>NW_011887767.1:393752-444367 GCF_000806365.1 Fopius arisanus | reverse complement strand
TCCATAACATCAAAGTTGGTTCAAGATAGCAATTCCAAGGCTTGGAATGACCTAGACATCATATATTGGATCAAGCTTGGTTGAAGCCGCGTGGTTGAAGCTCGGAATTCCAAACCTGGGCCATGATCGAAACTACCTTGGTATACAAGCTTGTATTTGCATTATATCACCAAGCTTGGTTTAATCATGACAATTCCCTAGAATCAAGGTTGGTTCAAGCTAGCAATTCCAAGGCTTGGAATGACCTAGATATGATATATTGAATCAAGCTTGGTTCAAGCTAGGAATTCCAAAGCTTGGTATCCTAAGCTGATCCAAGCTTGGACCCGTCGTCCAAGCTTGGATTTCCCCACCTGGGTCCGAACCTACGGGAGATATAAAGATTTTTGTATACACCTTCTTTATTGCTGCGAATTGTTTCTCCAAAGATGTTTTCCCCAAAATCGCTATGTCCTCTAGATTCCGAGATATTCTCCAAAAAATGATCAAGGTAAAATGAAACTTAAAAAAATTCGCAACGAATTATTTGGAAAATTCGGCCAAGGCTCCGGCATCGGTGATCTCAACGATAACATCGAAGAACAACGAGAACCTATATGTATCGTGATGAAATAGGTGGCGGCGGTTGAAAAAGCTAATAGTTAACGCGAAAATCCTAGAAATAGACGTGAAACAAGCGGGTGGGTCTGGACGAGGCGAAAGGAAAGAACGAAAGACAGGAAGGAAAGGGGTACTCGAGAGAGAAAGAGATGTTAAAATCTATTTCGAGTGAGGTCAGAGGCTGGGGTCAGTCAATCGTCCCGGTCAGCCCTCCCACACGCACAAACACAAGTTAATGCCTGTCCTGGCAGTTGGCCAGTGTTGCACCCACGCAAAGCTGATCAGTGGTCTCAGAGCAACTCAAGTTGCGAGGGATGAGAGGATAAAATCCCTTTTCTCGAGGGGCCGAGGTGCGCACAGATCACGATCAGTAAAACGCCTCGAGAGTCCCCGCCTACGGCCCGCGGACACGCTCCGCATTGCGGATGTCGAGGTTAATAGGCTTGTTGGAAATCCTCTCTCACTCTTTCTTTCCAGACCAAAGGTTTCTTGGTAGAAGTGTCATGTCCTTTCCACTTACCCCCCACCCATCCATTTTGTTGCACTTTTATTGTTGTCTGCACTCGAGAAAATAACAGATTATGTCACTAGGTCTGTAAAGTATTTTTTTCGTTAATGCCAATCTGCATATTGCATACACACATTTGATTACGAATGAATTTATCATTAGAACAATTCACAGATGAAAAGTAACATTATTCATTTTCGCGGGCGATAAGTAGTGGATGGCATTCCTATGATTAATAAAGTACGATATGGGAGCGAATTAAATAAATGCCAGAGTATTTTTTATGTTATTTGGGGTGTTTGGTTTTTTCACCCTCAAACCAGCTTGAATAAAAAACATCAATCAGTTATCCTCTCACCTAATTCAATTAACTCTATTTATAAATATATTATAGATTATTATGAGTATATATTTATAATAAATTGAAAAAAAATGTTTTCCTGAAATTTCATAGAAAATATGAGAGATACTCAATCGGATCTAGATGAAAGATAGATGATTTTTAGAATAAATCTCTCTCCATGCAACAAATGTGGAACGACAAAATGATAATGAAGCGGCATCCAAGTTGCAGTGCAATTTGACGCAATTCCGATGTTTTGTATAGAAAGAATTCGTCAGTGGGAGGAATAAAACGACACGAGATATTTCGAGAATAGCGGGTGAGGGAAAAGAGAGATGAGAGGTCGAGAGCGTGTGTTCGGGTCAACTCACGTAGAATCTCCCATCTTGTATCTCACCCACGCCCTTTTTCACTTGGCAGTCGGCCAGGGGCATTTTCAAACTTCTACGCGCCAAGTGTTTGGAGAACGAGATTGAAAGTTGTGAGTGGTGTCATTGAAAAGCCACAGGAATTTCACGCTGAATTTCAAGATAAATGATCCAGTAGATTCCTTTTTCCAAATACTCCAGATGTAATGGAAACTGTCACCAGTTTTCGCCACTACTAATTATAATACAAATTAAAACAGTTAAACAAAATTTTTAATTACAAAAAATTACAAACATATATGTAATTTTTTTTCAATTAAAAAAATCATTAATAACTTTTAATAAGATCATTTTTAAGAAATAGATAAAAAAAATCGTTGCCAATAAATCTGTGAAGCACTCGTTAAATAAATAAATAATGAATATCGTGATTAATTTTCACGGATTAGTTCCTGACTCCTGACTTGCTTAACAGATACTGCAATTTAGAAGGCAAATTAATGAAAAATATAATTTTCTAGAAATAGTAAGATAAATGCCATAAAAATATGCATTTTATTAAATTGAATAATTTTTTTGAGTGAAGCTGGTAGTTGAGGTGGAAAAATTTAAACGATTGCAGCTGTCGCAGAGTATTCCACGCATGTCTCGATTTAATGGAAATCTATCGGATCTAAAGGGTCAAGATACTCCTGAGCAATTTGATCGTAATACCCGAGACATGCTTCCGAGTGGAGTACGCACTCGGCGAAATGAGATGCGATTTTCATCGGCTGAATATTGCTTTTCGCCTTTTACAATTTGCCCTGATCGATCGAGCTCGTTTCCATCTCGAATCCTCACCTCCCCAACACGTCGGCAATATCGCCGTGAGGTTTTCTTATTTTCCATCGTTTCACACTTCCCTTGATTTTATCGCGAATGGACTTGCATTTGAGAAGGTGAGAAATCGACGGAAATTGAAATCCAAAGAGGCGACATGAAAAGCCCCGTTATTGTATCCCTCAAAAGTACTTTCAGCAAATGCAGGCATCTGTCCAATCTCAACAACCCTGAAAAATCACTCTCAACTCAATTGTAGTCAATCTGACTCTATTTAAGAGCTTGATTCAAGTCGATTATTTTCGGTTTAAGACAATTGGTATTTCAGGGACTTTTATTAATCGCGAAGTCGTAAAGTCTTGTGCATTTGTTTGAATTAATTCATGAAATCGAAACTACAAATTCTCATTATCAAGAGATTCTCCTCGAATTTTCCCAGCCCTCAGATCACCCGGTGGTAGAAGCCCCGGAAAATCATAAATTCCTGACGAATGGATAAAAATATTGTCACGAACTCCATTAAATCAGTAAGATATGCTTGGAGTCTCATTAAACTCAAATAATTATTGATTTACCTCACTCGAATAAATTCATTCCTCACTGAAAAATGCAGGCACACCGAACGAGGAAATGTAAGTGTTTTAAATAATCCCTGCGTGCATCTTGCAGTAGACCCCTGGGGTCTTTCATTCAAGCTACATATCCTGACCATCCTGACCCCTTCGGATAACTCGAGCCCGTAAAAAACATCCGCTGGAACGAGCCTACGCACGATAACTCTGAGTTATTGGTCTTCGATTGCGTTTAAAAACAAAAAAAAAATACATTTCTTTTATTTTTCATTTTCAATACTTTTAATTTTAATGCGACGAGAGTCTCCATGGCGAGTCTGGCTCGACGCCCACGGAAAAATAACGGCGGGGGATGCATTGGCGTAATGTCCGCAGAACTGGAGCAATTTAATACTCGTTTATATACTCGTTTCAAAGACTTTTTGGCGTTTAACTGGGATAACGATGTTTACCCGTTTCACCTGCCAGCTAAACGCGGACAATCCATTGCTTCGATCGTGTTCACTATTTTTACGCTGAATTTAACGTTGTCAAGGGGCTTTCAGAATGACCTCATTTGTCATGTTCATTTGGCCCTCACGGAATTATTTCATTGGATTAAGTGGTGGGCATGACCAAAATTTACGTTATAAATATTCTATTAACTTTTTCCTGGGAATTTTCACCCTTCAATGTTTATAACTCCAAATTCATTATTTGAGTTTTTCAATAATTTTGTGGATTGAAAATTCATGTTCTGGATATTGGATTATATGACTTATTACTATTAAGAATATTTACTCCTTAAGATTATTGGTACAAAAACAAATCGGAGTGGAGAGAGCCGGAGTGTTAATATAAACATAAACAATAACTTCATAGGGAGAATGAACTGAGAGTTCTTTGTTAATATATGATGATGTCTTTTGGTCTTTGTGATCGGTTGTTAGTCTGCTCCAGCAGCCCGTAGAGCATAGACGTCACTTCCTCGTGTCATATTAATAATAAAATAAAGTAAAGTTCAATTAACTGCGTTTTTCATATAATTATTTCTTGACCCATTTCCATCACTAGAGACATTAGCCATTTCAGTTTAATTTTTCTGCGGGATTAAATTGCATATTTGAAAATCCATCATTAGATCCTACTATCTTTTTTCTTGATGATTCCTTCTAAATTTCTAGAAGCCGAAGGGAGGTTTTTTTCAATTTCTTCATTCAATGGGATATCGAGTAAAAAAAAATTCTGTCTCTGCAAAACTCAAAAAAATAATCTCCACCAGAACAAGCTTCTCGCGTGCAGCACTAATTAATTCGCTCTCATCCTCTTCACGTATAAAATCAAAGGGATGGAGAATCGAATCGAAAAAAAATCCCTCGCTCTCCGAAAAATGAAAAAGTGCCCCATTAATTTATTAATTGCCTTCACCGACAGCCACCGAATTTATTCAAATTCCGGGGTTGACGAAGGTCGCGAAATAAACCGCTGTAAATCGTTCAATGTAAATGCTAATTAGAGTGATTCATCTGGGACGTGAAATAGTTTTCATTCATGACTTTATTCCGATTGATTTTGTTATTCGCATCGCCGTTCTCCAATCCATTCACGACTGTGGGAAGATTGAGTCCCTCAGAGGGACTAAAAAAATTAGAGACCGAAAGAAAAATGATAATGAAAAAGAAAAAAATAAACCAATTCAAACGAGGAGTTTACACGTGACCGAGGGGAGTCCATGCAAAAGACCGGGAGTATGTGCCCACAGAAATCGATTTACTTGTTTTAATGAAAGGAATTGCCGTATCAACTTTGTAATTAGCCCGCCACAGGGTCTAGTACAACGTCAATGAATACATCTCGTCTCTTTCTTTCAACATAAAAATCCCATCTCTCCACCTCCCGTTTACTCACCCATGCTTCCGATGCTCCCCCACCCCTCATCTTGACGTCCCAAAAAAGTAATTACTGTAATGAATGTTTATTTTCGCAATCAGCTGGAGCTCATCCCATCGCTGTAGGTAAAGGGTACGAGTGATTCCCGCAACTGTACACCGTATTGTATACAGTACCATGTACTTTGGTTCACCGGTGGTCCAATTCGGAAATGTCAATTCCACGCACGTTTCTCTGAAATATCGCAGCTCATTTTGACATGCGAGAGACTATGATAACAATTTACGTGTCACGCTTGCTCCATGATATTTGACATTTCATCTATTTGCATATGCAGGAAAAATTGGCAGTAAAAATTGAACTGTAATGAATCGAATTCTTGTTAGCGATCATTTTTCGACCCCTTTAATTAATACCCTTTTTATCAATTGAAATTCAGTCAGAAATATGGACTTAATTATGTATTAGATGAAATATATAGTTCAATCAATCAACCGTTTATTTCTAAATACTCTATCTGTTAGGATTGATAATTAAATCATTTGGTTCTTACAAACTAAACTTATCCCTCAGTTCACTAATTTATCATGGTGATAGCAACACAATTTAAAAACATTTACTATTCATCTTTCATGAGGCGTCAATCGGTGAAGATAAAATGAACTTGGATGGATGAACTCGTTCAGTTCAACATTCCGCACACCCATTGATCCATGAAACATTGATTTAATTCCCCTGATCGATCGATCGTCACAAAATTCCTGGAGGCAATGCCTCACGAAATCTGTGAACCGAAAAACCCCAAAATAACTGTCTCACACGACCGGAAATTTTACGGGAATTTTCTATAATTTTCACGCTAATTCACAAAGATACCATCCGGCGAGTATTCGGGGTAGTTTTCTTCAAAAAAATTACCTAAAAGAGTCTCAAAACACGTTGAATGTCATTCCCAACCAACGATTTATCCCAGTACCATCCAAGATTGTACAGGAAATTTCTTAAATTTTTATGAAATAATTATTTACCAAAATTAATCTCATGATATTTTGATACACCTTATAAACATCAGATCTTAGAAGTTGTTTGACCCGAATTTTCGGCCTGAGGATATCACGGGCGACTTTTATAGTAAAAAAAGGGAAGAGTTCATCGGTCATAAAAGACGCAGGCCACTGGTCCTAGGATTTTTAATTAAATCAAATGCGTCTCCGCGTATAATTCCAATAATAATTTCCTTAACCCTAAAATCTAGAACCAAAGTTTAAATGACTCTAAAATTTCTAATAATATCAGCAATTTGTCGCCAAATTGTCGAACTATTGTCCGGATCTGTTACACGTTTCGAGAGTCCAATTTTTATTGAATAATTTTTTTATTGCGATGCAGAATATCTGATGTGACCTTTCACCCTGACTTCACCCGAATATCGAATGTTTTTTGACGCACGCACAGTGAGAATGCAACCAACAGCCGGAGGCAACTATTGCGAAGAGGTACGGGATAAAAGAAGGAGAAATATAAAGTGCAAGAGGCAATGGAGCGTAGGGCGAGGCGCATCCTATCGGCTGTTGAGGTCTGCTCTCTTTAAACCGTTGGGCGTTCACCCCGACCTCGTCCGCGCGTGTGTTTCACCAAGGAGGAGAGACTGGTTGGAATGGGTCCGAAGATATGTGCACTAGTGCAAAAGGTGCACTACTGGTAGCCGAGAGTATTCACTCGGTGCTCCTTTTTATCTCTCCCCTGGCCACTTTACCTCCTTTTTTCTTATTACATATCACGTGATATAAGCGATCGGCTGAAGACACGTGACCCCGACCAAATGTCACGTTTTTTTTTCAACTTGAGAGGAGAGTTTCCTGTAATTAACGATCATGCAGCTATTACCGGGGAAGAACGAGACTTTTTTAGGATCTTAGATGGGGAATGGGATAAAATCGTTGGTTTAGATTTCACGAGGAAATGGAAGATTTCATTCATGATGGGGTAATTTCCAACGATTTATTATTCTCTGGACCATTGATTTTTCTTAGATCATTTGTGGGGTCAATATTTACCAAGTCAGTTGGTTGATGGAAAACTTGGATTTTTTTGAGGAGATAATACTCGAGGAATATCTTGGAATCTAAGATACATAGCGGCGTTTTTGTTATAACTTTTTTTGTAGGTTTTCTTCCGCTCTACAAAAGAGGTCATGACAAAAAAATCATTATCTCTGTAACATTCCGCGATATTTCATAAAAAGTCAACAGGTTAGCATTCACTCGATCGCAGCTGAATTTATATATCGATACAGATATCTTGTAGATTAAATCGAATCGACGTCTTGGCAATTGTCAACGCATTAGAAATTCCTGACGTGACATTGGAAAGGTGGCCCGAAAAAATCCAGCGATTTTCGTAAACACATCTTAAATTCCCCCAAATAATTGACCAGATGAACGGCTGGGCGGAGTTACCGGAATTATGCAAATCCCCTTAAACCGAAAAAATGCCAAAAATATCAGCGTATACTCGTCGATCAGGGCATATCGTGTCCTGCGGGCGCGACGCAACGCTCTGAAATATAAATGAGCGAAGAAAAGAGACAAGAGGATCACGAGCGATGGAGAAGTGCCCCGAGAATCCAAAAAGAATGAATAAATAAATAAAACGTTAGGTCGGACGGTGTAGACGCGGAGAGGGAGCCATTGTGTTGATTTCTTAACCTTTTTTTCACCTCGGAGAGGCTCTTCAGCTCTACCGCGCAACAGGTTGCTCAACCTTTCCCCACCTGCGCTCCCTTCAGCCAACTATTTTCTCTTGTTCACCGCTCGACACCGTTTTACAAGCGCCACCGCGTCAACTCTACGACTTCACTTCCAACTTCTCCATCTCCGAGGATAAAATCATCTCACTATTCCGGAAATGCTACTTCTTTCGTTATCAACTGCTCAATGTTTATTTTATGTTAATTTTCAGGCCTGAATCAAACTGTCTCCAACTTCTCCTCGAATTCCCGAAAATTCAGGCAACAATTGAAAATTCTTAGTCCTAAATTCTCCATTTTTTTTATCATTGTCCTGTCATTTCAAAATGATCCTTCTTTCATTATCAACATTCCATAAAATGCTGGATATTTTGAGATTCATCTTCAGGGCTAAATCAATGTTTTCAACTTTTCCTAAAATTCCATGAAATTCAAGAAGCAATTGAAAATACCTCGAGTGGAAATTTAACTCAGGTACGGATCAAGTCAGACTTGCTGTTGGATCAGGTGCGGATCCTGCAACTTCATCAGGACTTGACCAAACATGTAACGCCGTGACTCAATCGGGATTTGATCAGGTGTGCCGAATCATGGTTTGATTAAACAAAGTAGATTAATACTTGATAATCGAAATTGAACATATTTATTAACGATAATGAATTCAAAATAAAAAATGAATGATTTTTTTAACATTATATTACCTCCATCAATACCTATCATAATTAATGCTGAAAAAACCTAATTATTTTCGTCGACATTGGAGATCAAGCCAGGGATCTTACGAGTACTAATCCGATACTCTAACCACTTTTATTCCATGGATATTCGTTATCTTTAAGAAGCCAAAATTTGCTCAATTGAAATTTCATCTACTATACGTTTAATAATAATAAATGATTAATTAAATAATCTGGTGCAAGCCCACCTGAGCCGAACTTGGTCAAAATAATTGTTGGGACAGCACAACTTCAGGTCAGGTTGACCTGGTCAGAATCTAATCTGAATAGATGCAGGCGGATAGATCTCAGTTTAAGTTCAGGCCCACCTGATTCAAACTTGATCATAATCAGACTTTCTCAGATCCACTTCAATGCCTCTCTATTCCAAGTTATCCCCCCAATTTTCAGGGCTGATCGCTATAAACGTTCATAAACTCGCGTTCAACATGCCCGGGAATTGCTGTACGGAGAAATTGTTTCTGAAAGCAATGATTTATTCTCCACTGACAAACAGCGAAATCCCCGGAAAGAGTGAGAATCAAATACTCCGGTAAATTATTCTCTCAATGTTCAAGGCTGATCCCTATAAAGGTTCATCAACTCGTGTTCAACATACCCTGAAATTCCTGTGTGGAGAAATTGTTTCCGAAAGCAACGACTTATTCTCAACTGACAAACACCGAAATCCCCGGAAAGAGTGAGAATCAAATACTTTCGCGGAATGGCGATGTAGACATTATACAGCACATGATCGTGGCCGGGCACAAACGATAGGACGTTATCGGAACGAGTACCGAGTGAAAAGAGTGCGTTAACTCTTACCTGGATGAGGTCGCGCGCGCACAACGAGGTACAGTGATACGCCTATATACTCGAGTGGGCATATGGTGCAGAGGTCACAGATAAAAACCCCCGATAAGAGCTGTTTAATGTATATACACGTGCGTTGTACGTACATATACAACTTAAAGTACCACATTGTCGACTCGATTTTCCTCCAAACGACGCAGGTGAACTCGAGTGTAAGTCGATAACCGTCTAACGATATCTTATCTATCGCCGGAGAGAGGCCCTATAATATAAGGCGGTATAGAACCCGAGGGGGGATTTAAGGCGACGGGGTAATATGTATCGGTGGAACACGCATTTGTCCGAGGGAGAAAAACCTCTGAGGATCCAGGGAATACTCTCCACCATCATCCGGGGTCGATATTTTGAATCCCCGGGGGGACGAACTCTTCCCCGATGGCTGGATTTAAACTGTAACCCGACACGAGACGTTTACGGATACTACGTATCCAACTTCTCGCGTGCAACCGGTATATATACAATTGCATAATGAAAACTAACCCGTCAATTACGCTAGATATTTCGTTAATTACGCGTAATTAATGCACCTGAATTTTTGGAAAAATCAGGTTATTGTCTTGTTGATTTAATGGAGTCAGGATTTCAGGAGCTTATATTTTTGTCATTCGGTGTTGAACTTGAGTGAATTTACGATATTTTCAGAATTTAGGAAAATAGTTCTCGGACATTTTAATATTTTTTATAATTTTCACTGTGAAATTGATGACATGAATATTCAAAGAAATCAGATGACTTTTTAGTGAAGAATTGGATAATATTGAAAGTTGACAATTTCCTAATCCAGAAAATTCTGTGAAAAATTGAAAAAAGCGATATGCCATCAAAGTGTTCAGTAAAAACAACGGAATGGAGAAAAAGAATGAAAATTTCCTTCAACAATTTTTCGCCTCGGAATTATCGAATAGATTTTTATGAAATATTTCTCTGCGTACACCAGACCAGGTGTGGGGGAATTGATTGATAATTCTGTGTGATAGCGATGTGGAACAAATGTCGTGTTGATACAGCGAAAACATTTCGCTATCAGAAGCCGCGAGGCACTTCCGCTGGGTTCTATCGGCTGACCTCGCGCAACGGGACGCCCTCGACTCAAATGTATTTTGAGACTTGCAACCGCACTCCCCTCACTTCAGTCCAAAAACCCACGACTACGCTTTCCTGGAATAACCCCTGGACTATGGGTTATGAAGAGCTCATGAGAAAACCAAAAAATCCCGTCTTCATATAAATATTCAATCAATGAGCAATTCGCAACGTGCTCAATTACGGAACTGAGTCTAATCTTATCGTTTTTTACGGGAAATTCAAGCCAAAAAAAAACAGAATTACGCAAAACATGTAATTGTAATTTTTATGGAATTTGCTCGCCTTCGCAATCGTAGGAATTTATTTGAATTTCAGTCATGATTTGCTACTGACTTCTCAATGTTGTGGGGTTTAATTCTTTTCAAGTTTATATTGTTCGAGAAAGTTCTTTTCTATCAGGGAAAAATTGCAGGAATTTTCGAAGATCTTGAGTGTTGAAGAAATGAGAAAATACAGATTTTATTAGATATTCAAAGAATTGAAGGAATTATAAATTTGAGGTTTCGAAAAATTTGGATTTTTCAGTGAAAAATTCAATTGTTTTTTTGGCAAAAACAATTAATTTTAGAAGGAAATTCAATCAGCCAAAAAAGTATTCTCTAATACGTTGATTTTTAAATCGATAGTTAAGAAAGATAATGAATTTGTCTACAGAATTAATTGAAAAATATTCACATTTTGTGGGATGAAGTCCATTCCCTCGTTGGGGTCGTGAATCTTATGAATCACGTGTGATTCAGTGGGTGTGAACGCTATTGATAAAAATGTCACTGAATCCGATCTATATTTAATCCATATGGATTCACGTGTCGGGAGAAGCTCACGAAAATAGTGGAAATATTATAATTCGGAATTCTTAGTAATTAAACTCGGAAACCAAGGAAATAGAAAAAACTTTTTTCACCAGAAATTCAATTAACCACAAAAAAGACTCTTTACGTTTTCACCTCAGACCGCCAGCTTCCTAGATAAATCGGTAATTGAAAAAAATTAACGTCAGTCTCACTTGAAACATTTCTTTATGATAAATAAATAATCATTATTTTCAAGCTGTGAACGAGATATTACAAAATTTATCGATTTTTGCAGACCTAATGATAAGAAATTCAGGCTTTACTTCTCAATTCCACTGGAAATCCTTGTGTTTAAAATTTCCTCATTGAAAAATTAAGATAACATTCAAATGAAAAAAAATCGATCTTTTATGTAATTGGGTGTTTCGAGTTTTCAAGGTGTCAATGATAGATATCGAATTCGATTACACGCTAATGAATAATTGTGTCCACCAATCGATTCTCAATACAAAACAAAACATCAGTGGACGGAAAAACAAAGAAATGGAAATCGACAAGCCTTCACTGAAGGTCTCATTTTTTCTGTCCGCATTTTTACCGATAACCTCCCAAATGTTAATATTTATATATCGTTAATAGAAAAAAAATATTGATATTTTGTGGTATAATCTCACCTTTCGACGTCTCCCACAGCCTCAATCATGCACGATTCCACCGGTAAGTCACTTAATCCAATCACAAATGACACAAACACGGAATGAACGTGACGTTGTCCGTCTTATCGCAAATACCGCAAGTAGGAACCATCGGCATGGGCAGTGCAATAACGTGCCCCACGTTAAACTTCGAAAACTCAAAAACACAAGCCAACTCCAGAAGCAATACAAGTCAAAGGCATGTTCCACCTTCGCCCGCGCACTCGACACAACACAAACGACGTACCACACAACTACACAACCACAGGTCAACCTCAATCCGTCGACGAGAACTTCCGAACGTCAACGAGTCCCAACGATTGCCTCCGTACGCGCCACTTCAATCTTTCCGTTTGGAAATGCGAGAAACGCGGAAAAAAATAAACATCCATTCGACCTTGGCATGCATCAGCCATTGTTGTTATCTCGAGATTTTGCCAACTGAATGACGAATATTTCCGCGAACCCACGACTTCTTTGTCTCCTCGCGTTTTCACTTCAAATTCATTTGGACGTCGGACAATTCATCAGCACCCTGTGGGGGAACGGGAGGTCATACTTTCAGACGAAATCTAAAAAACATCAATTAATCACTAAAACATTTTCGAAGTGAAAATATGAATATTCTGGATATTTACAGGGGATTTGGCAATGAGAAGGAAAATAATGAAAATCATAGTTTTTATTTTTTTATATAGATGGATATATTTATATTTTTATATGGCCTGTGGGAGATGAATTTTTGTTTTGCATCAATGTTTTTCAACTGCTGTAGGTCCGCGATTGTTAAAATTCAGGAAATTTCAAATTTGATTCTTTATGTTGAAGGAACAGTCGAAGTAGGAGAAACTTTTTTATCCCATGAAAAAACATACATTTTTTAAATTTCAGACGAAAATGATACATTTATTTTCGTTAATATTCTTCTCCATTGGAAAGGGCAACCAGATTGATTTTTCTTACTTTAAAATTTCTTCCCACAAGATTAAAATCAGAAATCAAAGACAATTAATTAATTACAAACGAGTAATTTATTCGCAGACAAAAATTCCCGAAATCATAACAAAATTATCCGCAAACGGTATTTGTTACCTCTTCATATAAATGACTCCAAAACAATGGAGTCTTCTCTCTAAAAACTATAGTTCATGATTAAAAAACGTCTTCACGCTCTAAAAAAAATCGTTTTCCGCTGATATCCCGATCCTGTCCCGCCAAATCCCCGGGGCTTCCACCAGAGTACAGTAATCCCCGCAGTAACCTCATCTCACTATCGCAACCAGGAAGCCCGCCGAGGACATATCTCCCCTCAAAATCAAACCCACAAAACTCGAAATTATCTGAATTACCACCTTAGCACACGTTTGCATTTCCCTCGCCCCGCCGCATTGTCTGCGCGTTGCCATTCGCTCGAGTGCGCGCGCCGTTCGCGCAGGTCATGCGCACTGTCTCCGCAAAGGCCCGCGCTTTTTTCTCTGAGCAACTGAACATTTAGGATTAATTTAAACAGCCTTATCTGCTCACCGATTACGGTATAAATGGCAGATCAAATTCTCCCGATAAGAGCCTTTGGTCTGTTATCGCCGACTCGGAGAGCCGAGAGGTGTCGGCGCGAGGTCGGCTCGGTTGATAAAAATGCGGACCTCTTGTCCGGTAGGAACACTTGACTCTACCCCTGACAACTGGGGGCACATGTTTATAATGACGGTAGTGGCGATGGCATACCTATGGTCAGCCATGCGGCAATTGCGGTTTTGTGTGCCAGGCGGAACGACTTCCAGGTTTTGAGAGGCCGACGTCACGGACCAATAAAGACGCGTTACTCTCAATATCCAGTGGGTGAGGAGGGGAGGAGGAGGAAGGGGGATTATTCTGATGGTTGTTATCCACGCGTTTGGTATGACTCGAGTAGATTTTTTACCTCCCCGGGAACATTACTTTTCCGTTTTGCTCCGATGGAAAAGCCCGATTCGCCCGGGTGGGGGGTAATTTGTTGGACGGCTGGCGATTGGCGATTCCGAATGAATGATTTGTCCGACGTGTGGCAATCGGAACAATTGTTTAAACGACTAACTGCTGTGTCACGGATGAACTGCCACAGATCCAGTTGTGTTGAGTTATTATTACGATTTTTTTGGGGGTGATGTATTTTGCGAGATAATGATTTTTTCGGAGTTATTCGATCTATCGGGGATAGCTCGCGTCATTAATTCCGAGGAATGGGGGAGGAAATGGTGAATGGGGCAATGTTTGCAGACAAAGGCATGATATGTTTGGAATTTTTTTGACAATAATTGAAATTCTTTCAAATTAAGTTTTTTCAAGGCTGGCGCGAGTGAAACTGAAATTTTTGCGAAAGCGGTTCGCAAAAAATTATTGTACGATGCAGAAAAATTATACGGAAGACATTTACGTTCACTGTGATATTTTTTTATGGAATGTAAAGTAAATTTTGCAGTTTCGACACTAATTACCGTCATATTGAGATCATTTTCTCGAGTTAACGGAGAAATTCACCATTTTACCCGCACTTTACCCATCATTTAAATTTAAAATTTTTTTTTCAATTTTTTTCATGTTTCCGTGAATGCCTTCAAATTTAATGATTTTATTCAAAAAGAAAAAACACTTGGCTCAATAGAAAATGTAGAATTTATTTTTACTTTCAAAAATATTTCCACTACTTCGATTTCTGTTAAATTCCAAGATTGAAAATCGCTCAGAGTCAATGACTGCTGGGTAAACATAAAACTTTTATTTCCCCCTCATTACGTAATTTTTTTACCCCTCAATAATTTCTTTCTAAAGATATCGAAGATGTTTACTTGTACGTAAAACGGGTTTCGAACGCATAAATAAGTAATAACCACACAAGTACCCCGAGACGACGTAAGATGCAAAGATATCACCTTATCTTCAATGTCATTGCCTCATCCTCTCCTCGAGGCTCTTCGAGCTCCAGTTGCATTCATTAGGGTCATTAACATCGGATCTTCGTGGGAGCTCAGATCAGCCGATCAATCCACTTCAATTCCATTCATACGAATGAAAAAAAAATCTTCTCCCTTATTCCCCAAATGCGCCAGCCTTTTCTCTCCGAGTGTCAACAGATAATGTTTTAACTGTTTTTAGAGAAACAATATTTCTGGTAGATCTATATGAAAAGAAAACAATATCTTTACTTCAGCCTAGGACAGTCTCCACGTGCATCATCATTCCCAAGGTGATACAGTGTCACCTAACCGTAAATTTATTCGCGTTCGTCCAACGCCGTTACATCACGCCAACAGTTCCAGAAGAATCGATCTTGTGACTAATGTTTCCATCATCACCACTGATGCCCCATTAAATCCAACATCCATCCCCCCTTCTCCTCCTCCTCTTCCCCACCGAAACACAAATATTCCATTAATAGCCATTCATCCTCACCGATCCCCGGCATTAAGCGACGTTTACCTCTCAATTACCCCCCGAAAACATAAATTCTCATTAGTGTAGCAGAAAATTCATCAAAACTCTATATGGAGTCTTCAACTCCCCCTATCTAGAGGAAAAATTAAACCCTGACAATTACATATTGCGGGTAGAGAGTATTTTATCGAGAGGGATTTATTCACTTTGTGGTAGAATAACTCATCGCGTTATTTCATGGAAAAATTATCTCCACGGGAGCTAATGATTTTGTTGTGGAAAACTGAGGAAGAAATTAATTTCATAGGAATTCCAGTTGTGTCAGACATTTTTTGTACTGATATTTTATTCATACAATAAAAATTGTCATTAATTGTTACTTTATCGTTGAAGGAGGCAGTTTAGGTGTTGGTTTATTTTTATCGTATTCTACTCAATTTATTTCTCACTTCACTGTTAAAAAATTGAGGATTCCGGGGAAATTTCGACAAAATATTGATGAATTTTAATTTCTTGAAAAGTAGAATTTCGGAAAATCTAGACATTCAAGGAATTTTTATGAAATTCCATTAGAATATTCATCACATTGAATTTTACTTCGACATAAAACCTAATCATTCCCAAAATTTATAATTAATCAGTATAAACAGTGAATTAAAAGAAGTAAATTTCTCCGAACATTCAATCGACAGTTTCCCTAATTAATCGATGATCGATAATCACCCTCCCCTCCAAACAGATCACCTAATTGAGTCGGTAGCGTCAACCCCCCTCATTATCCCTCATGCAAAGTATTCCCCTCATTTCAAAATTATGATTATACAACTCGGCATGAATATCGCAGGGTCGCGAGGAGGGGGCCCAATAATAAAACCGTAAAACCTCTCTCATCCACCAAATGGGACCGTTGAAGATGCGAATATATCCCCCCTTGGCCGTTGTTTTTTTAATTCATTCCCCTTATTTTTTATTTTCCCCTCAAGTTCTCATTGGTTAGACGGCGGTATATTTAAGCCCCCGGTTAACTCGTGCGTTAATGGCGCCGCGTATTTTGCCAAGAGGGGTCCGAGGGGGAGGGAGGGGGGGGGTACGTGGGGATTGAAGGGAGGGCATGAGTACGAGTCGTTAATGTCGTCTTCTCTCCCCTTTTTCCCAATGCACAACACTCTCCCTCTGATGGTGCACACCGACCTCGGAGCGCTCCAATTCGCTGTTAATTGGGCGACATTTCGCGGTGCTTTTTATGCGCGGTATATGTGTATACGGAATATCCATTTTTCTCTTTTTTTTCGTATTTTTTTTACATTTATTCCACCGGGATTGGTCTTTTTTGGTACTCCAAAGAGCTGGAGTATCTGCCGACGGGCCTCCGAGAGTATTACACCGAACGTCTCCTTCGGGCATAAATTATCGCGATTATCGGAGCAGAAGTCGCGGTGGCTGATTATTTCGGGGAGAGGGACGATGATTTTGCCGGATCGTAATTACCAGTTTGAGGGAATTTCTGGGGTTTCATCTTTATGGATCTAGTTGCTGGGATTGGCCACTCAAGCGCAGTTCGAGGGGTGCCATCAAATCTTTGAGATTTCATTTAATTGGGAAATGGCAACTGCGAACGCTGAAATTGACAATAAAATTTTAAATAGAGTTTCAACTTTTTTCCGTCAAGCACTTTCCACAAGCACTTCGACATTTGAAAAGTTAACTGATCAAAAGTTGGATCCAATATGTTTCCATATGTAATCCCTTTTTAGAGTGTGATTAGGCTATTAGTATGCGAATTTGTCGTTGGATGTTGCTCTGGTTAGATGACGTGATCGTTGAATGCATATACAACTGGTTTAGATGTTACCTGTTTATGTTGTGTCTCATGCCACTGATAGAGGAATTCCACATGCTTTAGTCCAGCTGATTCCATCCGCCTTGAGTTTTTCATGCGTTAATGAACGCCCGACGATGCTGAGCCAGTTAATTACAATATCAACCTGTGTCTCGTGTCCCGAGTCCCAGAGTTCACCTCGTGTTTATCCACTTGACGATGTTGAACCAAAACCGGAAGTGATTTTTCAACGGGTGTTTTTTCCCCTCGACGCGTAATCATTGAGAACGGTAGCGGTCCCGAGAGAACTATTCAAATTGCTCCTAGGTAACGGGTGGGTGAAGAAATCCACGTTTGGCTTTCTTCTGGTCGCTCTTCGAAATACCCAAAGAGATGCGTCAAAGTACTTTCTCGTTTCTTTGTTCTTCCTCTTCTCCCTTTTCATTCCGCATCTTCTTGCCTGAACCGATCCTCCGACGATGTGGTCTTCATCCTTCCCGGGGGGCCTCAAGTGCCTCGAGGAGGCGAGAACAGAGCCAGCAATTTGCGTAATTGCGATATCCACGGTGTGCTCGAGAGATCCGACGCACGTTTACTTGCAAAATGTTGAAGGTTAAAGTCAGCAGAGATGGACCACTGAATTTCAAATGCATCGAATACAATATAAGTGCTAAACACATTGGCCAAATAAATAACATCAACATCGGCAGTTACTTCGAAATTTCCAGACTGGCTTTTTCTCATTATCCGTTTAATTAACAATTTTAGTGTACGTATTGGTTGAATATTGATTGAATTTCAATGACATGAGTAACTTGAAACGTTGGATTTTCAAGCAAAAGAGCGTCAAATCAACAAATCATCTCAAATGAAGCCTAAAAAAGACTTGAATCAAGTTGAAGAAGTGACACGAAAACCGATTTCGAACAGTTGGCCGTTTTTCAGACTCTGTTTTCCTCACCCTGACAGTTTTATTCCTATACATTTGAAATGCCTTGTGAATATTTTCTCATTTCTACGAGTGAAAAAAAAAATGCTTTGTTAATCTGTCCAGTTGTATCTCAACAACCGGACCATTATTCCCCCATCAGATCATCATCCAAGGTAGGAAGGTACCCCGAAGGCGTTGAGACACCGCACTTTACTCGAACATCAACAAACTCGACTTGATAAACCCCCATAAGATGGAAATTTTGCAGCTCATACCATGAATATGCCGGCGTCTCGCTTGTGCCGGGGCTCGTGCTGCGTCAATTAACTCTCGAGGAAAAAAGAAGAGGTACATCAGTGAAGAAGTCGGTGTTTTGAAACCATCTGTTTACCGGAGAATGGCCAGAGTGTAATTGGTGGCTTCGATGAGTCGTGTGATTATTAAGCCTACCGTTCTAACACATGCCGTTGCACCTCGTCTACAGGGCCCTGATTATCCTAGCTGGCCCTTTGTTATTACCAGACAAAAAGGGACAGCCGGGCGGCAAGTCTCGCATTATGTTTTCCATCATTTTTCACGCTCCTGTATTTTTTTCACTCAGAGGATGGCCTCATCCTGTCTTTTTAGAAACGGGAAAAATCCTCTTCTCTGTATTTTATGCAGTGCACAGGATGCAGAGAGTGAATCAGGTATTTAAGGTCATTATTGCATGAAGAATTTTATGACAGTGGAGGGAATTGCATTTAAATTGAAATAGATCATTATATTTTTGAGGGTAATGGGTTTTTTCCCTCTCTTACTCTCGTTTTGCTCAATTCGCTCAATTCGCTCATTTCGCTCATTTCGCTCGCTTGACCATTTTCAGAAGACAATGTCATGGGTCATGTAAGAGTCTTACAATTTTTGCTTATGGACTGGTAATTGAGTGATTGAAGCGCCTCAGTTTTGAGAACTTCTCAAGCATCCCCTGAATTGCATGCAATAAGAAAAAAAATGGAAAAAAAAACGGAAAGACGTCAATAACATCGGAATGCACTGTCGGTTGAGTCCAGAAGGAGTAGCTGTCGGCCGGTGAAAAATCACGCACCCCAGCCACTGGCCCGAGCATCTGCTCTACATACCCGGGCTCTCAACCGCACCATTGCAGCACATTGCTGCACGAGTGCCCCTCAAATAGTTAGAATTTTTTTTACCAACGCAACTTCAAATCACCGCCCCCTGCCGTCAATCGATTCTCAATCAGCGAGTTCGCCTTTGATACTGCATCTACCATTTTTGGAATTATTGTTCGGAGAATATCACAACGAAAAAACAACCAATTTATAGTACCTCAGAGGAACTATAAATTGTGTCCACGGGCTATCTTATATACCGGTTATTTTTTATTATGTAAATATGGAGATACTGTCAATACTCAAGTGCACCTCGTGAAAATATGGTTTAAAAAATAGCCAATCAGCGACCCGGTACTTTTATGATTTAAATACACATCCCTGATTCGCCCCTATATGTCATAATAATATTTTCTACTGAAAATCCACGTGAAATCCATTTTAATTAAAATAACATTAACGATAAAGATGGAAATAAAATAAAATTGATTAGGATTCTGTTGTTTCTGCCACGTCAAGTATAGTTTAGTTAGCAATTAGTTTTTCAATATTTATTAATTCGATTTGAATGAAAAATTAAACTATTAAATAATATGAAAAGGAATATCAATGGTATTCTAATATTTCAAAGAGTCTTAGATAATCTTGGGATAATAACATTTTCAATGCGCTGATTATTAGGTATTTGATAGATACCACTGAATATTTATCATCCGAAACTTCAACTAAAATATTCAACAAGTTTTTCTACGATGAATTTTTGTAATGAGTCTAAAATCATCGGAAAGGGCGTAATGACCTGGCGATGTGGAAGAACTTTTACTGTATTGTCAACGAGTTTTAATGTCAGTAAAATGGCAGAGTGTCCCCCCACCCGGTGTTTTTTTCCTTATCATATCGGTTTTATCATAAATAGCCGTGAGCACTTAATTAATCCCGAGTGTAGGTGTAAGGAAATGTGTCGAGCGGGTTTTTACAAGTGATTCAGTGGCGCGGAGACTCAATTAGTCTTTATGAATTTTCATAAGTATACGTGCAAGAAAAATAGTGTTAACATTTTTTTCGTCGAATTTAATGTATAGTGTGGTACATTGGGAGGAATGAGAAGTGTTTGAGAACCGTCGTGGAGGTAGTGGTGGTGAAGCGAAGCAAGATATACGTGTGCTTGGGCTACCGGTCGGTCGGGTCGGGTCGCTGTTCTCCTGTTGTTTCATTCTCTTCGTTTTAGTCACTTTTGTTGTTTCTATATACTCTCCGGTACCTTTTTCTCTCGAGTCCTTTATCTCTCTCGCTTGCCTCATCCCCATTCGTTTTTACACATGCAGGGGGAGTTGCGGTGGTACCTGCTGTTCAATTGTTTTATTACGGTTTGTAAACGCCGACGTCGATCGGATGCTTTTGTTGGTTCAGCTACCTTTGTTGCCGGTCAGGGTTCGAGGGTACGGAAATCTCCGGGGATTAGACAAGAAGTTTCAATTAATTTAGAATTAATGTTACAGGTTCTGCAAGCCAGAAGTCTGCAAGACTTTCACGCTCAAAGTCAAGAAGAATCATAAGGGAAATAATGATATTCAACAAATTCAATAACCCATCGGCCTTGATGGATCCATTGCTCATTATGAGATTCATGCACATCAACCTTTCGCATCAACCACTTTCCATGATTGTATAGAAAAGAGCATTCTCAGTTCAAGGGAAAAATCAGTTGTTTCTAGAAACCCGCGATTCTAGACTCTAACGAATGGAAATCCTTGAAACCAATTACTTTTTTATTTCGTTCAAGGATAATTCCCTTAAAATGAGAGAAAATTTCTAGACACGAGTGATTTCTCAAAAAATTTTATGATATCGTCCTGTATGGTCAATTTTTTTTTCGCTAATACCGTAGGGCTGTGGAGAATTCCTTGAATAGAGAACATTTATCGATTGAATTGAATGAACAATGACTTGCTTGGAGAGAAATCCAATGGAGACCAGATGTTTCTCGAAGCAAGTAATTATGCTCTTGCAACAATTATTTCCTCTCTCTCTGAATAATGAATTTCTGTGTCCAGCATCAAGAAAGTTTGAAAAGTTAGACCTATATCAAGACCTACATTAATGACTTTACCGGGTAATGGGGTCAGGCACGAGATCAGAGAGTGCGTGGCCTGCGCAGTCTGGCCTCCCAGTCTAATCAATATCAAGTTTTCCCCGGATAACAACTCCGATACCATGTGTGACAGTTCCACACCTAGACTCCCGTGAGATCATTGTCAACTGCGTCACGGGTAATTTCTCAATTCCCTTATTATGTGAGTAGATCACATTCCAATTGGTAAGCTCCCTCATCAGTTCTTCTGCTTGCCCTGAAGAAGTGATGTGAAGTGATTGTGCAGAGCTGAATCAAAATGGATGGCAGAGTGATGCTGGGTGTGAATGTCGGCATCATCGCCGTCCTGACGATTTTCACTGGACTGGTGGTGCTTCCGTTGAGACTTCTCCTGGATACAAACGAGGTCCAGCAGATCGTTCCGATGAACAAAACCATTGTAATTGAGAAAGAAATCGAGTTCCGGAGGCTGGGGCTGTGCCCTGCGGGATACCAACACTGGATAGCCTCGACCTTCATGAGCAATTACGACAGGAACTGCACGTATGACAATCCGAAGACACCGAAAGATGTGATTATGGAAAAACCAAACGGCATCAACTTTCCGGGCTTCCGTGTCATCCGTCCAAAATCAGTTCCCGTTACCGATCACATACTGGCACTTCTGCTGATCGTCTCCGTCATTGGAGCATTCGTCGAGCTATTGCGTCTGCGATTCATCAACCCTCAGGTACGAATACCCGTAGATTGATTGCTCTCATTCTCTCGGTCTTGAGTCAACTTGTTCTTGATTCTCTATTCCCAAGCAATCGTCTTAATCGTCATTCCTGATAGGACACTGGGGATGACGGGGTGATGTCCAGACGGCAATCGATCGTCGATCTTATGCTGCCGAGGAGGTGCATCTCTCGGGAGCCGATCAAGCCGCAGATGTCGTTGGACAGCCACAGAATGCACCGATCTCCTCTTAGGATGCTCGGTAATTCTTTCATTTTTTTCCTGTTGCATGGTGAACAATTGATGTGATGCTTGCAACATCTGGATGTGCATTGAGATGATTACGATGACAATGGAAAACATGAAAAAGTTACGTTCCAGCCACGTCGAAGGCAGGTTGCGTTCCGCCGTTGATCCGGCGATCGTCTTTTCCAACTTATTTCACCCCGGATGGCACTTGTGATTCCTCTACACCACCGCACTCATCACGACGGCCATCAGTCACCGCGGATGGTGAAACCGGTGTCAACACGTCTGTTCTTCATCGCCGAGCTCGACTCATTCGTCGCTGAGGTGGTGGATTTTTTTGTGACCCACTGCTTGATAGGCACAATTGTGATTGTCAATCAATGTTCTTTCGGTAAGGGCAAATGCGGGTCCCAATTATTTCAACTGCGTCGGGAATTTAATCATTTTGCATTATCGGATTTAGGGACTTGGAGACTCTTCCGGACGGATTTCTTCGTCTACGACTTGGATACACTGGACCTCATCTCTGACTGATGGCTGCTCTTCCTATATTTTGAATCGATTTCTTGGATTCTGGGAACAGTTTTGTCTTTTTAAATCGTCTAGGTACATATTAAGGAATCAAACTTTCGAAGATACTCTTGAAGATTTTATGATGTTTTTGACTTGCATTCCAGATCTATGTGATACTATCTACTGTTTGTGATATTGTATTCCGAATTATATTTCAATAATATATGTATTGATGTTTAGTACGGGTTTTGTTTATTAGCGCGTTGATTGACCGAGCCTAACGAATTGGAAAAGCATTAAGAAACGGAAAGAGGAGCATAAATTTATTTATTATCGGAAGCATTTGAGGGGTCAGAGAGATTTGTTACTTTGATTTGAGTTTTGAACTGGTACCGCCATCTGAGAGTGTCTCACAAAATGGGTGGTCATATTTTTGTTGTAAATGTAGATAATGTATTGCCGACAGTGGGTACTCTTAAAAGGGCGGCACTCCAGCTATGAACAAGAATTTTTGAAATATCGGATGTTCCCTCAGGAATTTACAGGATTTTTATTCAGAATATTTTCCGTTGTTGGAACATAAATTCTTACGTTTTATTCATATCACATTGACAACAATTTTTTGATGAATCTCCTCGAGAGAAAATGAAAATTCAAGAAATATCTCATGAATTCAGCAGCAAAAAAATGAAAGTACCAAATCGATGTAGTTAATGATTTTTTGAGGAATATAAAAAACTTTCTATAAAAAAAAATTGTGCATCTCTCTTCGATTAGGAATTACTTGTGGTCTCTCCTATTTTCACTGCGAATTGATATTTAACTGAATGAAAAAAGTTACAGTTATCTTAATTCACTAATAAATAAAGAATCCAGTGTACCGCTCTAAATACCATACAATAATGATGTTGCACTGAAAAATATTGCAATAAAGATAACGCAGTCCAAATATTATACATCTTAGAGTATCATACAGGTAATCACACAAAATCAAAATATTACACGTACAGATCAGGAAAATCAATATCTAAATAACCACAATGATAGAAAACTAATCGATCATAAATAGAAAACTGATCAGCCTAGAATTCCATAAACAAACTCCAAGGCAAAAATAAAGGATTAAAATATTGTGGCAGATCAACAAAAGGGAGAATCGGAGTAGCGATAATTATTGTGTTTTGAGTGTATTCCATAGTTATCAATAACATTGCCCGCTGTGATATGTTGACAGTGTAATATTACTACCAATATTTTCGTTGTGATATTTTTCGTCATAATATTAAAAACTGTTCTATCGTTCCGTAATATTTTTACGCTGTGTTATTTAGAGCGGCTACCAGAGTCCTCAAGGATATATCACATTGAAAAGGCCCTTTGTACAGTTCTATTCCACATTGTGTCACACGGGTTGAATTCTCTGTCGCTGATGCCCATGACCTCATCATTCCCATCCTCTGCTTTCGCCGACGACCTTCGATCAGGACATCATCAATCCTGAACTGAGTGTCAACCATCTCCATATGCACCACTCAGCAATCGGGACTTTAGCCACATGTAGAACTCTACTTCATCCCTGAAGAGTTCCCCTAAACGTTTTTTCGTGGCGGGCTTCAGGGTGAGTGTTGTGTTTTGATGATGTGTTTTGTGGGGTCCTGAGGAATCCACAGAAGAATTGATCAATTTAAACATCAAAATACAGTCCACAGAGAAAAAAGAATTCCTTGAGGACCTGTTCACCTGTTCCCAGGATTTTTTCCTGGGAATGGGATGAAAATTTAGCAGTTGTTTCATTTATCCACTGAAGTAGAGAAAATTTCATTTATTTTGGATTCATTTGTTGCTTGAGCTCAAATTAATTAATTGAATTGGTTAATAAGCAGTTATTAAGAGATTAGAGTTTTCGTGATACAAGGATTCTCATTTCTCTGCGGTTTTCTGTGATGATGAAAACTCACGGAGTTTTTTATAGACTTTTAGAGCACCAGTGAAAAAGTAAGGAGACTGTCGTTCAAGCTGGGACAATGTCTCCTCCATGTGCTCCAGGATTCCGATGACTTTGTACCACTTGAGGACATTCTCCTTCGCTCGTTGCAATCGCCACTTCGTATTGACTTTCCTAAAAATACCCGGAATTTCCATTTAATTATTTATCTTTATCCAATCTTCCAAACACAAACATCCAAATACAGACAATAAAATAGTAAATAGCCTAGGCTTTCCCATAGAATTTCTGGAAATTTTTATCGCCTCCAAATTCTACTTAAATTCGTTTCAAATTTTTCACAATTTTTCGAAGACATTAATAATAATTGTAAATATCATATCGGCCGCATGATTCCCTACAAATTGAATTGAATTTTGACTCGTTTGTAATTGTATTTGAAATTCAGATAGATAATCGATAGATCGATAGATAATCGATAGATCGATAGATAGATAATCTTTTTGTGCCGTTAAAATGTTGGGATTTTGAAAATTCTTATTTGGTGATACCCAACAACACCACAAATTAATTGATACCAAAATTTAATTGATACCCTGACTAGCCACCAATCATCATCGAAACTAAGAAAGATCACGATGAGAAAAGGGTAATTCCTAACTAGTTGAAGACGGAGACCAGACTAAACATAATCTTTGTGGGGTGCATGCCAACCGCGTCGTGTTTTGAATTTGAGGAAATTTATCTTACTATAGCTTCATCAATGCATACCCCTAGAAGGGAAAAGGAGTGGGAAGTCTCGTACATCAACCCAAGCATCCATCATAGAAACTAAGGTGATTTGAAGTTAATAATTTCAAAGGTGAAACCAAGGTCGCAAATTGGTTGGTTATTCCTTCTTATTTTACTGCCTCGTGTGGAGACCAAGTAATTTCAAAAAATATGGGTAAGAAATAAACATAAAAAAATGATGTGAATATTATGGGAGATCTATTCTCATTAAGTTACATCAGTGAGAAATCCGAATGAGCTAATTGGAAACAAGAGCACCATCGACTTCCCTCGAGCAATCGATCTAGTAATTGATCTAGTAATCCACTAATCCCCGAGGCTCCGATATCTAAAAGGAAAGTTGAAGTGACATGCTTACGTGCATCGTGGATCCTGTCCGCAGAAATGAGCTATTGATCCTCGATAAATGGCCGTGGCACCACCTCTGCGATACCTGTCACAGCAAATCATACCACCAATTGACGAGTTTGAGAAAATTAACGATTGAATAACCGCATAACTTGTCATTGCATAAACCCCATTTTTCCATCCACATTGCACTCCCATAAATACGAAATATGCCCCCAATTGCTCAATTACAAGAACTTCTGCGGTGAAAGTTGAATCGCATGTTCAGGAACGAAATTCGCATAAAATCATTTGACAGTAAAAATCCCTTAAGGGAGAACTTTGAGAGTAGAACAAATTGCATGGGAGTGATGAGGATTTTTCGCGGTGTAATTGATAGGTAAGTTGATCTTTTGTACCTTTGGAGGGTCCTGGGGTCCATGGGGTTTCGTACTAGTGATGCAAAAACAGGTGCTTGTCTCCCGAATTGTGAAAAATTGAGAAATCTCACGTCTCCGTCGAAACTCAATGGAATTGCCTCTTGCCGAATGATGCTCGTTATTTCCTCTACCAGCAATTCCTTAAATGACGATTACGACAATCATTGGTAATTAGAATAATTAATATTCCATTCATTTGTTTGAAGTCATTCTTACGGTAAATAATACTCAAACTGTCAGATATTTTCTTATAAATATCATTTCATCAATTATTCACTCCGGTATAGAAATTTGAGTGGTTTGATCAATAAATGGCCGCTTGATTAATCAATTACAGTGGTTAATGGAGGAATTGATCAATGGATATTGATCCCATGGTCAAGTCGTTGACACGTGACTTTTCTCTCTATTTTTTCGTAATAATTCATTTCACTTACGAATGATTT
This sequence comes from Fopius arisanus, assembly GCF_000806365.1. NCBI lineage: Eukaryota > Metazoa > Arthropoda > Insecta > Hymenoptera > Braconidae > Fopius > Fopius arisanus. Next base: position 417,578 of record NW_011887767.1, on the reverse strand, counting down.
TCATCAGAAATTCTCATAGTGTGCCACAAAAAATTTCAAATAGAATTATCAACATTTTTTAAAGTAAAAATTCATAATGTCATAGACTCATTTGTGGGAACTGTAAATTTTTATTCAAATGATTCTTGAAATAAAAAAATCATAAATAGTCTAGTGAAGAAAGTGCGACGAGTCAAAATTTGTTATGAAAATCGATTAATCTAAAAAACGATTAATTTCAGAAAAACTTGTTGAGAGTGACAGTTATAAAACCACATGATATTCTTTAAATCATTATTAAAATTCAAGGACCGACAGCGGTGGGGTTAGAACGTTGTGTTGACACGCGGATGACTAGGGTTCGATTCCCGGTCGGGAAAAATTCAAAGTAGTTTTGGATCGATCTGTAATTTATACAGGTTCATTATCCGAGTGATAGTCTCAAGAGGGACGCGACTGTATCTGGGCGAGGTTTTTCCCATGGGGTTTTCCCTTCCGCCATCGGCCGAATTGCGATATCAATGAAATTGCGGAAAAGAAAGAAAATGTAAAAACCTGAAAAGGGGTATATATTTTGAGTACAATAAAAAAGAATTATGAAATTTTAAGTTTATCTAATAATATCGTTTATATTGAACAATATAATATTTTTGATCAACACTTTATAGAGAAACTTGATGGCATGTACATGTCGATGGAATTAATTCGTCAGGCTTATGCAAATTGTTTAAGTCTTTATTTATATAAATCCAGTGACCCGGGCTACAATCGACGACGAATTCCCTTCGAAACGATCTCGCCAAACAAGATCGCAGAATTCGATTGCGTCATAGCAAAAGACCGGTCCCGATTACCGGACAGAGTCTAATCGACTGAATTCTCAACTACTTCCAGGAACATAAATGGCTAATCACTATAATGTGGAGATAAAAACTGAGAAGAGTCGATCGTGGTAAAGTTCACGGGCTGTTAAAGTTCAGGCGCAACAATTTCGAGGGAAGATCGTGGTTTCCACGAGCCATTGTTGCTCCTTTCACTCGATATTTTTTCACCCGATTTCATATTTCAAATGCCCCAATTACCGACAGGTCATATCTCCAATAAAAAAAACTCCGTCAAATTATTCACTTTCGATTTATGAATTGCAGCAGAATTATTTTTATGGAAAAATCTAAATTTATTGATTGTTATCTCCATTTTATCTGGTTTATTTCAAACGGCGCAGGAGAAAGAATTTTCAACAGCAAATGAATAATTGATTAAATTTATAAAAATATAAGGCGAATTGACAATTGAATGGATCAAAAAGTTATTAATTTATTATCTTCCATATAATATTAGTGCAAATAATTATAAATAATTAAGATTAGTTTGAGTGATTAAATTATTTTGATTTGAAATTCAATAGAGTTTTCTGCACTTTTAAATAGTGTAAAATGATTTGAAACAGGAGAAAATAATTCAATAAAGTTTTATAAAATTTTCATCAACCAGTTTTGCTCCGGAATTGCGTACAAGATGCGTCATTTCAACTGAATATTTATAATATTTACATCCGAGTACTATAATCACCTGTTGAAGAGATGAGAGTAATCCACTATCACCTGGTGGCAGTCTGATATGTTTAAACGCATTGTATCCCTGCAATCGCTGAAGAATGAGAACCAGCAATTCAGCACCAGCACCTGGTATTCTAGTCACCATGAGGATGTCTTCATTCATCTCTGGTAAAATTCCTCGGATTCCAAGCTCAGCAAGTGAGGGTGTGACCGAGTGATGCGTCTGCGAAATCAATTGAATTGGAAATTGACAACCTTCTGCATACATTAAACTCGCCATATCGGGAAAGTACTTATTCGCTGATTAATTCAGTACCGGAAGTGTGCATGTCGCAAAATTCCACATAGTTTACCAAGAAAAAGATAATATAAAAAATATAGTTCGTTCTTTAACGTCGGCTGTCCCAATATAAATTGATGAATTCAAATTAAAGAATGAATTAATTAATTAATCAATCAAATTTGAGAGGCAATTCTCGAGGAAAGTAAAGGACCTCAAGAGATTTGAGTTATCAGTTTTTTAGGTATAATGGAACATCATTTGGGGAATAAAAATCGAGAGTTTAATGAGGATCGAGATTACTCAAGACATTATTGAAGTAAATCCTTTCTAAATCCTTTCCTTCGATATTTATTTATACTCTTTAAGGACATCAATGAAATAGCCCGAGGAAAAGCGATAAAAAATCCGTTCTAACGTTCTATTTCAGTAGACCAATGCCGGAAATTATTTTAATGCTAAGTATTATGGTATTATTTATAATGGCAATAATAACGGCCATTATTTTTCACTTTTAACCTCACAGCAAATTCAGAGCCGAGTTTACATTGTAAAAATTGAAAAAAAAATAAAGAATATTCAGAATTGTAATTATTTTATCAATTTCATTATCTTTTCAATTTTAAAAGTGAAAATACTTCAAAAAAAGAATTCAACTCAATTCTTTGTGTAAAAATCATCATTCCCATTGCAATTAGAGATAGGATAATGAATTTACTCCAGTTTGTAATCCAGTGTTTAACACGCAAATTCTCTTGTTTATTTGCAATAATGAGATATCTGAGAAATCATCGAATTTTCGGATAATTTAATGAGGATTTAATGAAGTTTTATCTAATTTACTTGAAAATTTTAAGAGCTTTAACAATTCCGCTTTAAATGTTCACTCACTTGTGCATTGGTGAACACATCATGAAAATCCGAGACATCATAATCGATTCTTCTTCTACTTCTTTCATTGATCTTCACTTCTTTCACCGGTCTCACATTGAATACTATGAAGATCACTGTCAAAAACCCCAGGCCCACCGTCACCAGTCCCCTCGCTCGTCTCATGAATGATCGAAACGAAATGGAACAAAAAATTCGCCAGATTATCTCAAAGGACAATGATTTTTTTCTGGTGTCTCCTTGCAATCACGAGGATGGAATAAAACGTGAGGATTCACGTCTGCGGCTTGACTGAGGAGAATGTGAGTGGGTCAGACTGCAGACCCTGGGCCCCACATTCCCGTGAAAGAAAACGTACACACGAATCGTCCCCCACTTCATTACACTTCATGCACTTCTTCCCCGGGTGATTCCCCAGGTGGGAATGTTGATTCTAAGTGCACTCGGGTAATTTGTTGTGGATTATGCAAACAAGATTGCTCTCGGGTTTGTAATTGCTCATTACGAAGGCAGTATTACTGCATTAAATTTTACCGAATTCTTTTTTTTTATTTTGATCACAGATTAGTGTTATCGTTGATGAACTTCTCCAGACGCACGTTTTTGTCGACCCAAGCTATCAAAGCGAATTGATTGGTGATATTACTGGATGACTCAACATTTATTTATTCTGGGAGGATTTTTACTGATAGTAATTGTGGCAGAGGTGAGTAATGAGATTGTTCTATGGATTATGAGGATCTGGTGATGGTGGATCATCTGATCAGAACGTTCGAGCTGATGCAAAACATTTTTACAACACTTTGTTCATGTTTCGCTAAATATTTGGAAAACGCAGGATGAATAGGCAGATTTTGGTCCTGTCTTCAACAACCAAACATTTAGTTCAAGATGCTGATCATTCACGTTTCTCAGAAAATGAAGCTGAATGAGAAATTTTTCGTTTGAAGTTATATGCTCGCTGTCACATAATTTCTATTCCATTTGAACTTTAATTTCCCGCATTTGATTATTAAACAGCCAACACGACCAACAAATAGCAATCTCGTTGAGTAATTCATGTAAAGTTTCCAAATGAAAAATGCAGCTATCGACTCTTTGTTTCACATGAACGCAAATTTGCTGAAATAGTTATTTTCAGGTCTTGCCGCCGAAAACAGATACCACGACGTGGCTTTAACAAAATTTTTCCAGATGCACGCCTTGAGAAAAGCGATTTTTTTAACGCGTAGCGTCTAAGAAATTAACGATGTTCTCCAGGCGCCAGTCTGGAAACCTTCAGATCCTGAAAGGCAACCTAAGATGCTTCATAAACCTAATCGTCTTTTTTTTTACGAACCATTTTTTATGACCGATTCAGGATACACAAATCATTAGGAAAACAGAAAAGCGCTGAAACTAACGCACACCCATAAATCAAATGGATTGCTTACCCTCGCCCATTAAAATTCATCACTAATTTCTCCAAGAATAATTGACCAACTGCACATCGCTTTCCTCGACTCCCTCAGTAAAAATAATTGTTTACCAACCACCTGAACGTATGTACCCGAGCCTGAGTGAAAGTTTCCACATCGAAATGCGAATATTCTCACCAATAACTCATTCAAACGCTCACACACAATTTCTCAGTGAAACAGGGTCACTCCCACAGGCGAATCTGTTCCTCAGTTTCACTGGAGTCAGACACGTACTAAACTAACAAAGAACAAAACAACAATTGTCTGAAAGATGGTATGGTTTTATTTACCGGAGAATTCTATTATCACATATGTAATCCCAACAATAAAAATATATAATTTTACAACATTGCGGGGGCCATTAAATTCATCGACTATGTACATCTCATAAATATGACTTTTTTCCATTTATATAAAAAGATAAGGAATTTTGAGGCAGGCATTTGCAAAAATTTACTTATCCATATTTTCCTCGAAAAAATACTATTCAATTTATCGCAATATCTTTATTACATTCACATGAATTATTTGAATTTATTCCAGAAACAATTGACAGATTATTTTTTTATAAATTACGTATTAAAAATAAAGACACGATTCCACTACTCTAATTTCATCAATATCGTGTCGACAATCGAACTTTCATTAAGGGATGGCGCAAAATAGACACTTCTGCCTCTTCAATTTTCACCATGAAGAATTTATTAATTTATGGAATTTATTTACTTTCTTCCAGAATTCATTTTGATTTCACGAAATTTATTTCTAATTTACAAATATTCTGAAAAAGTCAAAAGTATCATTTTTCCCATTTTCATCCACATATTTATTCTCTTCGAATTGAATCCACAAAAAACTTGATATGTATTGGATGTCGAGCCGAAAATGTTAGTCACTCGCACCATCAATTACTCATAAATAATAAATTGGCAAACAATCGGAAGAACAATATGCATAATTGCATACAAAAACCTTCAATTTGTTCAATTCCACACTCTCGGCATAGTCATCTCAAAAACTTTACAATATATAAAAAAAAAAACAAATCAAAAATGTATTAGTCATCATCGTAAGCAATTTGTGCTCATTGAGGAGAGAAACAAAACGGATAAAAACGTTTATGCAATTAAAAAAGATAAAGAAAGAAAAAATGCATTCTATCGTACACTAACTGAACCGATGATAAACCAACAAATTCCAATGTTGCACTTCTTATCCATTCGTATAAATAACTACAGTTAATAATTCATCTAGTCTATAACTTATTACGATCCTACGAGAATTTATATCTACATTTATTTATAAAACCACTTCATATTGTTGCTGGATGTCGTAGTCCACGAAATCTCGAATTATTTAACAATACAAAACTGGCAGAAGTTGATTGTAAAAAAAAACAAAACAATGTAACCGAAGATTGGCGAACGTGTGGCGTTCTACTCTAATACTGCTGCCCCAAACGTCGATTCGTAATCTCAATGATCTGATGCCCAATGATTTTGAGTACTGGATTTCCTTCTGAATGTTTATATTTACATCAAATCACCTCGGAAACAATTCCTTCATGTCAATCCATTCAATTTTATCTCTCTAATCAACTTTAATCACTAAATCCAGGACAATCTATCAAAATCGACGTTCGCACATTTTTTTTCTCTTTAATTTGTAACTTAGGAAGACGAACGATGAGAAGACGAAAAACAAAGAGTGCGCGGAGGGAATGAATGTTTTATCGTAACGAAATTGAAATAAAGAAGAGTTGCCGACACATTATCGCACACAGCCTGTTGTACAAATATTTTTGTACAGTAGAAATGGTTATAACGATTTGTTTTGTGCGATTGGTCAATGCTGTGTCTCATTGATCGTTTTGTTAGACTCTACGTCGTTTTGCTGCTTCCTCTTGGTTTCGTCGTCCTTGTCTGGATTGTCCCAGGGTTGTCGCTCTCCTGAGCCAAAGATTATGTAGAAAGTTGCACAGACTATGTAGACACCTGCTGAGATCATGAAGACCGTCCTCCATTTTGCTTGGGATGGCTGGAAAAGAAATCAGTCGTTAACACCACATTGACTTACTCGCAACTCCGAAACAGTCTGCACTTAGAAAAATATATATCTGTCAATTCAGTTGAAACAAATTTAAATAGCTCATTAATGCAAGAGACTAGAATTTAAATGTCGATTTTATGCAGAAATTTTATACTTTTAGTTATTTTGAATGGATTTATTTGGCGGAAGTTTTTTTTTTATCGGGTAACGTGCAGTAGCTTGAGTGCTTTGTGATATTCAAATTCATGCTTGTGGAAAAAATACGTAAATCAAATTCAAATATAACTCTTGAACCTGGCAAGTCTCCAGGGTTTGGAATGATTTACTGAAGTCACAATGACGAATACGTGTAGGATTTGAAAGTATCGTCTAATTTTTAGAGTTGTGAATAAGTAACGAATTTCAGATTTTAGACGATTTGTCAATTTTTTGCATTTGTTTAAAAAGCTCAAGAGTCTCAAAAAACTTTCGGGGGATATTAAATCTGCATAAATAATTAACAATCTTTAATAGAGCGGGTCAATATAAGAGGTTTTCCATTTATACTGATTTTGTTCATAATTTTTTTTTTAGTTTTAACTCTTCTGGACCCTGTGAACGACCTTTTCTGATTTAGGAAATTGATTGATAGAAAAATTCAATTTGGAAAAAAAAATAATCTTCCTCCTCCAATAATGAATATATGCAGAATCAACAGTTGATTGATGGGGAAAATCAATTTTCAATAAATGTTGCTTTCCATCCCCTAATTTTTTATTCTTTATTTTTACTTCTTTTAAACCTTCAAGTGCTGTCATATTATACTTCATATTTGAAGTTAACCATTGGTTGATCGTTGATAGAAAAATTGAATTCCGAAAAAAAGTTACTTTCTTCCTCTAAAATTTTTTTTCCATTTTCGCTTTTTTTTACTCCCGTTGCAAACTTTACTATCTTGTACTATAATAGTACAGGTGTATAAACGTTAAATTGACCGTTGGTTGATGAAAAAATGCCAAGTTGAAGAAAAAAATTTTTACCGTTCCCACAATGATGTACCCAGCAGTGATAGGCGCAAGAAGACCGGCAAGATTGGCAAGACAGTTGGTGAACGACATCAAAATTCCAGCGAATCTCGGTGAGATGTCCAGATGGTTGACCTTGAATCCGGAGTAAATGCCACCATTGAAGCCGACCCCAATGGTGAGTAGAGCAACGGTCAACCACTTATCACATCCAGTGAATGAAGCAGCGATGAGGGCAAGAGCTGGCCCATACTGACCGATACTATTGATGATTTTCCTCGTTTTTCCATGAGTAAACCTTCCACTCGATATCATCCAATCGGCGACATGAGATACCAGCATCGAGAAGATCCACATGGCAAGATAAGGGAGAGCAGAAACCACTCCATTCTAAATGGATTACAAATTCAATATCAAAATAAATCATTGAAAAATCATTAACAAAATTGTAAACCATAACAAGTCGATTAGATTAACGGGTGAACGGGTTTTTCATAAATATGTCGGAATCTAAGAAATATAGCAAAATTTTTGCAATCACTTCTTTTCTGGAGTGGAATGAAAGCCACAAAAAAGGTTTTAACAAAAATTTCTATATCTGATTCAGATTCTGAGGTATTCATCGGAAAATAAACTGGGGAACCAATTGAATTGTCATTTTTCACTCCGAGGCTAATTAATTGCGCTTGGTAGAAAAATAATTTACCAATTTTATGTTGAAGTGGAGGATCTGCTTCATGAATGTTGGCAGCTCCGTCATAAGGGTTTCGTACCCATAATTTTGTCCCATGTGAGCCATAAGAATAGCCCAAAATGGAAGGGAAGTCATGATGGATTTCCAGGGGACTGGTGGAGACTGCGGAAATTAAAGTCCGTTTTATTATTAAAGACACTCAAATGCCTTCAAATAGACCCCTAAATTATTTGATAATATCTAATTAACTGAAGATACTCGTCAATATATTGCTCAAAACAAGTTGCTTTCACGTGAAAATGTTTCATTAAAAACGAAAAATAAAGGAAGAAACTTACAGAGGACCCAGCACTTCCCCAGAGTGCACTGAGAATGTACTTCTTCTCGTCCTCAGAGATTCTGGGATGCTGTTCGGGATCTTCATGGACCCAGATGAGAAAAGCAACGCACCAGACAGCACCAACAGCCCCAAAGACGTAGAAGATAGAGGGCCAGCCACCAGCGAATCCATACTTGGACAACAATCCACTCAGAGGCATCGAAATTACAGTTCCAAATTGCGCACCTGTGAATATCCCCCAAAAGAAGATAACAAAAAAAAATATCCAATTAGTCTCAACTCAATCCCATGGTAATCTCTCTGGTATCGACTCAATGTACAAATAAAATGTTTCGAAAAGACATCCAAGTCCCAGAGATCCACAATCCGGTGGGGCCCGCGATGACTCGAATGTGTGTGTTCGTGTGCAGATTGGAAGATTGGTAGGTAGGGGATGACTCGAGACGATAGGATCAAGTTTTAAACTGAAAAATTTTGTCATTTCTCGGTTGTTTTGAAGCTTACCAGCGTAAACGAAGGCACCCATCCTACTCCTCTCATTCGGTGGTATCCACTTTGCCAGCATAGCGTGCGTGCATGGCACGATTGGACCCTGCAATAGGGATAATCCATTCCTAGGGGGAGGAAATACACCCGAACAATCAAAAAAAGCGTTCACACTCGACTATGACATTTTTAACATCTTCGTTTTTTTTACTAGTTCTTTTTTGTTAATGCTACTATCCTACACAATCTAAGTGACAATTCTACTCAAAATTCATACGAAAAAATCCTTTTCCCCTTGGAAGTTTGAATAATTAAAAGTGAAGGATAACACGGCGATTCATAGAATTGAAAAGTTTTCCAGGAATATCTTGGAAAATGACGGAAGGTAGCGAAATTTTTGGTAAAACCTTTTTTGTAACTCTTATCCTGATTTATAAAACAGGTCGTGAGAGAAATTTTGCTATCTATCGTCGATTCACAGATATGCCTTGAAAACACGAGAAGTCGATTGTTATCCATTAGTATTTTGATATTAAAGTATGTTCAAGATCGATTTATCTCGGAAACAATTGATTTTAGGGGGGAATATCAAAAGTGCTTTTTTGGCTGACATTTTATTAGCTACAAAAAAGTCTTGTGAGTTTCCCTCCGTGAATCAATGGTTTTTGTGATAAATCTAATTTTGCCGCTTCGGTATTGAAGTTATCTTGTGAATTCTACTTGACACGAACATTCTAAAATTAGCAGCAGTATTGCCGTCAAATATTATAATCTCTACTTCCAATTCTACGTTTCATCTTCACAAAAAAAGTGAAAATATGAGAAAATCATTGTTTTCTGAGAAATCCTTCTTTACTTAAATCGAAAAATTTGTATCTCACACTGACATATGATTAATTCAAGTTTTCAAATCAATTGAATCAGATTTTGCATTAAGTTGTTTCAGAATCGTGGCTAAAGGAAAAATTGATTAATCCATCAAGAAATTATTATAGAATAAATGCAAAATTACTTAACATACGATTTTATTTTCTCATTGCAGGAGATTTGACTAATTCAGCAATAATTTGATATAAGTGAAGATGAATTTCTCAAAAAGTTCTATTTTAATCAGCGTATGTCTCGTATTAAAAATTGAATGGTTCGTTGTAATAAAATAATGTCTTGTCCCCCACTGAATTCACATACATACAGGATCCCTCACAGGTGATTGCTCTTGTCATGTTTGTCGAATGCTTGTACTTACCTCTCCCAGACCCTGGATAAATCGTACCCCAACGAGCCATCCAAATCCCCACTTAGCGGATATTGGTACAAGCAGTCCAAACAGTGAATTTATCAGCATGCCAACACCGAGGAAGTACTTGGATCCGAAACGTTTGGCAAGTATTCCGAACGGTATCTGCGTTATTACGTAGCCGTAGAAGAATGAGCTGAGAAGATAGCCTTGTTTCGTCGCATCCCAAGGGTATTCACCATCAGAAGACTGAAATTCACAAAAAATCAGTCAATAAACATTAAAAACTCTTCCAACATCAGGATTTACCCCAGTGTCTCAACCTTGGAGCAACTGGAAACTCGCAAAATACAACAAACACACGTGACAGCTTTTTAAATATGAGGAGAATCGAAGATGTAAGAACCAGAATTAAGTCGTGATTAAGGATTGCTATGATGATTATGCATGGATGACTTGAAGATCATTGAATTTTCTAATCTATTGTGTGGAAAAGTCTGGAACGAATTTGGTAATTTGTCTAATTACCGGGTCATGTGGATTTTCGATGGAATCTGAAGCATCCCCGCACTCCTTGAAAACTTCGTCGTGATGTTCGATGATTGCGGTGTGGTTAACCATGGCAACGATAGCCACTGACATGTTTGTTCTCATTACATAAGCGTTGGCCATTCCCAAAAACAGCATAAACGTCACTATGTGACGTGACCCAACCAGTGCTGCAACAATAAAGATATTTGCCTTACTGATTTGCTGGTGAAATGTATGTAGGGATGTATTAATCCGAGTTTTTGTGTCAATGTGGAATTTTCGAGCTGAAAAATTTGTGAGTCGGTGTTTGCTGAGACGCGCATTATTGTTGACTCAAGTTATCACAGCGGATTGATCGGTGATATTACTGAATGATTCGACATTTATTTATTTTGGGGGGATTGTTTCTGGTAGTAATTGTCGCAGAGGCGAGTAATTAGATGGTTCCATGAATTATGAGCCTCTGAAGACCATTGATCATTTGAGCAGAACGTCTGAGCTGATGCAGAACATTTTTATAATACTTTGTTCATGTTTCGCTCAATATTTGAACGACGTAGGATGAACAGGTAGATATTTTCGCTCTGCCTTCAACAACGAAACATTTGGCTCGAGATTCCAGGTGATGATGTCTCTCATAAAGTGAAGTTGAGTGAGAAATATTTCGTTTGAAGTTACAGGCTTGTCACGTCATCATTGTTATTCTATTTGAAATCTCATTCCCTGGATTTGAATATTGAATAGCCAAAATGATCAATAAATAGCAATTTCGTTGAATAATTCGTACAAATTTCTCGAACTCGAAATCAGCTGTTTGCTCCTTGCTTCACATAAAACAAACTTTTCTGTGGGAATACGATTCCTTGCTTGTAGGAATAATATAGTTCTTGAGGGACAACCTGAGATGCTTTGGGAAGGTAATAGAACCTTTTGATATTTCTCAGGAATTGGATTCTGTCAGCTATATAAATGCCAGAGTCAGGTGTAATTATCAAGCTGAAACTGATTCTACCATTATTCGACTAGTCGGTCAGTATTTATCTTTACGAATGTAGTGCTTTTTTTATAAAAAAATCTCTGAATGATAATAAAGTGATTCCTGGAGATAATGTGGAAGATTTAAAATTATTGACATATGATCAGTGATTGATCACTAAATTCTCATTCGTTTACACGCAAATCGATTCCTAATGACGCAATCTGATTTGGACTGAGTTCAGGTTGACTTAAGTGTCAACAATAGATCACTGTTAAGGAATTTAGATGACATGGTAGATGCTGACAGATCGTTAATCACGAGACTAATGGCTCAGTCGAGATAACAATAGAAAGTAATAATGACTAATCACGCGGAAATTGAATCATGTCGGTTCATATTCCAAATAATATAAATAATAACATTACATGTATAATGTTATTATATATATAATTAATATTCCAAATCATATATAATAGTATTAAAGACTAGCAATTTTTGGAACAACTGAAGTTTTTTCTGTATAATTTCTGGTCAATACAAGAATTACGAAAGTCATGAAGTTTAAAATTCTTTCTCTCATCTCTATTCCTTGAGGCTAAATTGTGATAACGTCACCTGATAACACGGCGTGATGTCATCCACGATAGATCATGAACTCCGTTCCGAATTTCTTCAAACCCAAAACAAATTGTTGATGAATTCATTCAAAAAGAGATTCCATGCCGAAGGAATTAGCCATTCTGATAGTTTTTTGAATTTTTTAAATTTTTTCCTGACAACTTATGATTCATTATGATTTTCATTGAATAATTTAATTGAAAAATTAAGTACGTTGTTATCTTTCGGATGATTCGACCCCAAAGACAACGACATGAATATTCTATTTTTCCGTTACGAAATGTCGATTTGGAATTTCAATGGAAGTTGATACTATTTCACATAATTTAGCTAAATTTTTCAACAAATGTAATTGAATTTTTAATCTTGATTAATCTTGATCATTGAAACAAGCACAAGTTCATTGTCGGCAACTCCAGCGACTAATAATTACTTCTAATCTATGATAGTTTCTAAGAAAGGATTTTGGCGGTCTGATAGATGGCGAAACCCGCCCACTCCCCAAGAAACTTCTTCAATTGACATTTGTGACCGCAGCATCTACTCTAATAACAAGCCTTTGAATTATTCATGACAATTCAAGAAGATACATGTGGTCCTCTGGTACATCATCCTAAAAATTACAATTTTTACACTATAATTCTCAACATTTTATGTAATTAGAATTACCCCTAATCTATCATTCAAGTATTCAGAATTATGATTATCAATAAACAATATTGAGACCACCAATGACACTCTTCATTTATTTTTCGTCTAAAACGAATTTATTAAAATGAATATTTCGTTGTCATTGTAATTAACCCTTAATCCTAAACATGTTAGCTTTTCACTAAGTGAATTGTAATTTTCGCTCGGCTAATGATTATTTTTACTTTACCCAAAGTGAAGACAATTCTTTCAGTGTCCCGGTAAATTTTAATCCCAGATTTTTAAGAAGTTGAATCTCTGATTGCGCGGGGATTGGAGTAAATGGAAACCTGGAGTGACCCGGATTGACCCGGACTGACCCGGGGCCTCAATTTATTTCAGTAAATAGAGTCTAAATCAGTTATTACATAACTCAGCCTTCCATCATAATTTACACTGATGATAATCTTGTCGGTTCAACAGAGAAATGTTGGAGATGAGCTGAAGAAACCTCTACTCTCTTTCCTCGGATTTGAGTTAATGACTAGAAATAAATCGGGCTGATGAATGTGGGGCGTCAAGGGCGTGTGGAAAGTAGGGTACCTCAAGAGTAGAATAAAATAATTGAGTAGTTGAATAACGTTGAACTGTTTATACGATAATTGCGATAGCCAAGTGAGACAAAAACCGAAAGAACCTATATCAGACAGAATGGCCTTTCTCACCTTATTTATATTAAATTAAAATCTTATGAGTGGAAAATAAATAGAAGAAAATATTATAACTGACTTTGTTATAATTGATCAATTATTTATTAATGATAAGAATTATTATCGTGTTCTTATTTGATTTTTCATCAGTTTATTTTCAAATTATGAAGACCAAATAATCGAATTGGAGAGTGATTATTTTTGCATGGAAAATATATGCTGAGGATTAATGTATCATGATGAGGATTAAAAGAATTTGTCTGGCATTTGTCTGGCAGTAGCTGAAGTAGGATTAAGGATTAATACACAGTTGTTTTACAAAAGACTTATTTTTCTATTTGTAATGCCTCAAAACTTTTTTGTCTTGGGATTACCAAAATTTTAATCCTCCATTGAGTAGAAATTTTACAAGATTTTACGTTTTGTTTCTGGTGATTTTTAGGGAATTCCTCTCTCGTCATTTTTTTTTCTCCTACGATGCAGACTTCAATGCCATTTTCCCTCGTGGAAAGGGAAGGTCGAGCAACTGAAGTTTATTGGCCGCGATCCAGTTGTATTTCCTTCCAACAAGCCACAATGCAACAACATGAAGAACCATTGCTCAATGCTCTTTGAACTCGTGAAAATCATGTGCGGTATTTACCACAAATTAATCGCCTCGGAGGATCCTACCTCATACACTTCGAGAAATTGAAGACTCCGTTTGAATTTCTTTGATTAAATTTTCTTTACGTCAATATCTCCATTGAAAAATAGGTAAAAAACATTTATATCTGCCAATTCGACATTTCTTTGAATTTCAAAAAATATATAAAATATATTTTGTATATTGTTCGCCCACAAAACATGTATTTACCACTTATGTAGAGGTTCTTTGAATGGAAGAAAAAATTATATAAAATGTCGATTTGTTGAATTTAAATAAATATTTTTTAATAGAATAAATTAAATTGGATATTTATGAAATATTAATGAGTTATTTGGAGCGGAAAATTGACTTCAAAGGAATTTGATAGAAAATGTTATTTTGACTGAAAATGCTTATTCAAATGATATTAAAGTCACATAATTCGAACACATCATTCCTCCGGGTGTAGAATTTCGTGGAATCTTTGAGACATAAATAAACAAATCATTGCGCTCTCGATTTTCCCACCTAATCAAAATTTCATGAGTCGTTTAACAGCTATTTTCCTGATTTTCATCGAATTTCTCTTAAAAAATTTCAGTCTGAAATTAACATGTAATTTTTTACCTAATAGGTGAGGATCTGCAATTACTTGATGTCGGATTAGCAGCGGTATTGATTCGTCATTATTCATTATTAAAATCCACTGAACTTCCGAAAATGAATTTAATTAACAATGATTCAGATATTTACACGGAAAAGAATTATAGTAGAATTAACCCGAAAATCGGAATTTGATCTTGTAAAACCAAAAATTGTTCTTAAAATTTCACAATGTCTGTAGCAAAATTCGCCGCTTGAAAAACGTCAGCTTAAATTTTTCTACAATTTTTTCGATCCGCTTCCTCGGAGTCAATAAGATTCTGCGGATAATCTGCAAGAGCGCGAGGTCGAAGTGCCAAGATCGAACTCGAATATTCAACAACGAAATAAACTAGTCCCTCATCTGTCAATTCCCTATATATACCCTCATTAATCCCATCAAAACTTCTAATTTATTAACATAATCCTCGCAATTCTGGAGCCGAAGCGGTGGATCGGGGGTCGTCGGGGGTCTCCGTTGGGTATCGTAAGCCCTCGGCTGTGTCCGGCACCCGAGCACGTGGCGGGCCGGTGTAAGCGTATGGAAACAGACTCCATAAATTGAGTAAGCAATAAAAAAAAATCATCACTCGTCGATTAGAGGTACAAAATGATCGGAAAGAATTGATGCATCAAGTGGGAGAGGCTCTAGACTCGTGATCTGTGCACGTGAACGTGACAGCCGAGTCTCTGACGTCATTCCATATTTACGCATATCATCGGAAACAATTCCAACGTGTGAAGTAACTCACTCTAACGGAAATGAAATAATTCTCAGTAGTTTTATGTTTTCCTCCTTATTCATGAGATTAAGTGCGTTTCATTGTTGCGTTACATGTTTTTTTATTCTATTCTAGAATGACAAACAAAAACTTTGCCCCGATGCAGCATGATGCAAGGAATTGCACGTTAATTGCACAATCGATCAATCAAATGTAAATTGATATGACTTTCGAGAAAAAAAAATCATGAATCCCTCCCGCTTCGTGCTGGACTCGGATTTCGGTGGCCTTGAAGTTTATCGCCAACTGCAGGGAGCGATAATTCTGCGCAGGCTTTGAGAGATTTCACGATTTCGGTCATTCTAATGGACACAGCGAGATTTTTGTAAGAACCTTTTTTGTCGCTCGGATTCTGATCTACAAAAAAGGTTATATGAACATTTTTAATCTAAATGCTTAGTTCCGAGATATCGACGGAAAACTAAGCCACATCTAAAGTCGAATCGAACAGTTTTACCGACTCATCTAAGAAATTTCGATTGATTTAAAAAATTATTGATTTCAGGGGGAAATACCAAAGAACGTTTTTTGTCATGAATTTATGAGTTAAAAAAAAGGTTCTCAAGGTTTTTCTCTAAAATCCGTGATTTTCTGGATGAAGTCATAGACAAGGGTGAATGAGACTTCGATCGTTTTAGATCTTAATCGCTGATATTTAATGATCCAGTTGGAGATCCCTCCGTGCTATCCTGCCATCCTGAAATTACTCGGCATTTAACCATCAGTAATCCCGAGCAACTTTAGCTGTTAACTAACGCCTACGTAGAGTCTCATACCTTGTTGTCTTTAAATAACCGCGTGAATGCTAGAGACCACGTCGGCCGCGCTCGTTAACACTGTCCCTCGTATTTCCACACATTGAATTCTTTTGAATTTCAAATTTTCCTTAACCGATCATCACTCATTATCTAAATGTTAGCGTAAAAAATAAAAATATTGTGTCACCAGGGCTGTCGCTCTGTCATCATGAAATGAAAAAATTTGTCTTGTCGTATGAATTTCTGAATCAACGAGCACATTTGCTATATAAATCAGCAAAAAAATCGGTAAAAAATCGGCAAAAATCGGTAAGAAAAAAAAGTCACTGGCGATTCTGGGAGATTTTTGGGGGAAATTGATGGATTTGTAGAGGTCGAATGACGAGAACACGAGAGAAGGAGTGATATTGCACGTGCTCTCCATGGGCTCCCCGCAGCGATTCAAGTCTCGAGAGAGTCGGAAAAGTCACTAGAGTGAGAAAGAGATCCCGGCACTTGGATGCCGCGTGCACCATTCGCATTCTCGGGTTACGCGACTCCATAGAAATGGCGTTAAAATTGTGGACCATCTTCCAAAAAAGCCTAATAAAAAAAATTTTATAAAATGAATAACCGGACTAATTACCTCGTTGCTTAGCCTCGCGCTTGTCGTTCTCGTCGAGGCCGGGCTGCTCCCACACCAGCACGTGGCCATTTCGCCCCCGATTCTCACCGTTGCTAGCCTGTCTACCTGCACTGGTCATCTCACCACAAAAATCGACGTTTAAAAAATCGCAACACCGGAAACACTTCGCAATAACACTGGGAACTCCTGGATATTCCCCACCGAGTCTCTTTATTCTCCGATCGCCGGTTTTATATCGTACCCCCTCCCCCCAGGCCCCACCACCGCCGAAGTAATGGAGAATAAAAAAAAAATGATTAACAAACACTTGAGAGTGGTGTCGCGAGTGAAACGCGCGAGTTAAGACTCGAGGGAACTTTGTCGAGACTTTTATAACGACAACTGGGTAAAATGTTGAAGACGAGACTGACGGAGAAGGACGGAAATGCTGACTTCCACGGACTAATGGTAATTCCAATACGCGGGCAATGCGTTTCAACGTGTGAGTTGTGTACTTTTGTGAAGCGATAACGACGATTATGTGAAACGTATCTACAAGTTACGCGGCATCATGGCTTTGTGTGTGGGTGAGGGCAGACACACGCGTGATTTCGCGTGCGTGAGGCCAATGCGATGACGCGTGTTGGAGGAGGGACGGAGGGGAAGTACTAACCGTCGACCAATCGCGAGACACATGTTACGATCTTGGAGACTCTGCACGGTCGCCTTTTGAAACTTTTCCCGCTGTTTTATGGAAATTCGAATGCTCTGGATATTAATGTTTATTACAATGTCCATTGGAAAATCGACTAAGAATTCATAAAAATAGATATAATATGGACTATTTTCGAAATTCGTGAAGAAATAATAAATTAAAAGTCTATGTAAAAGATATATCCTATTGAATTAGTATATATCAAACAGAAGATGGCTCGGGAAATCAAAATTTTCTGGATTTATAAAAAATAATATTGAATAATAAAATTATTCAATTTGAGTTTATATAGATAAATAAAATCTGAACCCGAATTCTCCACCAACTGTTGAACTATTCCTTCCCCAGTACTCAATAATAACAATATTAGTCATAATAATATCCCACAATAGTCAAACTGACGGATGTTTTCATTCTTCGTAAATTAATATTAATTTACCAATTAAATACAATTGCAATTCCATTTCTGAGTCATAGGTTCATCCATTACTACGAAATGATTTGAGTTTTTTCTCAAGGCCAAAATCATTGGGCTAAAATTGATTTCCGTTGAAAAATAAACCTGGAAACTATTATGACAAATTTCCGGTTTTTTATTCTGTGCCTGTGTCAATCAATTTCGTCTGCCAAAATAAACATAAAGTGTGGAAAAATTGATCTCAATGATACATATTGTTCGAAGAAAATGCATAAGTCATCAAAAAAATGTGTCCCTGAGATCGAATGGAAGATCGGTGTTGTAATCTTGGAGATTGTTTTCCTATCAGTTGCAAGTACACGGTCTCCGGCCGGATAAATGTCAATTCCATGCGCTAATCTAATCAGTAATTGAAAAAAACCCAAACCCATTTTTACTGCAAGAACATCTATTTCATTATCGAACCCCCCGAAGAGCCATTTATCCCCGAAATTCAGACGCTCACTTCGAAGAATTTATTAAAGAAAATTTAAAAAACCCCTAATTTCCTTCAACCCTTCAATTTTATTATTGTATCAATTTTTCATTAGAATCCACGCAAAAACCGTAAAAAGTAAAGAAATCATTTTTCCGCTATGACGCGAACATGAATCAAAAATTTATGATATTGATAAAAGTTTTAATTTACTCTTAAATTTCCCTGAATTTCGTGGAAAATTTTGAAGTTCATATGTAGTGAGGTTCAACGATCCTGAATAAGGTTCCATAAATACCGAAAACCGCCTATTTGTTGATGAATCATCTTTCACAAACATGGAATCAACGGAAAATTCTTCCTCATATCTCCACGAGCTCGAGACCCTTAAATTTACGATATATGTGACGAAAATTCAAAGATCTCGTAAAGCCGCTCTGCGTCAATAGATAAATTCCATTATCGCATCGCATACTTTCCTCCTACGAAACACCAGCCGCACCTAATTTCTCAATTACCAGAAATGAATTTATCTCGTTCCATTAATTAAATAAAATAATCCCCCATTCCGAGTGATTCGGAATTTTTCCGAAAAACTATAATCATCCATATATAGTAGAAACATGCGTGTCAATTGGAAAAATTGATAAAAATTCGGGAATATCGAGATTCCGCGGATTTCTGGATAATGTATGAAGTTCGTTATCATCACGGGTCAAATTGTTATGTCGCTGATTGATAAGAAGTCCTCACTGTATTTAATTATGATAAACACAGATTGATAATAATAATAGGATTCTGACAATAATAGTCTTGCATCTTCGAACCGTTTTACTCCTAAAAGCTCAATTTTTTGTCTACAAAATAACCATCCAATCTTGTACATCACCGTTTAATTTCAATGTTTTTCTCGGAATGCAATTTTATACGAATGGAAACTGCACCTGAAATCCACATTTTCCACTTTTGTGAAATTATCAGTCTATTGAAATTAATTTCAGCGAAATGTACAACATCATAAAAATACTGATGCAAAGCTGCTGTCAGTGTCTATTTCGATCAGGATTCGAAAACTGCCAAAGTGTTACTCAATATTCCCAGCATCATCAACAAGTCGCTATAAACAACTAGATAAACATCTAAAAATCCTTTGAAAAGTGCTTCCATACGCCGAATCCGAAAATCAATTTGAACTCGAACCGCTCAACAAGTTTCAACAGCTTTTTTACGGCAACCATTTTCCGGAAAATAACACCATTAGATTTTCCTTGAATAATCAGTAAACTACTCGATCAATCAATTTATCCATTATAGCTCATGTCATTATCATTCGTTAATTCTAAAATGGTTTTTTTCCATAGATCTTATTAAAATCGACTAGGTAAATTTTTGGAATCTAAGAATAAGGTTCCGTCGTTAATTACCCATTCTCGAAAATTGATAGAGAGAACGCGTGGAAGATTACAGGTCAAGGTTTAACCGGGAAAATCGGAAATTTATTCATTGAGCGTAAATTCATGTCCGCGAAATATAATGTATAAATACTTGTAAAAAAAAATTCTAAATTTAGAAATGTCTAAAGGGTGCCAAAAAATTGCTTAACCGTGACTCTCGCCTCTTCAACCACATTTTTAAATTAACTTAAATCCGACAGTTCCCATGTCCTTGTCCTCGACCGTCAACAACTTGCAGTTGTCATCTCATTTTTCATCCACCTTTCCATTTCTTTTCCCTTTTTTCGCTGTAAGTTTTAACTCGGCCATCTATTGCGATGAGTAATGCAATGGATATCATGCAGACACATCTAGGTGACTCAACATTCGAAGAGTAAATTAACGATTTTAAAAAAATGAAATCATGAAGTCATCACCAGACACGGAGAAAAAAATATAATGTAATGGTGGACTTTGGAGGCAGGTGATTTGTGTGAGCCGTTACTATTTCAATTACTCAATGATTTTCATTTTCCCTCTGCGAATCAGTTATTCCATTGATATGGAATTAGATTGACGCCAATTACCACGAAAATTGCGTAAAAATTACGTAAAATTACGTTAAAATTTCCCGAAGAAATACCACAAAGAATCAAGTGAAATTAAAATAATTGTAACAAATTCGGTATTTTCATTTTAATGTTCTTTTTTTCATAAAGAGGCCAACGAAATGAAGGAGACATACCACATAATTTTTTTTTAATTTAAATAAAATCATAACTTTTTCTAAACAATTTTTCCCGTCGATTAGACGGAAAATTAATACGAAATTGCCTGAGAATTGTTGCTCATTGAAAAGATTGCTGTGCAATTATGATTGACACATCCCAACGGCTTCATTACCCCGACTGAATTCCAATTATCCCCCGCATCATCGAACAATTGTCGCCAATTTTAGCCCCTGACATTTGCCAATAATTCTCTTGTCTGATCAATCGCAAACTGCGTGTTTATTCTCGTGATAAGATGCCGTGTTTTTAGTGGTCATTATCTCATTATCCGGAAGTCCTAGTTCTAGGTAAATAGCCACTGTCACTGTGACTGTGACTGTCACTGTTGTTGCGAGGTATCGTAACGTGATATTACGCAAGTCATGCGGGTGATTCGATCTGAGTGATGAGTCGGTCTAGCCTGATCTGTTCTATTTTTGAATTGATAATTACCCATTGCGTAATCGGAGAAAAATCCAGAAAGCTTCGTTATCGACAGAACGATCGAGAGGACAGCGCTCAATCCACTGAGGATCGCGATCGATAATCCACCGATGGTAAAACAGAAATAATGATCATCAGTAATTGTGAAGTTATCATTTATAGTAGAAAAAAAAAGTTTATAAGTGGTTACGTAACATTACCATAGGAGTACAATTTTTAATGCAATTAAAATGAACCCAAATTATTAATCGCTGCGTCACGTGGTGATGAAGCGAATAAAAAATAATTGGATTGAAACTTTTACTCTTATTTTACTCCTAAACATTTGCATATTATGTATATGGGATACGGGAATATTCCATATATTTCCATATATATTAATTATTGGAATATGGGAACATGAAAAATCAACCAGTAATAAATATTGAATATTTGTATATTTGGAAAAATCTATGTAGGAAATTAGGGTAAAAAATTATAAAAATTATTAATTAATTGTCAAAGAAATTATGAGATTTTTGCATTATAATTATGGTAACAGCTGATTTTTTTAGAGACGAATTAAGAAAAATTGCACGTGTCATGAATAGATGACGAGAAGGAAGTCAGCGATTTCCTAATTATCCGCTAACTTACGATTGAACTCAAAAGACAGAATGGAAGTGTTGAACCCTTTGATTACTAGTTTGACCCTAAACGACACTAGACGCCTAATCTAATCCGGAAACCACAAGGACAGCCTCAAATCGTCCAGAATTATTCAATTGGATCTTGCTCGACCATGAGCCACTATTCGCCATTAAAGCATCAATAAATGTTAGAAATTTATTGAAATTTCAGTCACAATGTCGCAATATCACTGGAGCCTCCAATCATGTGAATTGAACTCAATTTCAATCCCTCAAAATCTTAAAATTAATGAGGAAACGAACTGATCTTGCAAAAATTCAAGAAAACTAGTTTTTAGTTTTGTATTCAATCGCAATTAATTTCTCAAGGAGATCTTTAATTTTCCTAATTACTCAAATATTCGGGAGGTTGACTGATTCGTCAATGCGGAATTCTACAGAGATTTCATATAATTTAATACTGATATTTCTAATGTAATTTTCTATTAGTGCCCAAAGGGTCTCAATATTCGAATTAATCGCGACTATTTTCAGTACCGACTTATTACCAATTGAAGACCCGGTGGAGTGCCTTGAACGTGAACTCGTATGACTCATGAACGAATCATTCGGAGATTTCGAGATCGCGCGGTGAAAAAAATTCGGGAAAGTGAGATGTGAATGTGAGAACTCGTGTTATTTTTTCACATAATTCCAATCGTTTCTAATATATTCTCCTTAGCAATGAGGAGTAAATCAGAAATATTTCCTTCTAATGTGAAAAATCTGAAGTAAATTGTAATTTTTTGCTGTTTTTAACAATCTCTGGATTTATCAAATAACATTGATGTCATATTTTCCAAAAGTTCGTATTTTATCAAAAAATTGTTATTATACTCCGAAAGTTTTGTTTCTTCCCTCTCTCCCTCTTTATTTTCAAATAAAGGACAATGGGGTGGAAAATGTCCTTGATCTGGGGAAAAAGTTCTCGGAAAATGGTTTCTTTGAGAAGATGAACCTTTTTGAAGATTAGCGGGTCTCATTTAGCAGGAAGTCTATACCTGATGCATCAGTTATCGCTCCAGACTTTCTACTGCTGTTAACCTCGCGAAGAGGATCGGCTGATTTACAAGCTTCCCAAGACAAATGTCTAAGTGCCTGTTTACCCGGACAACAATTTCTCGGAAGATTCCATTTCATGACAATTCACTGATTTCTACACCGTAAAAGCTGCTTCAGGCGGAAAAAATCGGTTCACCCTGACTCATTAGTTAGTTATGCGGGAAACCTTATGATCAGGTCTAACAGCCGTTTTCCTTCTTGTAAATTACCAGACTGCGAAAATCAATCACATTTACTTTTTATTCCCGCAATTATCTCTTCAATGAAATTCCAATTGATACAACTACATCATTCCAAAACTTTTCACACAATTTTCCGATAATTTTTCCTCTTTTTCATCCAAAAAAAAGAGAAGAAAAAAATATCAACAAAATTTTTTTTCAATTTAATTGTCATAATTTGTAATGATAATAATGATTAATCATAATTTATTTGCGTTTACTAAACCAATAAATTGTTGATAGATAAATATGAGTGTTTATTGGTTTTTGGAAAGGAGAAATCGATTTTATAAAATCATTGAGTTATTTACGATTGAACCCATTGAAAAGAACTTGACCTTAATTCGATTTAATGACTAAATTGCGGAGTAAAAATGAATAACACGATTTTAATTGGCAATTCAGTGGTGAGATTTTTGAATGTAACAATACGGTGAGTGATGGGGCCATGAAATCCACCGGAAGTGACCGATTGTTGACCAGAGAGTTGACAAATAAAAATTGAGATGAAATGATTTCATTGACGACTCGGTAAATTTCCACGAAGCTATTATCCAGTGCTCGTTGCTGAATGCCACACCCTTGCTACTAGCTGATGGTTTTTTTTATCGATGTGGAGATAGAAGAGAAACACTGATTGATATGTGAGAAATCCATTCTATTATCAGAGTTTACCATCGATTTCTACGTGCCGTAACTGCGGGATTGGGCGTGATTCACTGGTGATAACAGATACACTGGCTGATTTGAAAAAAAAAA
>NW_011887767.1:380481-393097 GCF_000806365.1 Fopius arisanus | reverse complement strand
ACTACTCATTATCAGTGATCAGTGCATTTTACCATTTTCTGTATTGTTCAAGCAATAGAAGTTCGGAACGTATTCCCGCCGTGGAATATCGTGCATGTATTTTTTTTAATTTAAACTATGACAAGTGAGTTATTTTGTGAATTCCTCTGGAGACAAGTACTAATGATCGTACCATAGCGGGATAAATATTTCAGGATTTGAAGAGAAAACTTAACAAATACATAATATAAGTTACTTGCATAATTTAAATATTCATTTACATTAATAAACGCCGCATCGATCTAGACAAATCGTTCATCAATCTCTGTTAATTTTCATGATTTCAATGAAATTTCTTAATTTCAATTAAATAAATCAATTATTTTCCATATAATGGCATTAATTATATTGAGCCGAGTCGAGTTTATTCATTTGCATCGGTTATTTGTTTGAGAAAAGAGAACGGTGAGAATTTGAAAAGGAAAATGACATAATTAGGCGTGAGAAATATTTTTGTGACAAATTTGAATTTACGCGGAAGGCTCATTCTGAGAATGGAAATGCCCGTTTATTATTCCGATCTCAAACAACTCAGCCTTGACAACAAACATACGGAAACTTTGAAGTCTCAATATCCTAATTATACAAGTGTTCTTGAGCTTGGAATAGATTAATCACTCGTAATGCATACGACGCGGACGGGAAATCACGTTTTCTCGATTGGTTGATTACGCGATATTGTTATTAGAACAAATTCCATGATACGGGTGTTTATGCCATAATTATGATGATAACCATCTTATAGGGATGCAAAAGTATGTGTTAATTGAGTGCAATTGAATATCTGGTAATTAACATTACCACAACTTATACAGTAATTATTGGTCAATATAATGACATGTAATAACTCTTTTTTATGGGGTACGTTACACGGGAAAAATCACTCGAGGGTCTTCATGATCTTCATGATCTTCGAGTAATGAGTCTGACAATGACGTGATGATAATCTATCGAGGATAACCGTGTGCCTTTGGATAATTGCAATAACTCGTTTTCTCCATGTTATTACACTAGTACATTATTGCGATAATTTCATGCTCTGGACATCATTTCATCGGACGTTTATTTTATTGCATCTGGTTATGTCTTCGAAACACTTACTCCGCTTTGAACTTTCAACCTTCTGGGAATTATCCTGTACAGGGAAATTTATTGATATTCTGGAATCGATTAATAAACTAAGTGCTAGGCTAGAGGAAAAATATTTAATAAAAAAAACCCTGTGGTATGAGGAAGTTCATTTGCATAAATCCGCAATTTCATAGGAAATGATGATCTTCAACATTTGACGCATGTCATAACAAGACTTCCAAAAATTCAGGAAATCCTGGAATTTTTATAGAAATTTTCAATTTTTCTCAAATTGCCCAGTGATTCTTGTGATTTTAGCAGAACAATTAAATTGAAAAAAGAATTGTTGTATCTATTTTTCATCATTATTTATAATATTATTATTATTTCATTGATTCAAGTTTCAAGTTCCCTAGAATTCCAGGGGAATAAGATCGTGAAAGTTCCGACAGTTCGTCTTGAAAAATTGAAGAAAATTTTCAAGTTTTGAATTAAAAAAATTGTATAATGATATTGTATTAACAAACAGATGAGTCCAATGCAAATTACATTATTTCCAGTGTCAATTCCCCAATAATATCAAGTTTTTTGTAGTAAAATGGCGTGAGGGTAAAAATTTCAGAGCAGGAGGATTACGAAACCTCTGGTAAATTTTACTGCAAATTTTTCCTCGGGTCTCACAATTTCCTTCCTACTTCCTTTACTTTCACGTTCCACCATGAATTTTCTTGACAGGTAAAATATTATTTGCCCGATAAACAATAACATAATTCACGACGCAAAAACGTCACCGAAAAAAACAAGTTAGAAAGTGATGTGAAGAGTTGAATGCACTGAGAATAAAAAGATGTTCATTGGTATGGACAGGTGTTCAGGGACTTTGTCGCTCCCTGAATTGAAATTCTGAGTCAAGATCATCAGGACAACGGGAAATAAGAAGAACCATTGAGACTTCCGCAGCATTTCATGGACGTTCACGTGATCTACATATTTCAAGGAACTGTTCACGCAATAAATGTAAGTTGTGTTAATAAAATTGTGAATGGTGGAGAGGAAGTTTAAACAAAATTGGTATTCATTTAACGATCTCCAAGTGAGTCAATAACAGTTGTCGCTGTTTATGACGGTAGACGTTCAAATTCAGTTGTAAAACGAGTTTTCATGACACTTGAGATGTTACGATACAATTACACTGTTAGAAATTTCTTTAATTTTCAGTGCAACTGAATTCTTGATGGTCTGGTGACTTATTTACTTTGGGATTAAATTATTCATGAAAGTCCCTGTTCCTCTTGAAAATTCAATACCTTAATAATTAAAAAAAAAACACATTTGAGAATTTTCCTTCAGATTGGACGATCTGTAATGTATAAATTGATAACATCTTGAAAGTTTGTTGAATTTTCTCCTACTTTCATCATCTTGATTTTTTATTTGAAAATGCACATAAGTTCTAGATAATCATTCCTGACTAAAGGTGGTAAAAAGGGTAATTAATAATTTCAATTAAGAATAATTACTAATTCCGCAATTTGTACTCGCCATTCTCTCTAAAGTAATTACAAAAAAAAATATGACAATCCCTCGAAATTATGTCTCTAAACAGATATAAAATTAAGAAACTATCAAGAAATTTCGCTTATGACATTTTTACAGCTCTTTCAATGAAATATGCCAATTACATAATATAGTGTCACCAAAAATGGCATAAAATTTAGTAGTCATGACCTATTAACAATCGGAATCGTAATTACGCGGGCACAATTCAATCATGTAACAATAATGCA
This sequence comes from Fopius arisanus, assembly GCF_000806365.1. Classification (NCBI taxonomy): domain Eukaryota; kingdom Metazoa; phylum Arthropoda; class Insecta; order Hymenoptera; family Braconidae; genus Fopius; species Fopius arisanus. The sequence continues at coordinate 390,200 of NW_011887767.1, read as the reverse complement.
AGAGTCATAGAAAGATTACCTGTAAATAACAGTTCAATTGACCGATTGATTGCAAATTTTGGCTCAAAAAAAAATTCCGGTTACCCATTTTACCCTATTCCTTTTTTTTCGCTTCGCTCCAATGTTTCCGTCGACCTTGAGCATCTGGGTTGGCCTTAACATAATCAATTCTCGGTACAGGCGTGTACGGAAATTGATCTGCGGTTTTAAGTTCAATAACGTTAACGACTCAACCACTGGTGGCAGTTTATTGATATTCAATTGACCGGTGCAGGATAACTTCCAATGTTGTGTTATGGAATTGACTTTCAGGGAATGCAAATGCAATTCCTCCATCATCTGTTAATTTTTCAGCTAAAGTTTCCTCAGCTAAAGTTCCTTGTATTTGTTCATTAAATCAATTGAATCTATTATGAAAAAGAAACAGAATACAGCTAGAACAAAAATACTAATAAACTAAATATTTAATTCAAACTAAATATAAGTTATATGAAAAGATAATTAAAATATTACTTCCTACATTTGCAAACCAAAATCTCAGGAAATGGCAAATTAATTTGATTTTAATCTATCGAAGGTAATTTCATTAATTTATACAATTTAATTCTTGAAATTCAAATGGTATTGACCATTTTCGGAATTTATTAGAGTTTGGAGATATTTTTACAATTATTGATGATGGATCGTCAGAGAGTTGGGATTATCGAAAATCTTCGAGAATCATTCAAGGTTAAATGCAATTAAGGTATTTTTTTCATCATAAAAAACATCCGCCCCCTTGGCCTTGTCTCCTATCTTTGATAAACCAATCCATCGTGAGCCTGACTAATTTGCGTTGGGATCAGCTTCAGAATACATCGTCTGAGGAATGTTTTCGCGGGTCTATTTCCATACCTGGTGATTAGATGCGTTAAAAACGGAATAAATATAGCGGCATAATTTTACGATAAGACTTTCGAATACGCGATAGAGTCGGAACATGGATTATTACTTTAAATCACTACTCGTCAGGTTGTCCACCTTATAATCATTATTTTGGATGGAAATAATCAGGTCAGATATAGACTCAATCTAATCTGAAAAATCTCAAAAAAAAAACCATTGAATTCCTCACATTCTTAATTATCATTGCCAACTGCCTTATTATATTTTTTATCTTTTGAGGTTCTTATACAGTTATTGCAACATTCATATTTTTAATCAATTCTTTTCACGATGAATTGGCGGAAATAAATCGATTAAATCTTCAAAAAATTGTGATAATTTCGCGCTTCATTTAGAGAATTTGAGGAATTAATTAATTTATTCTCTTCTGTCCCTGCAAAAATGTCTGGATAATGACGCATGATTGCTAATTATCCGAATGATGTCCCTTAATTTCAACCGAATATTTGTCTCCATGCAGAATAACGCGCTGTTTATCCATCGTCCCTCGAGCATAAATATCTCGAAGCATCAAGTACATGTCATCCTAAGCGGAAATAATGGTGCAATAGCTTGAGCCTGAATTTATCGTTCGATAAATGAATCGAATGACGTAATTCATCTCAACAAAATCCCGACGTCATTTGATGACATTTATGCCTCCAGTTCCGGAACATCTGGATTACGAGAGCCACAGGTGTGACATTTGGCAAAGAATATTCGCGAGAGCATCCAATCAATCATTCAAATCATCAAAATTCATAAAAAAATACTGAGCACCAGTTTTTCATCCGAACATTTTAAACCATCGGGTAATACTGCTCTGAAATATTTAAGTGATGCATATTATTACGACCTAAGGTAATTAACAAAGTTTTATAGATTAATATGTATTAACAGTTTCCTGCTAAAATTTATAAATTAATTTCAAATGCTCATTGCCTAATTCTCGGGGGAAAATTTCTATTTTACTTACTTTTTGATCAGCTAATTGCTTAAATTATAGGATAAACTCGAAGGTATTTAATCAAATACGGATTTATCTGGTGTATAAGTGTATCACAGGTGTAATTAGTTCGCACGTGCGTGGCACGTGAGCCAATGGTGCTGAATCACCTGTTCCGCGTGGGCCCAATGTCAATTTTTGCAGAAAGAAAAAATAAACCCGACGCTTTGGAAATTTCCACTTGAAATTCTCAGAACTCTTCACTTCTTCCACACTTGTTACAAAATTTGATTTTTTATTCAACATAAAAAATATTATCATCATATGTCAAATTCAAGACATTACATTTTTTCATTTCTTGTCATCCAATATTGTTTATTAATTTCTCAAATTTTAAGAGGAATAAGGGACAACTTCACATTTTGATAATTTAAGATGAGATGATTTTTTGAGTTGAAAAACAATAATCACCAATTTTTCAATGAAAGTTTAAATTTTGTGACTCGTTGTGAAAATTATATATCGACAAATGAATATTGAATAAAGTGGTAATTAAAAGTGGTTAATTGGAGAATTTCATAATTCTTTTGAAATATTGAACAAGAATTCAACTATCAGTTTAACTGATTCCATCATTTCCATATTTTTCACACGATTTGAAAAAATAACAAGAGCCGCAGAACAAATCTAGATCGATTAATCAATATCAATTGGTAATCTATCGATTATATTCCATGAATACCGAGTTAACATTCTCATTCTAATAATACGAATGGTCTTTCACGGAGGACTTGAGGTAAGGTAAAATCATTTAAGTGTGACAATTCCCGGGATAAAGATAATTACCATTTCCAGTTGGGATACCACGATGGGTCATTGGAGAAAGGCTTTCGCAGGTTATGACGTCAGAGGCGTCAACAGGTTGGTGTTGACTTTCAAATTAGTGCTTCTAATAATTACCATTATTGCGTATTAAAATTCAAAACAAATGGCCAAATCTCATCCCTTCCAAAACCCGAAAAATAAATTCCTCCAACCGAATTCTGCGGCCATTAATTTTTCCAGAAATTTTCCACTGGCCGAAAATAATGGATTGCCAATTTCCTAGATAGTTCGTATTAGATTGAAAAATTATAAAACTCACCCTTGGGTTTAGGCACTTCCGTTTCGAACACTTCGATATTCTTCTTCATCATGTCGTGAGTCTTTGTTAGACCATTCTCGGCGCCCATTGTTCCACTGGTGAAAAATCGGTGAAAATTAGAATTTCCACAATGTAAACAAATGAATTCCGGTCACTTGGTTATTGCAACCAGTCTTGTTCAGTGGTCACTCAGTCACTGGTAGGAGTTCGAGACCAGTCGCGACACTTTAGACACTCGACACCTCGAGAACACGAGCCAATCCTCGGTTTCCCCTACCTCTGTGCATCGCGGGTACACGAATTTCCCCTCCCGGTGTTCCCTATCTGGAGTAGAATGCTCACTAGGAATTTCTTGCGGCTTCTCCCTGCTACCAGAATCTTCCCTCTGACACGTATCATTCCCTTGAAAAAAAAATTGTAACATTTTTCATGAATTCCCAATGAAAATATATAATCCCTCACTGTGCTACATATTTAATTAGACATTGACTTGAATTTTAAGCATACTAATTAAATTAATTAATTATTCAAGCACTCTGCTATTTTTTTTTCACCGCGTATTCTGGTAAAACCCCAACTAATCAGCGATTACATAAGTATATTGACATTTATTTGAGGTATACAAGTTGATTTGATTTTTTATAATCAAATTTATTAATTACGCAACCTGAAGAAAGTCCGGGGAAAACACTGAGTGCCATTGGTGCCATTTAAAGTATACTTTCACCCTCAAAATAATCAATAATTCTGGTTTATAATTCGAAGTACTTGCAGCTCCCGAATTATCTGTAACTCTTCAGAATTATCAAAAACCCAAAATACATCTTGATTGTTTTTTCTCAATATCTACGAAGAAATGTGATAAGTAAAGTTGACCATTTTCCCTAATCGATGATTTATCTTGAAAACCATCGATAAAAGGTGAAATCTTCAAAGGAATTTTTTGTTTCGGATTAAATTACCGATAAAAAAAGGTCAGCTGACAATTCCTTTGTTAAAATGAAGATTATATAAAAAATACTAACCAAATATTCATCACCTCTTTAACCCACCAACTCCCTCCAGCTGAATTCCGTCCTTGTAATTAAAATTGCGGGTGACATTAAACCAGGAAGTGGTTCGGCAAATAGGAAAACTGCAATAAAAGTGATTAAAAAAATTCGTGTTGCCAGCTGGAACGAGGGACCTGCTTTTATCCACTGGCTATTTCAGCTTGTGTCCACGGTATCATCCGGATGATAAAACGATCAATAATCAGTCATGGGAACCTAGCGTTCATGGACAAAGAGAATCAATCAGTTATTACAACGCAATTTGAACGGCGATGATCTGACTTGAATCACGGTCGCGGCCGACGACCTCATCGTGCATTGCCGGTCTCCTTCGTGGGGCCTCGGCCTTCACCACGCGAAAGTACTCGTTAGGAAGATTCCTTCGAGACGTTCTGCCACTTTCCAGACGTCTCGGTTCTGATTGATCTGCATCCTCGACTTCCATGGAATGCCACTTTTCCCGAATTCCTCAATTAGATTGTCCGCCAATCCAACGGATGATAAGTCCATCGGAAATTCCAGATGATAGATTAGATATTTATCAACACCCCGCCAAGGTATTTTATAGAACGATGAATATGTAATACATATCTATACCATAAGATATACTTCAATTGGAACCGAATATTGCCTTGAACATTTTTTCATAATCGGAGATTATTTTTTACCGACAGACAGTTGAATTATCCGGGGAATCCCCCGTATCCCTCTTGGCTTCACAAAGATAGTACCTGAGATAGCAATTGAAAAATAGCGCTCCTGCCGGTGAAATATTTTTAATTTTCTTGCGCAACATTGAGACAAGCCTGTTTAGCATATTTCACCGGAAACCAGTGTTTTCCTCAACTTCAGGGAAAGATCATTTGACTGGAATCATCGGTTAATGTCAAGTGCTCGATGGCTCTTAACGCGATAGTTTATTGAATTAGTCCCGCATTAAGTGAAAAAATCGGATGAATTAATTATCCCATTTGATAAGAATATGAGTGTCAACATTTGATGATAAATCCTTGGAAAATTACTTTCGACTATTTTCAGAAGCCCATGGATTTTCTCTGCCTCTCATTAACTGAAATCTTCAATAAGGCACTCTCATCCAAACATGAGCGATCTCATAAAATCCCCATCGTGCTCTACAAATAGCGTATCACATCGCTCATCCATGCGTCGATCATTGATTGTTCACGGGGGATGTGCGCAACTGATGACAACAAGCTAATTTTGCTCTGTCATCCATCGATTGGGGAAATTCCACGAAAGCCGAGTATTCCTGCTCTCTTGTTTGAAAATTTCGAATACAATAGAACAATAAATAGACTCACTCATCCCTCTCCACCTGATTAATCATCACTTATCGTCGTTTCATCATGATACACTCAATTGGTACCCCACATTCTGCAATCGTTCCGTCTATCACTGATTATGAAAATTCAAATCCCCTGAGCAACATTTTTACACACATCAAACCTGAAATTAATCTAATCTCTCCTCAATCGAGCGATAAGCCCTCATTGCGATGTAATTTAGAATCACGAGAATTAATAAACGACCATACTTTTCGTTTCACATGCGTCATGAGTGTAAATGAGGATGCCGGAGCACGCGGGGCTTTAGGGATTTGAAGACGCGATGATAATTCTGGGCCGACGAGACTCAAAGCGAGTTGCAGTGCGAGGTAGGAAAATATGAAATCACTTGCTGTATCAGGTGAGTAATCAGAGGCACGTGAATTTCAGGAAATCACGTGGGTTATCTTCAACACGTGAAAGGTATCCTTATCTGTGGCTTATCGAGCATTATTTCTTTGTTTAGAGTGGAATCAAGTGATTGCTCAGCAGAAACATTAACAGAGTCGGTAATTGAAAATATAATTGGTTTTCAGAAATCGTTTGATCAATGATCTTCAATGTCAAATCTCAAATTAATCAGATAAATCTAAGGGATTGATAGAAAAGGATTGCCTATAGCTTGATGGACAACGAATGCTTCATCACTGCAAAGCGAATCTCTGCAAGCCCCGAATATCAGCTATAGGAACTCAGCAATCAATAACTCCATATTCCTAAGCTGTCATTATCGTTAGAGATGCATTATTTCATGCATTTTCCAAGACTGCATGTCGTGCCTGAATTTCAGAGGGATTTGATTGTTGGCTGCTGGTAATTGTCGTTTTCTGCGACTGCAGGGCTTACTTGCCAATTCCTGAATAAAGTCGCAGATGAATGGGATCGGTCCAACATCGAAGACTTCTTCAACACGTTTGGACAGTTAGAGAGTTGTGCTAGTTCCTTCAAGAATTCTCGCGGTCTCTGGCCAGTGCTTTTCGTGATCACTCGTCCTAAAACCTAGAACTTCAAACAAATCTATCTACTAGTCTCCAAATCTCCAATCTACAAAATGCAAAGCCAGAAGTTGACATCAATTGAGTTATAGAGCATCGCTCATCAATTTCTTTCAAGATGTTCATAAAGAACTTCATTGGGATTCTTATATTGAGTATTAGAGTCAGTGCTGATCGCAAAATAGACGAGATAGTTCAGACTTTTATCCTCGACGTGACTAACTCTTTCTATCCAACTTCTAGTTTCAGTCTATTTCATTGTGCAGAACCAGGTGAACACTAAGTTCAAGTTGATACATTGAAAAATAGTATTGGTTTATATAATCCTTTGTTCTAGCCGAGGTTGCTGAACTTTCCAGATTCATGTCGAAAAACCAAAAGCTCCATGAAGCCTCCCCTATCTTTGGAGAGTACAGATTCGACTTTGTCAATTCTCCATTGGCTCACCGGAACTTCTACGTTGTCGATTTGGACTGCGCCGGAGCTTATGAACTCCTGATTCAGGTAATGGCATCAGAATTATTGAAATTCACATGAACCCAATGGTTATTTCTAGGCGAATGAAACGGGGAATTTCATTGCTCCAACAAAGTGGTTGATCCTTCAAGATTTACGAGCAACTGCGAATTCAATGTTCAACGGAAGTCTTGATCTAGCAGAGTCCAATGAAGATGGACTTCGGCGGATTTTCCAAGATTTCCATATCTTCCCGGACAGTGAAATCATTGTAGGTCAAAGACTGGAGGGCAATATCATCAAATTGCTATCTCCATATCGTCCTAGTCTTTTCCGGCGTATCATCATCGAAGACAGAGGCACCTGGGCAAGTCGTAGTGGAATCCAATTTCGGAATTATCATGTATCATCTAGACGTAGAACGGATGTTCAACAAACTCCGATGAAGGCGTGCGCTGTGGTGAGATTCCATCACCTCCCGTCAGTAATGATGACAGCAATCACGTCAAATCATCTCACTTCTTCCAGATGACCAATCCAGACACAATGAATCACCTGGAAGACCTCAAGGGCAAGAACGTTGATGTTATCTCGAAAGTCGGATATCTCCTTTCGAAGCTGCTTGTGGCTCGAATGAATACAACGTAAATGCCTTCCTAAATTCACTTTTGAGGCTTTCACGGCCATGATTATTATTATAGTTGGCTTTCGGATGGATGCCGCGTTTAATTTGAGCATTTCCAAGTTTCGCAAACATTGCAATTTGCTCCTTGAGCTGAGCTCCGATTCTGAGCTCCGATATCTGAGGGTAGTCCTTATATGCCCTGTCCTGCAGTGGTGATGGAAGAGAGGCGAGGAGTGTGGGCTGGGGAGGAAGGAGGGTGTTCAGTCAATCATTTCTTTAATTGATCAATTAAAAAAGTGATTGGCTGACCCCTCCTGTTTCCTCTTTGCTGTTTCCTCGACTCATCGCACCCCTACCACCACTGCAGAAGAGGGTAAATAAGGACTACCTTCCTAAATCGTTTAAGAATTAATAAGTTGACCAACACTGGTTTAATCTTCAGAGTTGCTTTCAATTTCGCTCCAACCTGGGGCTATCAAGACAAGAACGGAAGCTGGAGCGGAATGATCGGGCAAATTATTCGTGAAGAAGTTGATTTCGGCGGTACAGCTACGTTCCTTACTCCCGCCAGGCTCGGTCTAGTCGATTATATCCAGCTATATACTCCAAATAGGTACCCACTTTTTGAATAGCAAGCAACTCTTGAAGATTCTCCATGAAGGAAATGTTTCTTTTGTTTCCTAGAGTGAGATTCATCTTTCGACAGCCTCCACTATCTCACATTAGCAATCTCTTCACTCTACCCTTCAGTCGGAGTGTCTGGATCGGAATAGCTGTCTTCAGCTGCATTGGTTTTGTAATATTATACCTGAGCATGGCATGGGAGTGGCAAGAAGTGAAGGACATACCTACGGATCAAAAATTGTGGGGAGATTTGGAGATGAAGCCAGCTTTTGGCGATAATTTCCTGATTCTGATTGGGGCTATCACCCAGCAAGGTGAGGATTCCTCTTGGTCATTCCATGTTTAATTTATGTAATTCTTTCAGGGTCTGCATATGAGCCACGGAGTGTCCCAGCACGGATAGTCATTCTGATGCTTTTGGTCTTTTGTCTAAGTCTCTACGCTGCTTATGCAGCCAACATCGTGGCACTGCTGCAGTCCACATCAGACTGCATAAAGACAGTAGAAGATCTCATGAATAGTCCTCTGAAGATTGGAGTCCTAGATATTGTCTATAATCATTATTACCTGGGGGTGAGAAATCAGAAAGTTATCTCCTTGCCCTTATAACTGGTGATCATTCTGAAAATAGAGCTTCGAGGATCCCATGAGGAAGGAGTTCTACGAGCGTCGCATTAAGGGGCAGAAGAACATCTGGATGTCTCTGGAGGAAGGAATCCACAGGGTGAGGAATGATTTGTTCGCTTTTCACACAGATGTCACGATGGGCTATGGTCTTGTTCAAAGCACCTTCGGCGAGGACGAGAAATGCGGCTTTGAGGAAATTGATTATCTCTACGTGTCTGATCCGCAATTCGCTATCCGGCGCAAATCACCGTATCGGGAAATTCTCAGAGTGGGGTAAATCCGTTTTTGAAATCACCATGAAAATATTCTGTTGTTATAGAAAATATATATAATAAAATACTGCAGGGGTCTCTGGCTGAAGGAAACGGGTTTACGACAACGCTATATCAATATATTGTGCAATGGGAAGCCCCTATGTAACAATCAGAAGAAATTCGTTGGCGTCGGCACCATTGAATGTTACGCCGCTTATCTCACTATAGGCTATGGAATGATTTTGACATTCGGGATTCTCCTGTTGGAAATTATTTGGTCGAAATACTCAAAGATACAAGTCGAAAAAGAAAAGGGTGAACATACCTCCATTGCTGATGAAAAGCCCGAGGATCAAGCAGATTTCAATTATGATTAATCACGAGCATTATGATATCCAACAATGTTAAAGGAAATATATATTCTATTATTATATTATATTATAGCAGTACTGAATTACTGTTGAAAGAAATATATATTCTCTTATCATATTATATTATATTATATTAGAGCAGTACTCAAGTACTTCATTTGATTTGTTCTTCCCCAAGTCGATTTGACGTGCATCACAAGATGAACTGTCTGAGTTGACTATCAAGCTTCGCCACCGCGCAATCTCCGTAGAGAAGTTGGTCATGGAATTAACTGACATAATCATGAAGCATGCAAATGATTATTAGATAGAAAACAGAGTATCTCTCTCTTTGCCGACACAGGAAATCAATATT
>NW_011887767.1:376521-378426 GCF_000806365.1 Fopius arisanus | reverse complement strand
TTTTCAATACTTAGTGTTCTGATGTTTTGAATTCTCAGAAATTCGAGGATCCTCTGAGGAAGGAATTTTACGAACGACGGATCAGAGATCTCAAAACGCCGTACATGACTGTCGAAGAAGGTCTCGAAAAAGTGAGAACTGGAATGTTTGCTATCCACACTGACCTAACTATGGGCTATGATGTAGTAAAGAGTACTTACGCCGAAGACGAGAAGTGTGGATTCGAGGAAATCGATTATTTTTACACGTCGGATCCAACATTTACGATCAGACATCGATCGCCGTATGCAGAAATCTTCAGAGTTGGGTAATATTCTCAGAAGTAATCTGAAAAAATCAATAGAAAATCATGTGCTTTCATCGAAAACTTCTAAAAGACTAAACTAAGTTAAACTAAACTAATAACTTCTAAAGACTAAACTAGAGTGACTTTACGTATGTACACGGAGAGAAAAATTCGTTGAAAATTACGTGCCTGTTTCGTAACCTGCCAGTCAAAACAATATTTAGTAAAAATTACGGAACAGTTACGCACTTTTTCAGTGGACTTACCGAAAAAAGTCCAGAACGTTCACCAAAAAGTACGGAACGTTCAGTGAAAAAATGCGTAACTGTTCCGTAATTTTTACTGAATACTGTTTTGACTGGCACGTTATGGAACAGACACGTAATTTTTAAAGAATTTTTCTCTCCGTGTACTCACGCTCCAAATGAATTGTATTTCTTCTTAGCGGAATATGGCTGGAGGAAACAGGTCTCACACAACGTTTCGTTGATAGGATATATCACAAAAAGCCCACCTGCACCAACCAGAAAAAATTTATGAGTGTTGGAACCATCGACTGTTACGCTGCTTACCTGGTTATAGCTTACGGATTAGCTGCCGCACTAATGATATTCTTGTGTGAAGTGTTCTGGTTCAAAAAGTAAATTCCAATCACCCATTACTAAAAGTATTCTAAGTCCTAAAATTTCTCCAGATGTGATACGAGAACTGCTGATGCCACTGACGAACTAGAGGATCGGCGATTGCCATCTACTGCAAGTTCACCCACATCCAACCAAGACCACAGCTTCGAAACACTCGGAGATGAAATCCTAGTAAACACAGGCGAACACCCGTAGTGCGTAATTCAAAAAGTGATTATAACGTGAGAGTAAAGTATTGATAGTGTCATGAAAGTCATGGAAGTAAATTCGGTAATAAAATCGATTGTTGTGCTCAGTAATGACTAATACTATGCATCAGTACCGTCTGCCATTATAGAAAATATATATAATAAAATACTGCAGGGGACTCAGGCTGAAGGAAACGGGTTTAAGACAACGCTATATCAATATATTGTGCAATGGGAAGCCCCTATGTAGCAATCAGAAGAAATTCGTTGGCGTCGGCACCATTGAATGTTACACCGCTTATCTCACTATAGGCTATGGAATGATTTTGACATTCGGGATTCTGATGTTGGAAATTATTTGGTCGAAATACTCAAAGATACGAGTCGAAAAATAAAAGGGTGAACATACTTCCATTGCTGATGAAAAGCCCGAGGATCAAGCAGATTTCAACTATGATTATTCACGAGCATTATGATATCCAACGGATGTTAAAAGAAATATATATTCTATTATTATATTATATTATAGCAGTACGGAAGTACTGTTGCAAGACATATATATTCTCTTATCATATCATATTATATTATATTATATTTGTTCTTCTCCATGTCGATTTGACGTTCATCACAAGATGAACTGTCTGAGTTGACTATCAAGCTTCGCCACCGCGCAATGCCCGTAGAGAAGTCGTTCATGGAATTAACTGACATAATCATGAAGCATGCAAATGATTATTAGATAGAAAACAGAGTATCTCTCTCTTTGCCGACACAGGAAATCAATATT
>NW_011887767.1:330540-374381 GCF_000806365.1 Fopius arisanus | reverse complement strand
TTAGTGTTCTGATGTTTTGAATTCTCAGAAATTCGAGGATCCTCTGAGGAAGGAATTTTATGAGCGACGGATCAGAGATCTCAAAACACCGTACATGACTGTCGAAGAAGGTCTCGAAAAAGTGAGAACTGGAATGTTTGCTATTCACACTGACTTAACCATGGGCTATGATGTAGTAAAGAGTACTTATGCCGAAGACGAGAAGTGTGGATTCGAGGAAATCGATTATTTTTACACGTCGGATCCAACATTCACGATCAAACAGAAATCGCCGTATGCAGAAATCTTCAGAGTTGGGTAATATTCTCAGAAATAATCTGAAAAAATCAATAGAAAATCATGTGCTTTCATCAGGAACTTCTATTAAGACTGAACTAGAGTGACTTTACTTGTACTCACGCTCCAAATCAATTGTATTTCTTCTTAGTGGGATATGGCTGGAGGAAACAGGTCTCGCCCAACGTTTCATTGACAGGATATATCACAAAAAGCCCACCTGCACCAATCAGAAGAAATTTATCAGTGTTGGAACTATCGACTGTTACGCCGCCTACTTGGTTATAGCTTACGGATTAGCTGCCTCACTGATGATACTTTTGTGTGAAGTGTTCTGGTTCAAAAAGTAAAATCCAATCACCTATTACTAAAACCATTCTAAATCCTAAAATTTCTCTAGATGTGATACGAGATCTGCTGATGCCAATGACGAACTAGAGGATCAACAATTGCCATCTACTGCAAGTTCACCCATATCCAACCAAGACCACAGCTTCGAAACACTCGGAGATGAAATCCTAGTAAAAACAGGCGAACACCCGTAGTGCGTAATTCAAAAAGTGATTATAACGTGAGAGTAAAGTATTGATAGTGTCATGAAAGTCATGGAAGTAAATCCGGTAATAAAATCGATTGTTGTGCTTAGTAATGGCTAATACTATGCATCAGTACCGCCGAATAATTACTCACCCTGGACGGAGCTAGGGCGCACTGAAGACAACTCAATTGAGAAAGAATTGCAATAGCACGTGAGAACGTAAAGCTCCCAAATGATACTTAAACGCTCCAACACCTTCATTATTTCTAGAGTATAGCTCTGCGGTACGTCCATACTATTATCCAACAATTGCAGGATACCCCTTGTCATTAGGCTTGAATCCCTGAGAGCTTTAACCACCACTTGCACTTCCTTTGTTTGCGATGTTAACCGTCGACTGCTCATCATTCAGTTCAGCGTTTTGAGCGATGCTTCATGAGATATCTCGTTGATTTGAGAATAATTTCATTAAATCCATTCACATTTCCACTCGTTCATGGATCATAAATTAGGGAAAGGTGGATAAAATGTTGGGGGAATCGTTTCCATAATCTACTGATTTGCCATTCACAAAACGTAAGATGGGCTCCTTGATAATTATGTGGATATTGCTCACCGTGTTGACTCTCAGTGCATCCCACAATATCGATTCAATGATCGGAAGCTTCATTACTGATATGAGCTCATCGTTACTCGTCTCCTCCAGTTTCACAGCATTTTTCTGCGCAGACGCAGGTGATGATCGAAACATCTCGGCGAAATCCAATAATACTGTACTTCTTTTGGATTGTAGTCAATACTGCAGAATTCTCGAGGCAAATCTCTCGGAATTATCTTCTTCACAGAATCGCATCCTTCAACGATTCGGAGCTGATTGATATCGATGAGACAATCGATCACAATCATTACTTCATCGTTGATTTTGATTGCGAGGAAGGGGTTGAGTTTCTCAGAAAGGTATTGCATATTTCTTTTACCTGGTACTGGTGAAAGTCGCCAAATTATCTGTTCAGGCTAACACCAGAGGACAATTCGTTGCTCCTGCCAAATGGATCATTCTGCGAGATTCCCGGGTAAATGATGGAGGATTTTCTCAGCTGATGATGGAAATTAATGATGAGCTGGTCAGTCTCCTAAGCAACTTCGATATATTTCCTGACAGTGAAGTAGTCGTCAGTCAGAGGCTAAATCAGACAACTATGGAACTTTCGGCTTTGTATCGTCCGAGTTCAGGTCAGAGTTTGATCATCGAGGATCTAGGGACCTGGAGTCATGAAGATGGATTGTGTCTCTGCAACTATGACCAATCTTCAAGGAGGCGGGTCAATCTCCAGGGGATTGTTTTGAACACGAGTCTAGTGGTGAATTCTGTCAACCTACAATCTTTTCATCGATATTGATCGATTTCCGGGAATTTGGAAATCGATTGGACGAGTTATATTGATGACTTATCCGACTTATATTTCAGATGACGGATCTCAATACACTTAACCATCTTACTGATTATCAAGACAAGCTGATTGATGCTGTCACCAAAGCCAGTTATATGTGGATCTTGTATCTTTCAGAACGCATGAATGCAACGTGAGTACGTGACGCATGACAACATTCTATTGTCATCTGGCCACAAGATGGAAATTAAATTTTTGTTTACTTTTTTGATAACTTTTGGGCAGTTTAACATGATCTACACATCGACGGCGATAGCCCAGGGGCTAGGTGCAAACTTAGTGTTCTAAAGGTTGTGAGTTCGATCCTCCAACGAATCGAATATTTTTACACATGCGCCGATGAGCGGAAGGTTGTTAATAGAGCAACCGCCTATACAGACATGGGGTTTTCCCGTGGTTTCCCATGTAATTCGTATATGTTCTATAGGAGAGTGAATACGGTATAGTGTAGGATCCACAGCCACATCTATAGGGTGGGGTACCGTCAATTAGCCAAAAAGAAGGCAGAAAGAATCGGAATATCATAAAAATATGTTCTACAGAGAGAATATATGCAGAATAACCACTTGTTGGATGGAAAAATTCTATTTCTAAAAAATGATCCCTTCCTTCTCCAAAAGTTACGAATTAGTCCTCAGATCTGAAGGACAATTATTTTTTGTTTGTTTCTTTGACAATTTTGAGCTTTCGTAAATATCATCAACCGGATGAATGCATACGATATCAACAGTTAATTGATGAAAATGGCGATTTAAAAAAAAGTTACTTTCCCTCTCTAAAAGTCATAGGTCTGTTTTTTTTCTCTTTGATATGTCTTGACTATCACGTACTAAACCATTCTAGGCGCTAGCATCCGTTTGCTAATTAACAAATTCGATTTTGAAGAAAAAACCAACTGGCATCATGTTAGGAGCATTGAAGGCAGTTCCATGAAAAAGTCTTCACAATCTCATTTTCTTTCAGCTTCAACTTCACCGTAGAGCGAACATGGGGCTACAAAGATGAGGATGGCAACTGGAACGGGATGATCGGACTGTTGGATCGCGGGGAGATTAATATCGGAGGCACTGCGACCTTCATGATATCACAAAGAATTGGAGTTGTTGATTACGTGCAATTATACACACCTACGGGGTACGTGATCATATCGTCTCTGCATTAAGATTATTGTTTATTGAGTGGCCATTGGAAAATTTAGATCGAGATTCTTGTTCCGACGACCTCCATTGTCATACATCAGCAATATCTTCACTTTGCCCTTTGCCCGCTCTGTTTGGATCGCCATCGTGGTTTTTCTGGTTATCAGTTTTGGATTCTTATGCATAACTATGAAATGGGAGTGGCAGAACCTGAAAATGATACCGATGGAATGTCGACTGGGAGGAGATCTGGAGAGAAAACCGACGATCACTGATAATCTTCTTGTTTTACTTGGTGCTGCTTTCCAACAAGGTACATTCAGAAAGAATCCGCTGATGAAATCAATATTGAAATCAGTATTTATCATATTCCTTCTTCCTCACTTGATTCCTCCTTCATTCCACTTCATAAAATTATTATTCTATTATTTATCATTTTTTAACTTGAATATCTGAGGGATATTTCAGGCTCGAGAATGCCTTCGAAAATTCGTCAAGAAAGATCTTGCAATTTTAGCCAAAAAAGAAAATCCGGTTTATAAAAAATCTTACCGGGACTGAATTAATTCAAGTTTGTGGAGCTGAATCGACTAATAATTTAGAGTTATGGAACAAAAATTACTGTTTCAAGGCCGCGGCTTAAAAAAAACATGGCTAAACGAAAAATATTTTGGGTCATGAATACTCTCTGAAAAAATATAGAAATATCTGCAAAATCATTTAAGAAAATTGTTCAGTTTCTAGAAAAAGATTGAAACTAGTTGGAAGTTATCTCGAGAGATTAAATAATTTGAGTAATCATTTAAAAAGACGAAGTGGTGAGCCGCCATCTTTAAGACCACTGCGTCATCAAATCAAGATGGCGGCGGTTAAGTCTGCCTGCCGCTTTTTATTTTGGGACATAAAAGAAATGATTATTATTTTATTATTTTATTGTTTCAAATTATTATCATGGAGCTGTTTTTGGATTTCCAGGTTTTTACTGCGAGCCCCGGACCATTTCAACGCGAATTGTCGTTCTAATGATGTTGCTGATAGCCTTGAGTTTATACGCTGCATACACCGCCAACATCGTGGCACTCCTTCAATCCACAGCCGATTCCATAAAAACTCTGGACGATCTGATGAACAGTCCTCTCAAAATCGGCATATTCGATATCGTTTACAACAGATACTACTTCGGGGTATTCCCAGCATTCCAAATTTGCCCAAATTGTTTCTTCAATCTCTTCAATTGATTATGAATCATACATTTCTAAACTATAACTAAATTCAAGAAATCTGCTCCAGTTACCAAAGCAGTTGAGGATGAATTGACTCGAGATCGATTTTTCTGATTTGTAGATTGAATTATTATTTGAATAATAATTGAGGATAATGTTGAGGATTTGTACTAGAATTTAGTTTGAAGTCTTGCGGATCTATTTTAGGCCTTTGAAGACCCCGTCAGGAAGGAATTCTACGAGCGATTGGTGAAGGACAAGCCGGCGGTTTGGATGCCCCTCGAAGAAGGCATTCAAAGGGTGCGAGAGGGACTGTTCGCTTTTCACGTAGACTTGGGCTTTGGCTATCAAATGATGCAGGAAACTTTCGAGGAGGTCGAGAAGTGCGGGATCGAGGAGATCGATTACCTAAAGGTCTACGACCCTTTGCTAGTTATCGAGAAGCAGTCACCGTTTCGAGAGATCATACGCGTCGGGTTGGTGTTGATTATACTCATCAGATCAAATATAACAGCTTGATCTATGTTGGACTCGTATTATTATTCAGGATTCTAATGCTGGAAGAGAAATCAATCCGTTAATTTCTTAACAGTGCGTTGTGGATTGCTGAAACAGGACTGAAACCTCGAGTCGCATCGAAGTTCTTCACCCAGAAACCGATTTGCACGGGGAGCACTAGTTTCGTGAGTGTGGGAATCATCGATTGTTATGTTGCCATCGTCGCAATTATTTATGGATGCGCAATTAGCTTCATTGTTCTTCTACTTGAAAATATCTGGCAAAGATGGTGCGACAAGTACTTGAAGTATGATTGAGGGGCTGGTCACAACGAGATATTTGATATTGCCCGACAAAATATAAACAGTTCATATATCGCAGGGCCTACAATTGAAAATAATTTAATTGCAAACTTAAAAGTTGAAATTTGAGGGATCTTTTTTAATTTTTTCTATAGATCCTCAATCTTCACTGACACCTTCCTTCATTTTTAATCGAATGGTTCAGTGTTTTTTTAAGTGACCAGCCGCTCGTCCAACTCCAACAAAAATCATTTCTTTTGGATTTTTCTAGCGTTAAAACTCGGAGTCATGACACTGTACTCCACGAGTCTTCACCGGAAGCAGATAGAACTTCAGGGAAACAATCATTGAGAAGTGATCGAGTTCAAGATCTGTTGGACAATCACTTCAATTAAGAATCTAACCAATATTCAGCAAATTCTTCTAGGTTGACGTCAGATTGTATAATTTTTCCTTTGAATACTTGTGATGAATATCTTTAAACAATAAAACATCATAAATATATATCCGACTATTTAAATCGCTACGAAGTCAAACGACATCATCCTCTTTTCCTTTTCTGTGATATAAAAGAATGTTACTTTGATACCGATAAGATTATTCCATTTCAAATTGTATCATTCAGTAAACAAACTATCAATTTTGCTATCACCAATACTCATTTAGTGACAGTGATAGGAGAGAACCCCCATCAACTTTGTTATCAAGGCATTGTAAACTTTATTGTCGACTTTATAATACGTGAAATAGATAATGTTTCGTATATGTTCTTTTTCTCTCGCCGAATTATTTTAATGTATGGTCATTAGACCTGTAGATTTCATAATTTTGTTATCTTCATTGTTCTAAATTTCGTAAATAAAGTAATTCGAAATTAAAGAGCCTCTTATTTACAAGTTATTGACTTGAAGTATTTGATGGTTCTCAGAATTTCCGTATTTCCAAATCGTTGTGATTCATATGATTTTGAAATTTTCGACGCGATAAAGAACTTCGTATTTTTTCTGGCTGAGAGGGGATTGAATAATTCATAATTGACTAGTTCCAGTGTTTCTCCATTCTTTTGGAGAAAATGCAAATGGAAGGGGAGAAAGAAAGCTCCAAATTGATGCCTCCACATCACGAAGCTCTCATTATCCTGAATCACACGATGAAGTTGGTACCAACTTATGATTAGGAAGATTATAGGTCTGACTTTCTCAGATGTCGTGTCTGAATTTAAGATTGCTTGACATCAGTTCCTCGACCTTTTCTTTTCTCGTCAATTTTTCTTTTTGTGGCTTCAGTGCAGATTTATAATTCGATAAAGTCAAGAAGTCCACTCCTACTGCATTTGAGGAAGAATTGTTGAATAACGATAAACACAGTGAAATGAAGAGAAACACCTTTGTAAATTCAAATGAGATGCACTGACGAGTGAGCAGTGAACAAGACATGGCAAAATTCGAAGCATTAATTTGATTCATGTAAAACTTGCAGCTTGAAAACATGAGTCATAAAAACGAGCCTCGGAATTTACGGGAATCCTTGATGATTTTTTCCATCCAGTTTTGAGCATCTGGAATGAATTATGAATCTGAAGATGGTTGCTGTTTTGTGCGCAAAGTTTCTAGCCCCGTGTAATATGCTAATTGGTTAAGTATCATCCACGAATATTTAAGAGGCAGCCTGTGTAATTATGGAGCTATAAGTTTCATCATTTTTTCGTTTTAACTTGATCATCTGGGGTATTTTTTCAGGGCCGACAATACTTTTGAAAATTCTTCAAGTGGGCTCTTACAATTTTAGCCGAAAAAGAAAATCTGGTTCATAAAAAATTCTCCTTTCTCACAATAAATTCAAGTTCACAAAAGTGAATTAAATAATAATTTATGGTTGGTACAAAAATTACTGTTACGAGGCCTCAGCAAAAAAAAACTACTGCAATGCGAAAAAAACGATGCGTCATGAATTCTCCGCGAAAAATGGTAAAATATCTGCTAAATCACTTTAAAAAATTGTTCATTTTCTAGAACTAGGATGAAACTAGTTGAGAGTGAGTTGAAGAGGATAAATAATTTTAATAATTATTTGAAAGTACGAGATGAGGCGCCGCCATTTTTAAAACCCGTTGCGTCGTATAATCAAAATGACGGCTTCCACGTCTGTCGACCACCTCATACTTTTGAGCATTTATAAAAATTGTTTGTACTTTTCAATTCTCTCTCTCTTCCGACTATTCTGTTTGTAGAAAATGAATGAATTTTCCAGGCAAGTGTTGAAAATCTCCTTTTATTTTTTCGTTCAGAATTGATGGTCCAAAGATTTGTCCGCACAGCGGCAGCTTCTATTTGTACCAAAGGCGTCTTAATTCTAATACTTTGTTAATGAAGACTAGGGGGTTGCAGGGAGGAAATGTTGGTAGTAATTTTTCGTGAAATCAACCATCAACTCGAGTGTGCATTCGGGTAAATCTTCAACAGGTGTTGCTGGATTACCAGCAAATCTCGTAAATGGAGGAACTATCGTCTCTGGGGGGACAACAGCGCCGTCTGCGACGTAACAGCAGTCCTTCAGGATGCATCGTCTCCCCTGGGATATACATATGATGATTATTGGCGAATTCATTTATATAGAGATTTGAGCAAAAAATACTTACAATTACTGCGTTTTTCCCAATGTACACGTAAGATCCGACAACAGCTGCATTCACTACTGCTCTCTCCCCGACGAAGACGTGGTCACCCATTTGGAGGGGAAAGAACGCAACTCTGCAATTTTTTTTTGACATTAAAACAGTTGAAAAGAATGGAGATTATGCAGTTCAAGGCTTGACGCATTACGTAAACAAGAATCTACTTACGAATTTCATAATCGAGTGAATTTATCAGAGGGAAATTGAACTTCTGTTGTAATTTCGTATATTATAATTATGCATATGACATTTTAATTTGCCGATTGATAAAAAAGATGGAAAGATTTTTCATATTGTATGTCTTCTGAGTCTAGGATATTAACGTTTCGCCATCGGTATTCCAGAGAGACTATGAATCAGTGATTCAGCAGTGTTTCTTTTAATCGGAATAGATGTTTGGACTTCTGGAAATACTTCAGTCTGTTTATCAAAGATTCTCGTCAGCTGGAGTATTTCAAACTTCAAAGTTAGCTACAGTTTATCTTCATTGCTTGTGGTTCTCTCAATAATAATTTCTCATTTTTACGTAATTGATACAGAAAGTTCACTCTTACAAAATTTCAAAATATGACGCAGAAAAATAACATAAATTCTCAATTTGTGAAGTTTTTTCGAATAAACAGCTGAGTAATTCAATGAGGGGAATTTACAGAAATATTTTTCATAAAAAAAACGTATAAATTTCCATAAATATTTAATACATTAATTTTTTGCATATTACGGACTAAAAATTGATTTCTTTTCAGTACTTAATATTCTTGCAGGAAGTCGTATGATAAAATGTAATAGAAAAATTGAGAGCTTAATCGAAGAATTCTTTAGGTATTTATATTAAATTAAATATTTAAAAATTCGTACGTGAATTGTTAAAAAATAGGGGCAATAATGAAAAATTTTTTGTTTCACGACTTTCTTGCGGGGTGTAATGAACAATTGAGTGTCAGGCGAATGAACTCACCCTTTACTGAACTTCTTGAAGGGCGGCCTGATGACCACATTTTTACTGATAATACAGTATCGTCCCGTCCTAACATTCGCCAAATCCCCTCTGATGATGGCATCAGACTGGACGATGACTTTTCCATGCAGAACGATATTCTGAGAGCCACAGAGAACAGTTTGTCTGCTAACTTTATTGCCTGAGGCCTGTCAAAAACAATAGGTTACCTGGAGCCTGTCAACAAATTTGTTTAAAAAAATTGATTCTCACCGTCTCAACGTACTCCGCCCTGTTATAGTAGATATCCTGAGGTTCCATTGTCCTTCGAAGGTGCAGGTTTCAGTGAAAGTTGCTGAAAAAAATAGATAAATGCAGTAAACTCCAAACTTGACAACACCTGTCAGTTTGTCCGGAGTTCCGCCGAATCAGCTGATCGCCTTCTCTTCCTGTTTCAGTAGTTACAGTAATTTTCGATTGGACAATTTACCGCTCGATGGAAACCCACCGAAGTTATCAAGTTGGTGCTGCCATCTTTCCAGAACACCTGACGACCTTCTGAAAAATTCGAATTCAAACGGATTATTCTGAATAATTCAGGACACGACCTTCTCACCATCTCCTGACAGAGAAAGTACAAACTTGTTCCATAATATCAATCTCCGGTACGTGACTAACGGGGAATCATTAATTTTTCTCCACTTTTCTCTATCCAATAATGAATTCAATTGAAAATGAAAAAATATTCGCAATTAGAACTATTAAATTCGGAGGAAGAGAATTATTACAAGTGTAGATGAGAAGATAAAAACACTCAACAAAACAACAAAAACTAATCTAGTTGATTTTAATTTTTCAATACAATGACTAAAATTGGAAAAAATTTATTTTTATGAATTTCACTATGTTTATTTATTCATATTTTTGAATTTATTTTCAAATAGTTTTTCTACTCCATGATTCTATTTATAAGTAACACTGGATCAAAAGACAAGTGTAATTTATTTTTTAATTTTGTGTGACTTTTTTTTTAATTGAATATTAAATTGATACAAAAGTTGAATTCAATTTAGGTTGGTATCGTGTTCCAAAAAGATTACAGTAATTAAGTTTATGACGGATTAAAAAAACTAATATTCGTTTCGTAATGATTCCCCAGTGTTGTGGATGGCATCGCCATGACAACGTCCGCGGCATCTCGACAACCCCAAGTCCACCGACTACTCTGCAATTTACTTCGATGCCTACCCAGTACTTTACCCAAAACTTGCAATAATGTCCCTCTTTCGGACGAAAGAATGGTGGAGAACAGAATGTGGAAACTCGGAAACATTCGACGGCCAGAGTCTGCTGGTGGTGCCTCTCTTTGGTGAGGAAAAACGTGATATAATTATTGTGGCTAGTCACAGTGGCAATCTCAGGATCTACAAGCCCTCGGCGCAATGGATAGACGAGACAAACTCATCAAGCGGTTACAAATTTACCGATCTCATGATAGAAACCAAAATTGCAGACTGCATAATCGACGTTAAATCGGGAAAATTCGTGTCGTGAGTAAATTATTAACAAATTATTTCAACTGTAAGTCACACAATCCTTTCATAATTCCCTGGATTTTTTAAGTAGAGATACTCATTGGGAATCAAATTTTTACTTTTGTATTAGTTCACAACTTGATCATGTACAATCTCAAGCCAAAAAACACCTAAATTTCACTTAAATTCCACATTTTTCCTTAACACTTTATCCACTTGGGTGTAAATGTCATTGTTAAATGGTTTGTTATCACAACAAAATTCGTCAGAACAGTAAATGATAATAGGAATTGTTATGTTGAAAGTTAAAAATTCGATAAATATTTCCCTCGCTTCTGCAGTGAAATGGTCTAAAAATAAAATCCATGTTCCCTGAAATTCAAGTGTAAAAATCATCATTTAAAAATGAGTCCCTAATGAATTTTTAAATCATTCTTTGACACCCGATGGTCCTTAAACTCCATCAAGCACCATATTTACAACATTTACGATGTCTTCCCCCCCATAATGACTGTCCGGCTCATGTTTTTGGCGTCATTAAATCCAGTTTCCACGAAAATGGAGTGGCTTCATAAAGTGCACGTGTTCCATAGCCTGTACGAGACAGTTAATACGATGAGGGAATATTTTTTAAAAAAAAAGGGAATCGTTCCACGTCACCTTAAAAACTGAACGTAATCGCCTTCGAACTCTGCTTACAGGGGTTCTCAGGATGTTCGTCTTGGTGTGTTGATGCCGACGAAACTCGTCGTTTATGGTGTTACACTCACCGCGGGATCCACAGACCATGGTTCGTCGAACTCCATCTTTAATCACCGTATACATATTATTTCACGGTTTTTTTTGTTGTCCCGATCTCCAAGAGTTCGCCAGACGCAGGGGTATCCCCACTCGAGACCCTCAGCGGGGGATGGGGTTGAAAAATTTCATACCGAAGAAAAATTGACTCCAAAAATCACCGTTCAGGCCCCGGGGGAGAATGAAAGAGATATTTTTCAGTCATTATTCGAAGGTCTAGTCTTCAGCGAAAGCATCTCAAGGAATCATTGCTCACAGCAGAAGACGGAAAATTCAAAGATCAGACGTTTTCAGTTTTTTTATTATCGTCTTAAAGTTATGTTATTCATCATGTTGGGTCGTTTACACTCTCAATATTTTTTGTTACAATATATTACATTTTTGTTGGTATTCACATATTTCTTCGATGTATTTAAAATCCGTGCATCTGTGAATTTTTTTTTGCAGGAAAGGAGACAGAATACCATATTTTTTGACTTTTTGAGTCGGTCTAACAGTTTCGATTTTTCATGTGCATATTTCTTTTTGAGTTGGTTAGTTTTTTTTTAATCCATGCTGCTAGGCAGCTGGATGAAATGGAAGCTCAAGTTGAGTTCGAGAAGGTGAGAGATTCAAGTCTCTCGGACTTCATTTCGGATTTTTAAGAATTTACATTTCAGTCGATGTCGCAACTTTAGTCTTGACAGTATTCACTTGAAACTTTCAAGACTGATTAGCACTTAATTGAGTTTTACAACAAAGCTTCCAAGTGCTTTGAGTTAAGACCCTAAAGTATTAATTTTTAAAACTTACAAAGAACTTCAGGGAAGACTTAAACGAATTCCCGTCTTAAATTCTAGAAGTCATAAATTGATACTTTCAAAAGTCTGAAGTGAATTTATTGGTAAGTCTGAACTTGACTGCTGAAAGTATTAACCTGAGACTTTTTAAAGTCTCAGATAGCGACCTTTGAAATTCTAAAATAATCCATCCACGACATTACACCGTGCCCCAGACGCTGTATGACGTCTCCGTCGCGACGTTGAGTATTAGACTCATCGTTGCTTCACTTTATCATATCAAAAGACAAGTGAGCCACCAGCCGATGTTGCCAGGTCTACATGTCGTTAGAGTATCATCATTTGCGCTAGAGAGTACACTGTACTTACGCACCCAGATATATACAACGAGAATGAGACATGCAACGAATTTATATCATCACAGAGGCGTCTCGGAGTACGCGTGACTCGTGACCCATATCAAGAGGAGACTGGGAGGCTCGACCGGTTGCCGAGTGAAGATCAGATCTTGTTATGATCGTCATCGATTTACTTGCACCACTCTCTTGTTTTTTCCTCCATCTCTTTTTTTTATTGATTCCAGCCTTCTCCTCCAGTCATTTACCCGTATCACTCGATCATTTCGGCGATTGTCGTCGTGGAGCCAGACTCAAGTCTTTGACCCACATCGAGTCAAGTCACATTCAAGTTACCATCGATTCGAATCATAACAGCTGTAGAATTTGTTTTGATGGTACACGGAGAGAAGTATTTAGTAAAAATTACGGAATTTTCAGTTCACTTACCGATTACGGAGTTGATTCGAAAAATTTAAGTGATGGTATCGTTATTTTTCACAGATAATTCAGATAAAAATTACGGAACACCGCGGAAAAATTCCGTGACTTTAGATAAAAATTACGTGACAGTTCCGTAAAATTTCCGACAACCACATTTCGCTCCAGAATTACGGAAAATACACGTAATTTTTATTGAATATTTCTCTCAGTGTACATTTTATGAAGGGAATCAAGGTGGGTTTCACTACGATTAACCCTGCGCTCTATTCGCCATAATATCAGTTTTGATTTATTATTAGGGGAGGGGAGGATCAATTTTATTGACAGTTCTCAAGACAGAAGGATTACAATTTATGGAGATATTTTGGGTTTCTTAAGTGTCCATATGGCAGGTTTATGGGGAAATCATGAAGTTGGGATGGTTTATTGCATTGTTTATTACAGCTTTAGGTTCTTCCAGTTGGAGGAGAACTTCTTTCAGCATTAATTGGTGCGTTAAATCGAATTCAGTATGGGATTTGGGTCTTTGGAATATATTTGACTGATGATGTTTAAGACTAATCGTGTAATTCAAGTCGACACTGAGAGAAAAATTCTTTAAAAAATTACGTACCTCTTCCGTAACCTGCCAGTCAAAACAGTATTCGGTAAAAATTACGGAACAGTTACGCATTTTTTCACTGAACGTTCCATACTTTTTTGTGAACGTTCTGGACTTTTTCTGGCAAGTCCACTGAAAAAGTGCGTAACTGTTCCGTAATTTTTACTGAATATTGTTTTGACTGGCAGGTTACGGAAGAGGCACGTAATTTTTTAAGAATTTTTCTCTCCGTGGACTTGACTCGCGATATTCAATGGCGCAGATTAGATCGTGAGGGTGAAGCCCATTGAAGCCACAATGTGGGTCAAATTATATGATTCAAGTCCATACTTGATACAATATGTATTATTATTATGGGTAAGATAGTGAGGGTCAAGTCGACGTGACTGATAATATGAATCACAATGAATCAAGTATCCAATCCAATTAGTAAAATGGCGAGGGTCAACTGTGTGGGTGAAATTCAAGTCAATTGCTGAAAAATAATGTCACATATATTTTTCCCCCGAATCAAGGCAACAAATCTCTTTTATCCAATCATCAAGCCGAAACTGTGACCATATCCTTAATTATCCAGAACCACCGCGCAGAATATATATTCCCGCTGGTATGTTTTCTTGCTCTTGTGCGAGTCTCGTAGAAACGTAGAAGAAGAGGAGGGAAGAATGGAATGCATCTTTGCCGGGGTTGTATATACGTTATACCGGCGATTGAACGCAGCGCTCATTACGTTAATTGGCCGGTCTCAGGGTTTTGCGAATCCGATACATTATAACCCCGAGGACGCCAAAGCAAACGCATATGGAAGTGGAGTAATTCAATCCCGTTGAAATAATTTTCCATTTTTTCCATTCGTTTATTTATTTTTATTTCATTTTGCTGTTGTGTTGCAGGTGATCGGTGCCTTCTGGAAGTTGCTTACGAGCACGAGTTGCCGCGTTTTCCTGCATCACTCATCGTTGGACCATTTGGTGCTGCACGTGGTCGTGATTTCTTCTGCGTTCAGTGTATAGATGGTACAATGTTATTTTATGAACAGGAGACTCATACGTTTGTTCAGCCGATGAAAAATCGGTTGCTGCCTGAACCAATTGCTTATGCACCGAAAAATGATGTCTTTGTCACGACAAATCCTGGATGGTGTCTCGAGTGTTACAGGCAGGTTATTTAGGATTTTGGGGCTAATATCGAACCCATTAAATTATCCTGGATTCAATTATATGGAGCGGGTCAAGTAAATTTACTCTCAATATTGTGACCCATTCGATTCCAGTGCCTGAACTGAATTCCGTCACATTCGATGGAAGAACTCCAGCCATTTTGACCCACAATATCCATCGCGATAAGTGAAAATTATTTTTTCAGTTTGATTCGATATCTAATGAAGAAATAATGTCAAGAAATAATTATAAGAATAACGCAGTTAATTGAACTTTACTTTATTTTATTATTAATATGACACGAGGAAGTGACGTCTACACTCTACGGACTGCTGGAGCACACTAAATATCGGTCACAAAGACCAAAAGAATATTATCATCTATTAACAAAGAACTCTCAGTTCATTCTCCCTATGAAGTCATTGTTTATGTTTATATTAACACTCCGGCTCTCTCCACTCCGATTCGTTGTTGTACCAATAATCTTAAGGAGTAAAATATTCTCAATAATAAGTCATAATCCAATAATATCGTTTCAACTCCATTGCGCAAAAGTGAATAAACCAGAGTTAAATCGGGCTGGAACAAAATCCCGCTTAGCGAAAAAATGGTCAATCATCAAAAGAAAGCCGAAAAATATAGGAAAAATTCTCTACAATCTAACCACCTCAGGTTTTTTTTGTTGAGTCTCATGCCTTTAAGGATGTCATCGACAGTTAACACCCACAAAAAATCGGCATACTAATTTGTAACAGTAAATACATCTGTAAACAACCCAAGTACCTGTAAAAACACGACATTTATGCGCAATGATGATTGACATAAAACGCGATTTTTCTGTCATAAACATGAGATTATTGAATTAAAAAAATAGCGCTATTAGCGACGCCCACAGTGACAACTATGTTGACTCTGAATGTAAAGTAGCGTAGCACAATCTGTGTCTTGTCTCAAATTGGGTCGCATCCACCATTTAACCCACCATAACCCAGAGAACTGGAGGTCTTTTGTGCCTCACTCGATGATTACATGAAATTGTTTTTTCCTCTCACGCGGCATATCGCCCCAAAGAATGTTTTCCTTCACACTTTTATTTAATTGGCACGCGACACCAAAACACGTGGATCTGTTATTTCTGAGTTAACACTTGGTATTTTTTTTAATTTTTCATTAAATCAGTTTACCCTGGGTATTATTTGTTTGAACTCGGATGATTGCGCTCAAGGGTTTTGTTTTTGAATCTCTGTTTTCACTGCATCAAATGGGTACATAGTTTGTCTGAGATACTGAAACGAGAGAGAGAGAGAGAGAGAGAGAGATGTGGAGAGAGGCCGGAGTACACGCGTAAGCATAAATAATTTATGCCGAGCGCACTTACGACCGTTTCAAATAGTCGAGAGTAGTATTCCCAATGAATAATGTATATTACGAGGTATGTATAACCATATAAGATCGAGCAGCGATGACGAGGCTGTTAGAAAAATGAGGGATAGATTTTTCTTAATGAGGGGGAGAAATAAAAATGGCAAATTGGGTTGGACTTTATTTTGATGGAGTGATTATCTGCCAGGTATCAAAATATTGCGGAATTCGGGAGAACAGCTGAGGAAAGGATGATGAAGGGAGAGGACAAGTCACTTGAACCTGATTGGATTTATAATCTTGGTGAAGCTGTACTTGGAATTGAACCAGTGACACTCACTAGCTTCGAGGTCGGTATCGTTGTCCTCGGGGAGAGGAATCTCTACTGCTTCCGTGATAACTGCACCGGAGTTAAATACGCCAAGAGACTCGACTACACACCACTATGTTTTCATGCTTATGTAATTGGTAAAATGACCATTTATTATATCTAAAAATAGACGGCACTGATTCGCACCTTGTGAATAGGCATGAGTTGATGGTTGTCGATGGATTGTAGATAAGGAAATTTCGTGCTGAATCATGGATGGGGGGAGATATTGTGCTCGAGAATTCAATGAGGGGAGAGCATCCCATTAGGGATTCGCAAATGTATCATTCGTTAATTTTTTGTGCAAATTGTTGCAAATTACTGATTTTTAAACGGGTGGAAATCCACAGTTGAAAGTGGAAATACAATTTTACGAGTTTGGAAATATCTCCGACACCATGAGAGGCAGCACAACGTTTGTAATTACTTTTTTTCTAGCTCTTTATGAGCTTTACAAAAATTTCATAATTTCCCTTATTTCGTCCTTTTTCGCAACGGAGGAAAACCCATTCGTACGAATGCATGGAATTCATTGTAATTTATTACTTCAAGTGATTGTTGATAAACTATTTGAGCTCAGATAAATGATATTGTAGGGGAAGGGAAGAGAAGTAGCTTTTTATTGGTCGTAAAATGTTCTGAATTTAGCCTGGGGCATGGACCTCCCAAAATGATTAAACTTCAATTCTTCCCCAGCCCACATGTCATCCTCGCGAATTTCATTAACATTCTGAAAAATGCTCAATCCTCTTTTTTCCGATACTGGAGAACCGGACGGCAAGCTGATGGTTCTCGTCGTCGCCGACACGGACACCCTGCTGGTTTACGAGGGCACGACACTCAAGTGGTCCGCGCAATTGCCTTTCACACCTGTCGCGATTGCGAGAGCACATTTTCAGGTAAAAATTATTAAATTACTCCCCTTTCAAGTATTTAAATATTCCCGTGGCCATTAAATAAATCCCCCGAATCTTTATTTAGCACGTGATATATTTTTCCTCCTACAAACAATACATTTCATATATTATATCTCATGGATAGTAGACAGGAATTTTAAAAACTAAAGTAACATTCCTTGAAGATAAGTAAATAGTAAAATCAATGATGATATCATTATTGAAAAATTACTATATGAATTTCAATTTTTGATTAATTGAAAATTAAATCAATTAAAGTTTTTTTCCGGCAAGTAGACATGAGAATTCACTATCAAACTCTTTTGACATGTCATGAATAATATGACGAGGGATAGAATTTGGTACAAAAATGGTCACATTCTCTGAAAGAAAATAATAATAATAAATAATGATATTATAATTGAATCATTTGGTAATTAATTGAAGTTCACATTAACAAAATCCCTTCACATTTCTGTAAGGAAAGTTTGTAAACTGTATGATCAGAAGCGAAACGAACTATATTTAAAAGAATATACACTTTGTATATATTGGCAATATATTCTTTGGAAATTGTGGGATTCTGAGAAATTGGGCCATGTTATGCATATTTTTGATATATTTTTCGATGAGGCACATCCAAGTGATATCCCTCGATGACCTCTGACAAAGCAATCAAGAGGTTCCAACGTCTCATCTCCTTTTTCATTATAACGAAACGTCCACGACAGAACGGGTCCGTCAATCAATGATCGTCCCCCAGGAAGAGAGTGTCGTATCCATACGAAACCCCGTCAATTAAATCGACTGACAGCATCTGCCTCGGAGCGTGAAAATTGCAAATGAGTGCATTAAAGTACAAGGCGAAACACCCAGCGAGTAAATTTTATCATCAAGCCATAATTTATTTAATTTGATCGTTATATAAAGCAGAATAAATTCCGGAGTGACTCCGCGGTATGTCATAAAAGCCGCATAGGATTCACCGGGGAATCACTAAATCGAGAGGCAAAATTCAACAAAAATAAGAGATAAATGCCGAGGGAGATCGGTCAACCGGGTGGAAGATTCCTTAACGATAGTAAAATCCAAAGCGAAACGCAATCTCGGTGAGAGACCGAATGCCGACACCCGACCCCATTCCCGATAAGCTAATGGCCACCTCGAATTTTTCGTCGAGATGGCTTCGAAAGAGAAAAAGAAGAAACATTAAATAGATGTCTTCACGAAAAAAAAAGACAACTCGTTGATAGATCCCCGGGGCCTTTCCCCGAATCGTCAGCGTGAAATACGACGAATAAAAAATTATCAACAGTGAAACAATCAGCGGCCGTGGGAAATTAGGAAACAATTCGCCAAGCATTCTAGATGAAATCATCACCGGGTGTGTTCTTTGGACATTTCCTTCCACGAATTCATTGTAATTATACTCTCGCCTCATTTGCCCCCAGCATTTGGAGGGTGTCATCGTGATTCTTTCGGAGGAGGGAAGACTCGAGGCGTGCTACCTCGGCGCCGAGCCGTCTCTTTTCGTTGCTCCGCCTATTCATCGACGAGGATTTGATTACAAAGCAGCTGAGGATGAGCTCGTTGAGATGAGAAAAATTACCAAAAGTGCCACCACCGCCGGTGAGAATCCACTTGATAATTATACAATCGACAAAATCATTATCTTTCATTTTTACATTTTAGATAAAGAACTATCACCAGCTACTATGGAATCTGAACTTCTAATGACAATTGATATCTCAAAGGATCTCGAAAAAGCCCCGCTGATTGGAGAGAATGAGGGGGAGCAAGATTCAATGTGTCGGATCAACATTGAAGTTTCGTCCTACACTCCGCTGACGAATGTTGAGGTCAATGTTGAAGTTTTGCGGCCATTGGTGGTTACTAACGGATATCATGTGTTTCCAGCTCTACGTGAGTCGACTTCGCATCGATAACTTTCTCATAGAACACAATCTGGATGAATCGACTAGATAAATTCAATTTGATTCGAGTCACAACATTTCGTGGGTTCATCTCATAAATCCACAAATCAATAAATTCATAAATCCGGGGGTCAAATTTGTAGGTCAATAGTATGGGTCAACCAACACCCAGAAATTATTGAGGATTAGATACTGTCAATTGACTACTGAGAATGTATTTTGGGGGAAATTTAGGGTAAATTAGATAATTGGGAATGTAAATATTGTGGGTTAAATTTATGGGTAAAGTAAGTATTGGGTTAACATTGTTGGGCAAGCTTAATTTAGTAATTGATTACCAATAAAACTTGCAAATAATAACTTCTTCTGCTTCACCAGGTGAGCGTCAAGTAATTCAAACAACAATTTACATAAATGAAATTCTGCCTCCATTGTCATCAGAAGCCCGTATAACAGCTTCATACGAGACAGACAACGGTGGACTTCGTGTCCTCCAAAAACCCATTCAATTGCCATTGAGAATGATGCTGCGGGCCTGTCCACCCGAGACTAACGCGTCCTTCTCGGTCACGATTAAGTGCCTGGATCCCCTCGTAAATTTCAGCCAACTCTTCCCCGGTACATAATGCCTCAGCTAATTTCAATATAACCCATCGGTCAATGGTACCGTTGACTTTTATGACAGTTTTAATTTCGCCAGAAGAATAAAAAATTATAATGAAGAAGCACAAAATCAAATTAACATCATTAAATTCTCATTTCTTTTATATCATTCGGGGACCCTTGAGTGTATATCTATTCAAAATCATTCATCGATGGATTGTAAACGTGCAAATAATGCTTGGGGCAAAGTTCAATTATGAAAGTTATTGTCGTCGTCGACAGAATTCATCGTGGACACTACACAGCGGCCCTCATCCAATGCACTTGGTCTACGGGTTTTAAATACCAATCACGTTGTCACGATTGTTGCTGGAGCCAGTACAAATCGTTATCGAGTACAATCTAATGATCCACTGTCGATGACCCTTGTGCTACAGCAGATGGTGACAAGACTCAAATCTAGATCACCCGGAAATATTGTGACGTCTATTGGACAGAATCATCTGCAACTCGTTCAATCTCAGGTTGAGGCGCATTTTGGGAGTCGTCAGAGGGTTAAAGCAATATCGGTGAGTTGATTTTTCGATTTGTCAACAACCATTTCACGCTCTTTAATCTAGAAAAAAGTTCATCAAGTAAACAGATAATTTCCATTGGAAAAAATCCAAGACATGGTAATGAGCAATAGATCTACATTGGGGTTTTTCTTCCAGAATGAGATAGCGTTGCTGACAACTCAACTCAGAAACATCGAGCGGAAAATTCTACAAGGAATTCGGGACAGAAATGTGCGATCCCTCGGTGCCACGGGGCTTCCAGTGCTGCTCGAATCAACATATCGTGCAATGTTTTCTCATCTACAGGAGCTAGAGGCAGCACAAGTAGTAAATAATATCTCCAATTATCGTTCAATTATTCGTGATGAGTCTGTTAACCCATTCGTGGGTCAAATCGTACGGGTCAAGATAGTGGGTGACTCACGAGGCGACAAACCTTTTTATTTTATTTTTCTATTCAAGTTATTTCTTGGAATGAAAAAGTCATGAGAAGCTGTTAGAAATCAGAGTTTATCATTCTTAATGGAAGAAATAGGAGAAATAAGAGGAAATCACTCGGTTGAGGATTGGTCTCTAGGATTCAAATCCAATCCAACAAAATCCATTCGACGCTTTTCATGTTTTCCACACCTCTGCCTGTATATTTACCCGAGAAAATTTAGCAAGTGGCAAGTGATGAATTGAATCTTGGCTTTTCTCACTCTCCAGGAACGCTCGAGAGCTGGTCATGGTTTACAGTGTGCTGTGAGGTTATTGCTACTGCTGATTCGACCCAATGTAAACGACGAAAAATACGCGATACTCGAGTCGGCCATTGGTTTTGAGCCACAACTCCGTAACGACGTTGTAAGTACTTGAAAAAATTCCCACATAATCATCTATAACAATAGCCCCTAAAGATTGGCTGTTGATATCTCAGATAAAAACACTTTGCTGCATTATTTCTCCCTCTCCATTTCGTTTGAACTCATTTAATTTTTTTTGTCCCGCCACCGCGATGCTCACCACGAAATGACGAGGCACGCGTGGAATTATATATAAGATGGATATACGGGAATGTAACACGCACGTGTAATGGATTTGTATCGCTCCTGTGGATTTAACGAGAAATGCTCTTTTCATTATATATGAAATGAAAAACATGTCCATTTCAGTGAAGGGTTTCTTGCACCCACCGATGCCGTCTCTCTTGGATATTTTTATGCTGATTGTAATCGAATAATTCTTCAACCCTTTATCCAATTAATCTTGGAGGTTTTTTGAGACAGGATACCCGGTACTCATTAGTTTTTATTTCGCTCTTTCTTTATTGAATATATTTTGGCTTCTTGTTGGTCTTTAGTGAACGGTGACGATTGAAAGGGGTGTTATTCAATTTAATTTATGGATTGAATGTACAAGACTTTTGGAGGGGGAAAGTGACATTTTTCCAAAGGCCTACAAAGGTGGTATTATTTTACTGATGGGTAGACTGAAAAACGAAATATCTCAACATTTATCCACGCACTTCTTATAATTCGAGATGAGAAAAATGTTCTCATAATATCATAAGCACACGGCAAAATATAAGATTAATTTTTGTAATCATATGGAATGTGAACTCTAATAGTTTCATCAACCAACCTTTGATTTCGTATAGATTAATCCTGTAGGTGATATTAAAATGCTGAAATAAGCTATCGAAAAAGCAAAAATAAAAGAATTTTTTTGACAATCAGTTCTGAACTATAGATCGATGACTTTAGGGGGCGGAAAGTCATTTCTTTCGAGAATTGAATATCTTCTTCGACCAATGATTAATTTCGCACAAATTCATTCTGTAAATGATACGTTAGAACACTCAAAGGTGTGAGAAAAGTGGAAATGAAAAGAAATGGCAAATAACCGATTTCCCAGTATTTCTTGTGATTCCAACCGAACGTGCATTTCTTTTTCTAGGATTGGGAGGAAGTGGCAGACGTAGCCCTCTTCGCACTCTTACGTGTGACCTCTAGGAAGCCGGAAAACGAGCCATCAACCAGACAGCTGACCTGGAACAAATTCGACACAGCACGAGATCTGGCAAAACTGAAAAAACGCCTGGTACATGCAGTCGAACGGTTGAGCAAACCTTTGGAATCGGTTCAAGAGAATGAAGCTGATAGCGCGGAATGAGGGAAAAAGTGATGACTGACTAGAAGATGCCGGGAGATTACCCGATCTGGGAAGATCACGTGCGATTTCCACAGAGAATGGTGTATCTGAACAGTGGAACGAGCCATGAAAATGCGAGGGTAGAGGAACAAGTGGAGTCAGCTTATCGCATTGAATCTTCAGCGTATGCTCAATTACGCACCGATCGGAAAACAGAGGGGTATTGATAACGATCCGATGGGGATACCACCTACGTCTGAGTAATGTACGGCTGTTATACCGTGACAATTTTTTTTGTAAATTAATATCGTTGCAGAAGGACAAGTAAAGAATTTTTTAAACAACTCCCAGTATTTCTCCTTGCTCTTCAAACATTCCAATAAATCGATAAACATAATCAAGCCTATAAAAAGGATGAGTCAAACCGATTAGTCGGCTCGAATGAGTTATTTTTTTAGCGCACGTGTAATTGAATTCCATCATAAATTTCTCCGAATAAATGAATCACGGAATCGATAGCGAAAATCCCTGGAAAAATAGTGAGAAAATATCACGAATCCATGAGCATTCCATCCTACGCAATTATTCGGAATAATTCCTAAAATTAGTACACCGCGATATTGAAATAAAATAGCACGTCAATTGAAAGATATTAAAAATGCAAATTTACTATCCCCTATCGGGGCGTTTTGTTATTTTTTGCTGGTGCAGTGGGAGGTACAGAAGTTCCGCTAATAAATAATCGTTATATACCGGTCAAGAGCCACGTAGTATAACATCGATGATCTGTTATTGGCCGGTATATCGAATGGCAGTTGACGTGGAGGGAAGAAATATACATAAGTGGAAAAAACGACAGAGCGTACAAAATTGACGGTTGAAAGCGCCAAGTCGGCGCCAAGATCACGTGCGAGGAGCTATTGAGGAAATGAACGGTGTACGGATAGGCACCTATTCCACCCATCTACGTCTATACACGGTATAAACAGCAGTTGAATAAAAATACCAGATCAAAGAATGAGCCAAGAGGGAAGCATCAAATAAAAAAGATGAGAAAAAAGCCATTCGGAGATGTTCAATTGATCATGCAATCAGCAAATGTGGCTTTTTAATAGTCGGATGTGGAGAGGCAGAGGAGTCACGTACCGATACTGTTGCACTTTGCACGGCAGATTCAATCGCGCGATCATTCATTCGACCCTGATAATTCGACGATAGCTATTTGACCCACACGGTGTCACCCCATTTTATCAAATCATTTTTCAAGACTTTTACAATCACTAAATGTCAATCACGTCATAAGTCACGTGGCCCAAACTACTTTGACCCACAACATTTCACCTACAGATTTTCACCCTCCAATTTTAAAAATTCAACAATTACTGTTCCACCCAGCGATATATCGGTGTAATTAGTAAAATCATTTGTGCCATCGTTGGGATGCACCTGCGTTGCTCTAGTTACATCGTCTGGGTCAAATAAATTTAATCCCTATAGGTTGACCCAATGCTCAACCTAATAATCATTGATGAGATACCCTCCTAATTGGCCAAATCATTCAGACTCGTAGAATCTGATCCACAGTTTTCGTCACAATTCTGTTCCAATGAATCCAATGGGTCGAGTAACAGGCGAAGTTGACCCAAGATTCCTTACCGCCATCAGCTGCGGTTTTGACCCTAGGTGTTAATCACGCACTTTGATGCTTTGAAAATCACAAGATTTGGGAGACATTAATCCGAACCAACTATATCTTGAATCCAACAGGTCAAAAACATAGGTGAAATTACCTGGTCCACTACTAACCCACGAATTTAACCCGAAAAACCCTCTTTCACCTCCACAAGTCTCCACGAGCCGGCGCTGTCTCTACCCCGTGTCGTGTCAGTGCGCAGCCGAGTGACGACAATAATTGGAGAGTAAAAAAGAGTACACATGCAGTGTGGATGCATAGAATCCGTACTTTTGCACTGAAATAGTAGTGGAGCCCCCCCCCCCCCCCCCCGGGGGGGTATTCCCCGATACTGATCTACTCAACCCATGGGCTATATAAAATGTAGCGTATGGACTATGTACTCGACATTTTTCCAAGTATATACAACTGAAGGGGGCGGAAGAGGTGGGAAATGCTTCGCCCGTATGGGTACATATATGTGTGCCATGTCAAGATGAGGGGGAGGGGAAGAGGGGGGGGGGGGCACTAGCGCATATAATCCGGCGCCGGGAATAATGAGTGGACACGCCCGATACGTCGAGTTGTAGGAAAAAGAAAGAGTTTCAAGAGAAAAAAAAGGGGAAAAAAGGAAAAAAATCTGTGCCGTGCTGGAAGGCAAAATACTGAGAGGTGGGTGGGGGGTGGGAGGGGGTTGGAAGACGAAGGAATAGGAGCGTGTGGTGGTGCCGTCGGGACCGCTATCTCTCCAGCGGCATCCGGAAAAGGGAGTGCGAGGGTTCGCGAAAGAGGTCAGGGTCCGTTTCGCGAGCATTGACGCTAAATAGTATTTTGCAGGGGCATTTTCTCATTTTTCAAATGTGTTTTGAATTGCAATTCTCATCGTTCTTCCTTGTTCATTCTTTGTCCAGTTGTCTGGTGGAATTTATTCTTCGTTTCAATGAATCCGATGATTGGGTGAAACTGGCGAACGCATAAAAACGTGATTTTTCCTCCTATGGCTAGACGTAATGATAGATGGAATGATTGTGGAGATAATGACAATAATTAGTCTTGTGGTGCTTGTGAATTTCAATTATTCTTTTTTTTATGCGCGCCATCGTGAAAAGTTGGGGAATTATTGGCGAAGCTGAATTTCATGTTTTTGTTATAAATATCGAATCATTGGAATGAGTATTGATTTGGAGGGAACGGCTAGGCATATCAGAAGATATTTTTTATCGGAAATGGAATTAGTCACAGGAGATTCTTCCCATATTTTTTGCTTAATTTCAAGAGTATTTTTCCAGTTGTAAGTTGACACAATGACGGATTGAATCCACCTGCGAGGATGACTTCAATAATTCCTCCCGCTGTGTTGGGTATAAATTTCAATTAGCATTCAATTTTTTCATTGTTTCCATTCCTATAATAAATGGATGTGTGGATGGATTTTTTACGAATGAAGAAGTGCTGTAGAAAAAGCATCAGTAGAAGATTATTCTTGTAATGTTTATCATCTGATTCAGGGATTTTTCCATTCCCTAATGGCAATTTTATGATGAAAACGCGGGGAAAAAATATTCAACATTTTATGAAGATGCTAGAAGGTAAAAAAAATATGTTGAGTTAACTTGTATATTTAATCTCTGTGAAAAAACATCAGCTGGAGTTGAATTCTCGCGGCAAGTATAAAGCAAAAATATAGTTTAAATGTCGGTGTGGATTACGTGGAATAAATGGGATCGTAATATGTTGTCTTCCCGGAAGATTGTTGAATCCCATCCTGGGAGAAGGGGGTGAAGATCAACTGGTCGCTTCCTGTCCTCTTGCAAACATGAATAACCGCACATTGATGCTAACAAACGGGTGTACGAAAGAAACTTAATAGCGCAGTGCACCGAGTCGAGGAAACGAGCTGCATCACCTGGTCATCTCTTTTTAACCCGAGAGAAGGGGATTGATATTCCCATTCCTCGTATCTCAACAGTCCACCTGCGTCGCAAGATGAGAAGTACAACCAACTTCCACGAGTATCTCCAAGTTGTTTCGTCGTTTATTTTCGTTCATCTTTTCGCTTCTTATTTCGCTCTCCTTCATTCAGGTTCTCCAACGACTGGATTCCCAACCCAGCGGGTTGTCTCCTCTCATTTTATCGCGTCTTTTGTTCTTGAGTGATTCTCGGGAAAAAATAGACAAGCAGATTCATTTAATCATCCACACAGACACAAATATTCTCTTAATATTACCCAACAATTCACGTAATACGCAATAAAAAGAACGCAATTATTTGAAATTGTCGTGCTATTTTTCGCTGAGAAGAATACAAAATTGATTTTATTATTTATATTTCTTTCTAGATCATCAATGAATGCTCGGTTTGTTAATTATGGGTAATTCTCTCGGAAGTAGAGATTACCCGGAGATTCTAGTGTAAACGAGCTCCGAATTACCGCCGAAACAATCAGAAGCAGAACAATAATAGAAAAACTCGGTGGTCTATTCCCAACCATTGTGATTACTCTCGAAGGCCTTAATTAAATTCTAAAATTGATAACGTCAAGGCGAAACGATAAAGATTTCCACGCGTGCGCACACCGGAAGCTGTTCCAAGCGACAGTGTCACATCTCGATAAGCTCCGGAAAACAGAGAAAAAAGATGCGGTGAATTTCTACGAAATTTCGTGGCACATCATGTCGTGACTCGTCGGACTCGTCACGCACGCGTCTGCGTGATTCATGTTGATTTTTTTTTTCATCCAAGAGGGAAAAAAAAACATTGCAATTCGTCTCGTATCGGGCACTCTAGTGCGAGGGAATAAAACAATGAGTCATACTGTTAAATACCGGGTGCATTAATAACTCGGCGATGAGGTGAGGGAGGGACATAGAACAGGAACATGGAACAGTCTCGGTTGAGGAGAAGACAGGGTCATCGGCGTGAAAATGATTGTTTCACTGACTGAACGGCACCAGCGTGGCGCCTCATTAATTTATTATACAACAGTGGTCTTCACTCAGAGTCATCCCGTAAATGGCATTACACTGGAATCACTATCGCTGTGTCACTGGGTTACAAATGCCTCACGGAAAAGCAACAGCCGGCCTTGACACTTTTTAAAACCTTCATCGGGGTTGAAATATTGACTTCACGCTGTATACGCACATGTTGACTTGTTTACGCGTTGCGTGGGGATTATTGAAATTGTGGGAAATAACGATAATTGCATGATTGATCGAAGTGTTATGCATTTTGTGGTAGTTCTTTTTTTTATCGATTTGCGAGACTGAAAGCATGTTGTTATTTATTTTAATGGGAGAATTGTTGATGTTGAGAAGCCAGGGTGAAGGGAAGACACAAGGTCGTGAGGTTGAAGTTGAGAGGGGGAAGGATCACGAGGTTGTGACTGAAATCATGGTCAATTACGGCATGAAGTCAAGTTGGAAGGTGGTGAGGTTGATAATTCATGCACGGAGATTAATATCCAAGAAAAATCACTGATCTCGTGTTAGTAAAGGCATGTTATGCATTACATTGATGAAAAGTCATGTGAAATTCATAGAAAATCTCTTTCATCTTTACTGCAAATATGTACTGAACAGGGCAATTAAATTTACTGGGCTAATCCTTAATTTTCACCGAAGTTCATTCAATGTTGTAGAATCAACTGCTGAAAAGCTGATATATTTGTGGAAGCAGCGGATTTAATAATGGGCACTTCATTTTTCTTTCGTATCATTGATTTTTCACAGCACTCCCAATAAACTTTACTGGACTGTTCATTATTTTTTCAGTGACGCAGCTGGGAAATTTTACTGAATTGAACCATCATATTTGAGGTTAGATCGCAATGGTCCACGCTTGCTGCACAGTTCGGTTATTTTTTAAAGCGATTTTGGTACAAATATTTTTTGTGGATGTTTATTAATCACAAGGTTGAAAAGTCGTAGAGCAAGAAAATCCTAAAATGATGATGTTGAAATTATTGAAGAAGATGAAAATGGCAGGTTTACAAAAAACTTTCAGTGCAAAGAACTCGTCGAGTTGACAACTAATAATTAAAAAAAATCATAATAGCGACGTTGAAAAGGCATAATAACTTCGAGAGGAAGTCACATGGAGTCATGAAGTGGCTAAAATGCGGTGCAGGAAAATCGCAGAATCATGAAGTTGAAAATACCACAGGTGAGAAGAATAACACGTTTATTAAATCATCCAAC
The DNA here is from genome assembly GCF_000806365.1 of Fopius arisanus. Lineage (NCBI taxonomy): Eukaryota > Metazoa > Arthropoda > Insecta > Hymenoptera > Braconidae > Fopius > Fopius arisanus. Next base: position 345,964 of record NW_011887767.1, on the reverse strand, counting down.
CGGTATTCACGATACCTTTCCTTCACAGAAGATGTTGTGAAGTCAAGTTATGAAGTCATGAAGTCACGACATTGTGAAGTCGTGACAGAGCACCATAAAGTCAGGATTTCGTGAAGCTGAAACCCTGGAATCGTCACAAAATCAACACACAAGAGCCAATTAGACCTGGATACCCACAGATGCACCACACATACGTCACCTAATATTCCCATCGAGCTATTTGCGGTGGCTATCAACCCCCTCTCATTTCAGTTTCACATCAACCACTCGGCTAAATCCCACAACGCAATTAGCCACAACGAGCCTCACTGCCGACTAGACCCACTGAAAGCTCAAATTTACTCTCAGGTGACTCTTTCCTCTCCACCTCCCCGCAAAATTCATTCCAAGGGACTTCTTCCCACCTTAATTGATGGCTTCCGGCCTCCCAAGAACAAAACGACCCACCAATTATCGTCGGCTCCTCTTTCGTTACCTCTAAGTCCACCTAAAATCCCCCGAGAGAGTTCATGCCGCGCATAAGACTCCAAAAAAATAAATAAAAAAAAAACCAATCATTCAAAAAATACTCTACACCTCAGCAGCGAAGTCCGTGGGAAACCACTAAGTTCCCAATGAGAGGACTGAAGTCAAAGTACAACTACCTATGAATCATCATTTTCATCATTCCTGGAAGCCGAGTCTACAGCAGGTGGTCGAGATGTCATCCCGAAAGGAATGAAAAAATAACAAAATCAAAATGCGATTGTCTATTTAATTTGATTTATTTGGAGGGCGCCGGAGGAATCTGGGCCCGTCCCAGACTCCGCTTAGGTCAAAGGTTTACCCCCACTATGAATTTCTTTCATGTTTGTTTAAAGTTTAATATTTTTTATTGTAGTCCATTCTGTTGATCTTCAACTGGGCGCTTTCAATTTATTTTTACTTTTTGTTCTTGGAATGATGGAAGATTCGCCCTGGGTCGGTAACCACAGGCTCCCGTGGTGGTCCCAACCTTCGCAGGTGGTCCCCCTCCCCCCTTTTCCCCCTCCCAAGTGGGTTCCACGCTCCTTTGCCACCCATTTTAGGGATGGGTTTAGCATCGCCGGCCCATTGGAGGAGAACAAGATGTTTTGGGTAGGCTGAAATCACCGTTGAATTTGTTTGCTCTATCTACGTGGGGCCCTATCTCCCGTGGGGAATAGGTGGAATGGGACTTTCAGGGGAGCGGTGGGTTTTGCGGGATGATGATGACGGGGGTAACAAGGCAAAGTGAGTCGTCGACGGGATCGTTAGTGGATCGGTGGGGAAAATGGGACCTGGGGTTCCCCTCGTCGTCCCCACGACGTCTGGAGAGGGTTTCAGGGGTGAGGCCCTCTTTGGGATGCCGCGGGCCCACCAGGTGGTCCCTCTTGGTCGTTCCGATACTGATGTGATGGGAAATTTCACCGGGTTTGGATTCTTTGGACACCCGTGATCCCCGATTTAAGGAATTTTTCGGCTTTTTTTGGTGGGAACTGTCAAGCTCTCTTCACTGGACACTCGGAAAAAAATTTATTAATTATTGAAATTTGGACGGTAGGTCCATCGAAATCGTTCACCGCACGGTCAGAAATTTCTAGCAAAATTCACCCTGACGCTTAGAAATCGTACAGTTATACTCATGTCTTCTTTACTTTACAATCTCAGTAAAAATTACTGGACTGGGACTTTTTTCGTCTTTTTTCCCATGAAAAATTGAAAAAAAATTGCCACAAAAATTGAGATGATGGAAGTTCGATGAAATTCAATAAGATACGTCATTTTTTTTGGAAATTATTTTTTTTTATTTGTAGACTAAATTTTATTACATCAAGGAATAAAAAAATGTATAAAACAATAATACTTTACGAGTGATTCACAATTCGTAATTTCAATTCGAGCCCATGAATTTACTATTTTATTTAACCACAAGATCAGATAATTGTCGTATATTTCGTAAAAATTCCCAGGTCTGACGTTCTCCACATTTTTTCTCAAGATATTTGACATCCACGTCACCTATCACTCTGGGAAATTTCCCAAGTATCTGTTGATATTCTTAAAATTCCACAAATTCTGAGACTTAATTTCTCTCAACATCCGAAAAAATGAGATAAGCTAACGACAACAAATCAGTTTTTAATAGAATTTATTGGATATCCATCCCGTCAATTTTCGTAGAACTCAGATTTATTAGCTTCTGTGTATTTCCAATGTTCTCTTCTGAGAATCTTGAATTCTCGCATTCCGGATTTTGATCTACCAAATTGATGATTAAAACGACGATTACCGAAAAATGATCATCTCATCTGTAATGGGTGAAACGGGGAAAAATGATCATTACTCGGCAAATGGTAAGAGTGAAAGGGAGAATTTGAGCGGATCCGAAAGCGGTCCTATTTCAATACTCGCTGTCTTCACGGTGTTAGTTGCATAGACATCGGGCACAGGTTGTACATAAGTGTCTTAATAACCGATTTCTCTCCTACCACCTTGTTATATCGTCGTTGTGTGCCGTCTCTCGCAACAAATCTGGCGTAATAACAATCTCTTTTATCCTGATTCCATATCACGCTCTCCATGAGTGTTCATTTTTCCTTCTCAATGACGTTTTCCAATAATTTTTTGCTTCTAAATCAGCGTCGATATGCCATTCCGCCTTATCTCGACTCGACGATCGTAAACAAAACCATAATATTCACAGGTGCAACGTTAGTTTGTGGCGTTTTTGCTGACTATACTATCGTAACCCGCAAACCAATCCAATTCAATCTAATTCCGCGAGGTTACTCACTTTGACTTATAGAATTAACGCGCGATTCCGAGGATTACAAAAAAAATATTTCCAATCTGGCGATTCAATCAGCGCAATTTCATTCTCACCATGTTACCCATCGGGGTGAATATTATGGGTCAAATTGTGCGGCTCAATATTAATTGAACAATTACACCTATGCGAATTCACCTCCCACTTAAACAACAAGAATTTGCAGTTTTTTCGTGTTTTTTTAATATTTCAAATCTTATAGAATCAAACATTAAATTCGACTCATTATGGTGAAAATTGAGAACGGAATTCTAGGGATCAATAAGAACGGGTCAAATGGATGTGACGTATTCGCATAAAAAATGACATAATTTTGTAATAATTGGACGCTGATTTCATTAATTTTATTATTGGCGTGGGTCAAATTGATTGATATGATTATCATGGGTTAAATATTACAGGTCAAAAGCACTTCCACTAAATGCTTCGTCGAAAAAATATTTTCAAAATTGTTTCATGAACGAGGAATGGGATAAGATAAATTAGCCATCGTGACCTTCACGATTTGACCCATGATAATATTTGATGAACGCCCCTTAAATTGTCCCACTCAACTGACCCGAATCATGTGACTCAGGATTAATTTCAAGATTGTCTCTGACTTGAAAAATTTGTGTGACACCCTGTAGTTTCAACAACAACAATGGGTCATGGTTAAACAAAGGGTCAAATAGTACGGGTCAAATTCTACAGATGCAACTTCAACTAATTGAAATACGAAAAAAGCTTCCAATTCCATAGATTCCGCCGAATTGAATAGTTTCATTCAACTTTCACGTGATCTCGACTCAGAGAACCTTGATCACCAACTGTTAAACATTAGGAGTGTATTTATGCCCACAATTCGGGCTATAATTCAATCGTTCTCGGGATATTTAGGTAAACCAGAGATTTCAGTGGAGTTAGCCCGGTGAGACTGCACGACGGTAAAATAGAATCATTGGTATATTTTTCCAACGAGTCCTAACATCCACAAATTTAGCGGGTGGCTTTTTGGAGACTGGTGGAAAATTCGATGGGCGAGTGTTATAGCGCACGACGGTTATGATTCAGATCGATTATCGTTCTCGATTCAATAACAATCTCCTCGAATGTGCGTGCTTTTCTCGTAGTATTTATGAAAAAAATCCGGGTGATGTTATTTGATTAGTATAACAAAAGATCAAATCTATTTATTCTCAACATCTAAAATTAACGATCATTTTTCATTCATTTTTTATCATTCAATTTTAATAATTATATTAATACATACACAATCGGTAAATTCTCTATGTGGTATGCATTTTCCAAAATATAAATTGATTAAGTTAAGCTAAGTTAAATAAAAAATCATTAAGCTGAATATTAGAGGATTTCACTTGAAATAAATTGATAAATAAATATTTGGAAAGAGTTGATATTTTGAAAAAGTGTAGTTATTCCACTGAATGAAAATGGGGATAAAAATTGTGTCTCTCTCGCTGTCAGCCGTTCTCCTGATTCCAATTTTTTCTCCCACATTTTTTTTTCTGTCACGATAATCTTCGCGTGCCATTCGAATGCGAGAATTTTATAGTTATCCAGTCGTGATGGAGTTACGAATGAATTTATGTTCGCTCGTCTGGTCGCGTAACAAGGAAGCCGGTTCTGGGAAGCATTTCGTCCACCTTTTTTTTTTAATTTATTTTCTTTTTCTTCTCCTTTCCATACGTATATGTGTGTTTGCTCTCCGGGGGCAGCTATATCGATTACTTTGAAGCGGGCGCGCGCCAGCATGTGGCTGTCTCTCTTTTACCAACGGAATTCCCATCAATTCGTGAAGCTTCTCTTTTACTCAGGAGTCCAAATGGCTGGTCTTGCTGCCTACAGTCTGCTACAGTTTATTTCATTAATTTTCCAAATACAGCTGAAGATATTGGGGTGACGCACGCCAAGTGGTGCGGCCCTCGTTAAAATCACCCAGCTGGCACATCACGTTTCCAGTTTTCCACTGAATAAAACAACCCACACTCTGATTATGTTGTTTTTTCAGAAATTAACTATATCAAGTGATTCATGGAGATGTAGCGCAAACCTCGAAAATAGAGTCTCCATTTTTAGTTGAAATGTACATTTGCTGTCGGGATTTTGTACATTCATTTTCTATCTCTTTTTCTTTCTCAATTGACATTATTATCACTGACTCCACGCCAAAACCACGTCCCAGCCAGAAAAGTAATGCAAATAAACACTGTTGCCACCGACATAATTCACTGGTACAAATTTTATGTTGAAGTTTCCGGGAGTCTTGGAAATTTGTTACAAGTGACATTGGTGAGGAGAATATCTGTGGAAATTGTCGAATTGAGGTCAATTGTTTTCGGAAAATTTAGGAAAAACAGGGTGTTTAAGAAAATCGAGATATGAGAGACGAATTCTATAGAATTTTCAAGGAATTCTTTGAAAGTCCCTGAATTTAACGGGTATAGGGACACTTTTGTCAAATTCCCAAAAAATTCAATGTCGAGTTTTACTCGAGAATATATATATTTTTGAGTTTTACCGTTAAAAAAAATCGAACGGAAATTTGAATTTTTTAAAGAAGAAAATGAAGATGTCATAGTTTTCCGACCAATTCTCACAATACATAGGGGAGGGTGGGGCGAAGTGGACCGGTGATTTTTTTTTTCAATTGCCGGTTGCGCAACACTTAACATGAACTTCATGGTATGAAATTTTTATTTCCAAAATTGTAGATTAAGTGGTCCATTTCTTAGTTATTAAAGAAGATATTGAGACAACAAAAATGAGAAGAAAAAAACAATAGTAACCATAAAAAATAAGTGGAACGGTTTTATATTCTAGAGGCTGTGAAATTTAAATCAGGCTAAGATCAGCTGGAGTTATTGTAAGCTTCGAACGTCTCGGAAACTCAGAGCACCAGGTCAAGCAATGATCGTAATACGTTCAAGATATCGGAATCAACTTGCTGACTAGCAAGCTGAAAAAATGAATGCACCGAAAAGACTGAGTCAAACAGTAAGCAAGGCCAGAGGTCACGAGGAAGCGAGATCTGTTGTAGAAGTACCAGGAACGTATCTTCCTGAGCAATAGAAAACGAAAATACCCTACTTATCTTTTAAAATTTTTGTTATTTTTTTAATTCTTCTCGTTTTCGTTTTCTCAATATCTTCTTTAATAACTAAGGAATCGCCTATTTAATCCATAATTCCGTAAATAAAAATTTCACACAATGAAGTTCATGTTAACTGTTATCCAATGAGCAATTAGAAGAAAAAATTTTTACCGGTCCCTTTTGCCCCACCCTCTCCTATTATATACTGAAACATATTTTTATCCGGACGCACGGAAAGAAATCCACTACGTTTAGTATATAACCATTATAACTTTCCAGCGTTTTACCAACCATAAGGGAATATATTTCAATGTAAGTAACATTGAAAATTAACGTTAAATAAATGAAAATTTAACTAAAAAATTTTGTAGTCTGAGTGTAAGCGTTGGGGTAAATTTATTAGAAATTTTTCTCCGCGCATGTATGAAGTATTGAAATGAAAACTATAATCGAGACTGGGACACGATTGGAATTCGAGCGACCTTGCGCCCGTTACATTCCCGTAACGAATCCGACATGCTCCCGAATCCTTACGCAATGTTAAACCCAACGCCTCGACGTCCTTTCGAGGTCCCTTGATGTCCGGTGCTTTCTGTGTTGTAAATGCCTCCGGGGTATTTATAACACCACATAAATACTTAATCCTTTCTTCTGGGTTTTATCACCTGGGACAAGTGTCAGAATTCAAAGTCCACATACTCTGTCGTTTTTATTTTTATTTTTTGTGCTCGTAATTTTTACAGAGATGTATTACAACAAGACGAAATTCCCCGTTGTGACGCCATGAGAAAGGAATGAACGAACTTGTGATGCAGTCATCCTGCTAGATGTTGATTTTAATTATAGAAAATAAAAATTCTGAACGAAGGTCGAATTCGGATCTGATATTTATTACAGGAACATATCTGCGACGATTACACCGAATGCCTGTCATTGTCAGGGAGAAGAGAATGTTGTGAGAAATGTATCGTTTTCATTATTAACCTGCCAACGTATATCCCGTTATCGCAGTTTTCGGTCAGTCCCTGGGGAATCCCATGCAACGAAGGGTGCAACGGAAGTTGCGCAGTCCACTACTGCGCGTCGGGGGACTCTTTCACTATAGGCATGACTTTCAATATCTTAAACTTATCATATCGTCTTGATAATTGACGAATCAGTGGATGGGTATCGAGGTATTGACTACCACCAGTTTGGAATAGTCATTGCATAAACTGCCTCACTTGTATAATCGAATCGTTTCAATCGCAGGAAAATTTTCAGTATTGGCCAAGTGCAGTTGACACATACGTGGAAGAATGAACAAATAACGCACCCTGGGATTGAGGATTTAACGAGTTGTGTCAGTGCCATGAGGAATCCACTGTTACGAAATAATATTCAGTAGCTTCTAAACCAGCAAGACCTCTCTTTACACCAGAGTCAACACATTACTTAATCCATTCCCCTCGGCGGCACTATCTTTCCGTCGTCCCGCAGTTCATTTCAGTAATTGAGACTTGGCGAAGTGTTATGGGGACAAATTACATTAATTTGCCGGGTAAAGGGGCCAGGGAGGGATATTATGGCAGAGGGCATCATTGAAATGCAGTGCCAACACCTTTCGCACCGATTCGCGGCTTTAGTCATCCAACTTTATTATCTCGCACTACCACAATCTCCGGCTGTGGGCACAACCCACCGACAACTTGACTAACGGATATTCGGTGTATTGAATTTATTCGTGCGTCAATGGAGATAGATTTTATGACAACTCCTGGCCTCACAAACTATTCGCATGATTAATGTGTCTTCATTATTTTTTAAATCGAATTTATGCGCGCGTGGAAAAAGGATTTTTTTTGGTCGATTCTCAGTCGATTCCATCCATAACAATAAATTCAGGAATTTTATTTTCTAAACAATTCTGTTAGTATAATGAATAATCGATTCAATTTTTTTTTCACCAAAAAAATATTTCTGAGTTGAATAACGCACATTCTGATGGAGCATTGACTAAAATACCATTTTTTATTCTTTTAATTTATTAACCTGTCATCTAGGGATTGACTCCTTATGACAGGTGAGGTTCGAGTTCATACAAAAATAAGTATAATAAGGCTAAATCTACAAGAGGAACTTAAAGACTAAATGAGTAACCATATTAATAATTCAAAAATAAAGTTTTTCACAAACTAGTTGGAACTCTATTGATCAAATGTGGGGTGGGGGTAATCGTAATTATTAAACATAACTTTAGGTATCAAAATAAAAAAAAACGAACGGATGGATTACAGAGCAGGAACTTAAAAATTAGTTGGTGAGGCGTGGTGAACGATTATTAAAATGGAATTAATCAGGATATATAGGGAATCTCATGGGAAAAATATGTGTAAATAATTACACTATTTATATCTCTATTTTATATTTTTCAAAATTCAATCTTCCGGCTGTGCTTATAAGCCAATTTATTAATTTTGAAAATAAAAAATAATTTTTTATTTTTTTAATTATATATTAAAAAATTTTTTTTAATTTTAAAATTCGCAATGTATTTTGGAAAAATAGATGAATGACGTGTTTTGGATATTTAAAGAAAAATTTTCATTTAGCGGAGGGCTAAACGGCACGTGGCGTAGACTGGAGTTCTCGCCACGAAAGTTGACGGATAGGATTGATCCTAAGCATTCGAGGCTGAATAAAAAAAAGGCGTCAATGACAAAGATGATAATTTGTTAGTAACAATGGTGAAAGTGTACTTGACGTTGACGTGCCCCCCCGTGGTTGATCGTCAGAAAGGGACGGGTCTGCAAATAACCCGGACTGGAGAAGTAGCTCCTGCAAAAGAGTCCTTCACAATGAGTACAAGTCGCGAGAGAAAACCGGATTCCATAGGATTCTCCGTTGTAGCGAGGGCCCGACATGTACACAATAAATGTGTATACTACGTTTTTCATACAACGTACAGGTGGGTAAGGTACAACGATAACGCACGATAATTGAGTGTTCCCCTGTTTTCGTCGTCTCTGATATTTTTCGCATTAACCACTAACACTGGCTCCTTCACGAGTAAATGTAAACAGTTCTGTGGCTTTGGGAATTATATGGATTGTGCTAATGCCACTGATGTATACCATCGCATAATAAATCCATGGTAGTCCGGGATTTTACCGCGTGTGGTTTCTTTCGAGAGGCCTCTCGTAACGTTTTACATCTTCGGGGAACTGGAGGTTAATGCATAAGTGCAAGCAGGTGTAGGGAGTCGTTCATCACGGGTTGAAAGTCGGCTGTTGTTTGTGGAGTTGGTGAGGTTTTTCTTAAGAAAAATCCCTCAAAAAGTCCCTATGCAATATCTAAAAAAATTCTTTGTTAAATGTTTAATTTTCAAGTGAAGTGTTTCACTTGAAGCTTTAGCAATTTCAAAGTGATAGAAATTTCTCGAGCATTTGTTCTTGATCAATCAATTATTTTCTTAAAGTCAGTAATCATTTTAATAATCAGCAGTAATCTTATTTATAATGTAGAGAAATGTATGCAGTTTTTGAATTATTATGTCACTAAACCGTATGTTTAATTTTTCATCAGCCGTCAGCGGCGCTGAGAGAAATTTCTCACGATGAAATGCAAAATGCGCCCGCAAAAATTTGGTTAGATGGAATTTCGAAGAATTCATTTGGGAGCTCAATTTTCCGACAATTTATATTTTGCTCCCATTATTTCGTGAATCACTATAGTGCACACCCGGATCTCATCGTGAAAGCTATCATCATAGGACTCTCACGAGAAAAAACGCTCGAGGGCGATTCTCGATAGTTTCCACCGACTCCGTCTCTCCGTTCGTACGAAAAGTTAATAGGTTAAAATTATTAAGTGCAGCCCTTGAGCTACGCAACTACATCTACCTCTTCTATCCTCTTCCAAGGATTTATCATAATTTCCACTGCATGAAGTCTATAAAAACTGCGAAACAAAAATTTACAGGCTCATCAACAAATTAGCAAAAAGTACACTGAAACAGATTTCCCTATGTCATTTGTTTGTAATGATAATTCATTATTTAAAACAAAAATTATTTGTCATCATTCGTTCAATACTTGAAATTGAAAGCCTGGAAAATTCATTGAAAGTTCAATTTCCATCCATTTCCACAGTACAATGTCCGCAATCATATTCTCGATTGTTTATTCTTTATTTATACGTGTCGATCCTAATGGGTTATTTACACAGATATATAATAACTAATGTTGTACAAACTCTGGATAATATTCATACACTCTAGATTCTCTTTTCACAAGTTGTAACAAATTGATTTATACATTTGACAGGTTCCATATCCTTCTGTACTTGCTTAATTTTTCATGTATTGTTATCTACCCATTTCCCTCAAAGTTTTTCCCGACGACAATTTCCACTTGCTGTCCCCCACCAAAACCCGGAGGACTCTCCAAAAAATGAAAAATCACTCCTCCCAATGCTTGGAACTTTCCAATGGCGAATAATTTTCCCCTGAAAATTAATGAAATTGTCACATAATTTTCCGTCTCTCTCCAAGTACACTTTATTGGCCTGCGGTGCGTATCTTTCCCTCTCCCCACGTGTCATTACCACCACCCGCAGTCCTCCCAGTTGCAATAAACCATTGCATATTAAAAAATGATTATTTCTGAGTTCAATTGATTCTTTTCTCGCGCGCGTTAGAGTGATGTCTTCTTGCTCTCTCGACGGTCAATCTCCCCTCGTCCCAAACCATTTTTTCCCCCGTTTTTCTCTCTCTCTCTTTGTTTTTCCCCCAGTGTTTTCTCTCTTTCTGTTTTTCCCCACCTTTCGCCTCGTCTTGTCCACCACCACCTCGTCCTTTCCACTCATTCGCATAGTAGTAGTCACAACGGAACTCAGTGCAGCCGCGGCGAGCAGCTGACGCGGGCCAAACTCCGTCGCTCTTTCAAATCGGCTGTTTAAATATATAACTAAATATTCAGTTTATCGATTTGTTTATCACTGGGATAAATTGCCCGGTCCTGACAACAAGTGGCGGACGCCGAAGGATTTGTTTTTTTTTTATTCCACTGTGAAAAACTGTGGCTTTCATGATTATCACGGGGAAATTCTGTGCTGCGATCAGTGGAACGTTTCGTCTGGGGTAGTAATCAGGTGTCAGTTTTTACGGGGATTTCTGTTGTGCGCCAAATTTTCCCGGTCTTCCTGTGCGCGCGCATGTCCACGCTCCTGCAAACGAGTCTTCGGGTGAGTTTCTCGTCGAGGTGGTGTTTTCGTCGAATCACTGATTTTAATCCACTTTTTGAGAGTATCCGAAATTTCGGACAATACTGAGAAGATTCTCTTCAATTGCAGAAAGTTTAAGCAAATTTTACTCTTTTTATTTCAAAATTCTGGAGGTGCGACGCGCGAAAACGGTGGGTTTCGAAGTTGAGTTTAAATGAGATTTTTTTTTGGGAATATCTCGGTATCTGAATGAGATAGAGAAATTTTGGTAGAAACATTTTTTGTAGGGCGCGTGGAAATCTATAAGAAAGGTTATATCGATGAGTTTGACATCTCCCATAGATTGCGGAATATTTACTGAAAACTGGGAAACGGGTGAAATCTGCTCGAACTGCTTTACCTCTTGGCTCTTGAATTGAATTTTGAATCTTCAGTTAATTGAAAATTCATGAAGTTCGGGAAATGAATTTCTCTAACTGTTGTGATTTTCAGTTTTAGTTCAATAAATTCAGATGAATATAATGTAAATAATCGTTATTAAAACCGTTAAGTTATTTAAAATTTTGAGATTTCTAAAAGTGCGCGCCCAGATGATGTGGCTAAAATATTTGAGGAATTCTCCCTTCCTCTGATTGTTTACGCGGAGAACTTGTCGCTGTGGCATAATAACTCGAATTATTCATCTCTGATCTAAATGAACACTTGAAAAAGGAAGAGGTGCGTGACAGTTGGCGGGAGAGAATCCCATGATTTCAAATATTTTTTGTCCGAATTCATTGAAATGAATCGTTCAAGTCGTAATGAACCTTCCAATATTTAATAGCAAAACAAAATACATTTGAAAAATCCCTGAAATTTTCGTTGGAAATTCTAATGGAATCTGTAATGGAATTATTCATGAATTTATGGCCAAGGCCGCGATAATGACTTTTCTCTCTTCGAAATGATTTGATCTCGCTTGACTGATCGGATTTTCATTTAGAAACTCTTGGTCTCTCGCATATGTCAATAGAAAATTCGGATTTCGGGTCTTTTACGAGAGAGTCGTGACAGCTGCTACGATTTCAGTCAACACGTGTGTAAAATCGGCAACACATGATCTCCAAGACAAATTGGCTCTCGGAGAAAATTGCTAATAAGTATTTTGACGCCACTCGGGCTTCCATTATCAATTGACATGAGTGTAGTACAGCGTACGATAAATTAAAACCACGTTGTTTTTCATCGGTGGACGATGGATCGAATTTCGAAACCGCCGTTTTTTTTTTTTTTTTGAAAACCTCTTCCTCATTCGTATCGTCACGGGAGATCACATTTTGGCATTAATTTCATGTCCGGCTCGACTCCATTCAAATAGTTTTTGTGAAGATTATTACTATTTTCTCATGAACAAGCCGGATTTTCTGAAATTTCAGGTCCAATTTCATCAGAATTAATTAGTTTTCAATTATATTATTTTTGAACTGCATTTCAATTAAGAACGTTCACTAATTTTCTTACTCATCTTGACAATCCAAGAACATTAATATTTTGAAGATATTTATAAATATATAAATAAATGCCTGAAGACTTGCATGCAATAGCCAGTTGCATCTTGAAACGAATCACGTTAAAATATAAATGTAAATAAATGAAAGCTTGAATTTTCATTAACCATTGAGGAAAGATATTGAATCCGAAAATTGAGAATTACTCTTACAAAAATTTCTTGTCACATTATCTTTATTAACAATTTCAGGTTCTCCTTCTTTTACGAAAATACAATAAAATCGTGATCGGCTTCGCCCCATAAATTTACCTCAAAAGCTGGAGAAATGAATTTAGTCAAATAGAAAACTTTTCCTCTGCATCTGGAAAACATCCGGGACAAAATGTCGCGCCCTTTTGTCAATTTCCCCCGCCTGTTCACCACTACAGCCTTGAAAATCTCCAATTATCCGGTTAAGAAAATATTTCTCAAATCGAAATGCTCCTTAGGATAACTTCCGGTTGACATTATTCACCGGTCATTAATTCCTCGGAAAAATCATTCGTTGAATAATGCCTGGCGTTGTCATTAACACTGCAGAGTGCAAAAATATGTTAAAGTGATGCTTCATTGTCGTTTCGTCTGCTAAACGAGTCGTTCCATAAAAATACGTAATCTACCTCCTCTTTCCGGTATATGTGTACTATAACTCTCCCGCTACGAATAACTAATTTTCCTCCCCCCAGCAACCTGCTCGCCTTTAAAAATTCATCATCAAAATAGCAACGAGCCATTACGACGGCTATAATTTTTCCGTCATTGTTGAGAATCCGTCAGTCCCCAAAAGAGCTCCGTAACGATGTCTTAATGACCCCATTAAACCCTAACGACACAATTTTTCTGTAACTGCGTGACTACTATTTACGATTCTGCATACATTCCACCGACAACGAGACGAGTTCCACAATTTTCTTGTCTCCCTTTGCAAATAAAAAAGCAATTTTGAGTCCCAGTTATTCAGATAGCATTTATTATCCACGAAATGATAACTACAAAAATGATTTATTAAATCATTTTTAACCGACTATCAATTTGGTAGAAGCACAACTTTTTTGAAACCTGTTTTTCTTGCAGTAACAATTGTTAATTGATTCATCTTGGTGATTTGGATGTTAATTCAATTTGAAATTTTAATAGAAAATATGATTCAATTTGCAATAAATTTGTCGATTCCGATAAGATGTTAAACCTGAAAATTTAGAATTGTTCTTACAGAAATTTCAGAAATTATAGAATTGCAGAATTTTCACGGGTCCCGACACAAATAAAAAAAGAATTTTGCTCCTCAAATGATAACTCTACAAATCATTTGTCAATAATTTTTATCGAACGATTAATTTGGCAGAAGTAAAACTCGCAAGCTCTGAAACGATTTATCTCCGCCCAATTGATCCATCCTCATAATCATCAACAATCCTCACGGACACATAATTTCATTTCAATAGTGTTAATTAACTATCGGATAATGAGGCAGATCGGATCGGTAGCCAGAAGAATCGCTCGACCATCTCGGTATTATTTTCGTGATTTTATTTGTCTTTATTATTTCCCTGGAGATGTTATGTTTGCAGATGGAAATTCCAACTATCCCTTTAGCAATTGCCCGTGTCCTCGGGGTAGATTCCACAGGTTCTCTTCCTGGGTTGATTATTCTTTGAGTCTTGCCGCACGATTCTCCCGCGATTATCACGACAGGTGCACACAACAGGCAATCGGTCTAAGCGACACTTACATTCTCATTTTGTTAATTAGACTTTGTTGAATTGTTTATCGGAATGGCCTTCAATTGTCCAGCCTAATAAGGGAATATTCCGGGTTTACTTATTCATTTGTTTCCGACGGACATTCGCAGGCGAGAAATCCAAGCTTGAACGATGGGCTCAAAGCTTAGATCAGCTTGGAATACCAAGCCTTGGAATTACTAGCTTGAACCAACCTCAATTCTATGGAATTACCATGATTTACCCAAGTCTGGTGATAGAATGTAAATACGAGCTTGTACACTAAGGTAGTTTCGATCATGGTTCAAGTTTGGTATTCCGAGCTTGAACGGCGCGGCTTCAACCAAGTTTGATCCAATATATGATAGCTAGGTAATTCCAAGTTTTGGAATTGCTAGTTTGACCCAACCTTGATTCTGGGACATTGTCATGGTTCAACCAAGCTTAGTAATATAATGCAAATACAAGCTTGTACACTAAGGTAGCTTCGATCATGATCCAAGTTTGGTAACCGAGCTTGATCCAGTATATGATATGCAGGTAATTCCAGGCCTTGGAGTTCCTAGCTTGAAACAGTCTTAATGTTATGGAACTATATAGTTTAACAAAATTTGATAAAAATAGGCAAATCGAATCTTGGATACCTCGGAAATTCCGATCATGTTCCAAGCTTGGGTGAAACCTGGAATAAATGAATAAAATAATAAATAATACTAATCATAATAGTAATAATAGTAACAGTTAATTAGTTACAGATAAAACAAGTTAGTGCGTACGTTCATAATAAGGCTTAGGAAGGGAAGAGAAGGGAAGGGGAGGGGAGGTTAATCGAGAAAAAGTAACTTATGTCAATGGATAATGTAAATCAAGTAAATAGTTGGTGATTTTAATTACATGAAATAAATAGAACGCTATTGCACAACATTATTTTTATAAAGTTGACATGGAGTTCATACACTGAGAAAAAATTTTCTTTAGCCACTAAGATTTACTAACCACAAGAAAATATATTTGGCATTACGAAGTCTTATGGGAGTATCTACAGAGTGATT
>NW_011887767.1:327850-329945 GCF_000806365.1 Fopius arisanus | reverse complement strand
GGGGGGGGGGTAAATGAGGATTGAGTGTGCACGCACGTGTAAGTATATAAACACACGAGTCTATCCTGGCGTGTCGTTGCAGTAACACCTGCAAGACACGCCAAGGGCCCCTGGGGGCCTTCCATCGTCCTGGATCGAAGTTGAGTCGGCGATCTGGAAGACGACATCGAGACTCCCGGTTATTTTCACTCATTTCAACAGAAATTTCATTCAACCACCGGGGAGACAAGGGAAATTAATTAGAGAGAGGTGATCACGGCGCCTGCCGCTTCGGAATTATTATTATTCATCATCCGCTGATAATTTACGACAGGAATATTCACATAGAGAAAATTCCAAATGTTGGAAAAATTATGCAGATTGGTAATAACGGCCAATAAAAAGGTGTTCATTCCGGAGGTGAATGTACGGACACAGAGGAAATCCTTGTTTCAAGGAAAAAATCATTTACTTCAAGGAACCCTTGTTCACTTTGTTTTTTCTTTAAAATATTTTTTTGTGATTTTTCGATTTTTTTGAAGGAGATGACAAGATTTTCATGATTAATGCGGATATTCAGCAAATAAATAACTCAATAATACACAAAAAAATTTGTTTGACATGATAATTATACGAATAATAAGAAAATAATCGCGGTTATTATTGTGAAATATATATGGAATACTGTATTATAATTATTAATATATACTTAATTGAACTGTATAATATGCAATGCTGATTATTTTTGTAATGATAATTTTGAATAATTGAATTTTTCAGTGAATTCGGGAGGACCTCGACATCATGGAGCTCACGACAAAGTGGCGCATTCCTCCGCCACTGACCCTGGCACTGGTCCTCCTCTCGGTTGCGCGACTATCCGACGCCGTGTCCGAGAGTATCATCGGTAAGAGACCTGTTTATTCTTCCGTTATGTGCACGTGTACTCTCAAATATATAATAACACCACCGAGCGAGTGAGAAATTTGAGCGGATACGCTGGAATGTGGAAATGAGGAAATCTAAGGACGATTGTCTCGTAAAACAAAATGCATAAAAAATTGGAATATGCGTGGGGAAGGGCATCAGGATCATTTGCTGGAAGGAAATTTAATCTGAGCTTTTCTCGGATGCGTGTGTACTCGTGTGGGACGCACACGCCTAACATTCGACATAGGAGGAAAATGTCGGAGTTAATTTCACTCAACATAATCGGGCATTTTATGTTCCTCCAGGTTTATCACCTCATCTTGCTGTAAACTACCAGCATAAACGCATTAATTTTATTGCATATTACGAAAAATTATCATGCAAAGGTATCCTATAAATTGTGATAAATTGTCTATGAAGTTGGATGAGAGGATCTGATGCAATGAAAGGTTGATGAAAGAGATTTTAAAGTTGTATGATGAATCTCCGTGATTTGACCCGTGCAATTGACCTTTTCACATGTATACGTCTTGTGGTTTTCAGTTCAAATTTCACACTCCAAGTTAAACCATCACAAGTTGGCCCACGTTGCACTCGAAATGGATAAAGCCTATTCATGAAGGTTGCCATTATGATGATTATCATGATTTTTGGCTCAATTCAATTTCACCCATATTACTATTCTAGGATATTTGGCCCGTACAGCAGCCACACTATGTTGCCCATAATTTTAACGTAAGATTTCCAAAATCATTCATGCAGCTGAAGTTGCAGTCAGAATTATTCACGGGTGAAATAAATTTGACCCACATCATCACGCAATTTGGGCCACAATAAATATGCTGTATTCTAGAAATCATTAAGGAATTCAATTGTCGTCATAACATTCGGGTGAAATGGTGTAATTAGAGTAAATTTGAGCCACACGAATAAATAATGTGGTCCAACATCAATTCCCCGAAAGCAACACCACCCTGAAAGCCTGATGTCACTTGCAGAGTGCCTGAAAATGAATTATCAAAAATTTATGTGCACTCAGATAACCATTAATTCAAGAGGAAATCCCCCGGGTGTTGAGAGATATCGTTACCCAAAAATTCATTGCGCATTACAACGGCGTTAATCGGTGGGTTACGGTCCATATGTCTTATGTTGGCTTAACGCTTCTATTCTTAGGATTGTATCG
>NW_011887767.1:300337-327840 GCF_000806365.1 Fopius arisanus | reverse complement strand
TTAACGTAAGATTTCCAAAATCATTCATGCAGCTGAAGTTGCAGTCAGAATTATTCACGGGTGAAATAAATTTGACCCACATCATCACGCAATTTGGGCCACAATAAATATGCTGTATTCTAGAAATCATTAAGGAATTCAATTGTCGTCATAACATTCGGGTGAAATGGTGTAATTAGAGTAAATTTGAGCCACACGAATAAATAATGTGGTCCAACATCAATTCCCCGAAAGCAACACCACCCTGAAAGCCTGATGTCACTTGCAGAGTGCCTGAAAATGAATTATCAAAAATTTATGTGCACTCAGATAACCATTAATTCAAGAGGAAATCCCCCGGGTGTTGAGAGATATCGTTACCCAAAAATTCATTGCGCATTACAACGGCGTTAATCGGTGGGTTACGGTCCATATGTCTTATGTTGGCTTAACGCTTCTATTCTTAGGATTGTATCGCTATTATCTCTCGGTCTATTTGCGCCCGTGTTACGGCCCCTGGTGAGGTGTATCGCACGAGACTCAGACTCTCTGTAAATGACAGATTGTCGAGCTGTATGGGAAATCAATGAGGTGGGGGTGAGTAATAAGAAAACTGGAGGCGGGGGAATAGAAAAAAAAATGCACTCTCCGCGGCGGTAGGTCGCCAACAAATCACCGATGTTGGATTAGTTAGAGAGGTGAAGTGCTCGCGCTTTTGTTCGATAGAGCGCATAGAACATTTTCCAAGATAAGAGAGCGCGAATTAGCATGTACCTACACGCGCCTTGACACATACTCTAGGCGTGTCTCCAGGTGGACTTGCCCCGTTAACATCCGCGAATCGTTACTTTATAACATTTTTATTTTTATTATTCATGTTGATTCATTGCCCGGAGAGATAATAAAACGAGATGTTAATATTTCTTGGGGTAATTGAAAACAGGTGGTTAGGTGAACACAATGGAATATAAAAAATATCATTGAGTTCTGGGGAATGGAGGAATGAGTGATTAATGGAAATACTTCGGCAGACAAATGCATTTGGAAATAAAGATTTTTTTGCTGAACTTTTAGATGCAGAAACATTACAGCGCAAGATTGATTCATGACCAAATTATGGGGTTTTAAAGAATTCAATGTTGATTATGAATACTTAGATTATGATATTTTTTATTGAAAATTGGTAATATTCAAGAAAATTCTCGAAAACCGGTAATTGAATTTCAGAATCTCCGAATTTTCCGAAAATTCCATGTACATTCCATGTTCCATTCCATGTACATCTTTAGATAAATAGTTATTTCTCTTTCCAGGAAATTCGATGAGATTTTCATAAAAAATATAAGAAAATAATTGCAATTCAAGTCATTTGAAAAAAACTTGAAAAAGAAATTTTCATAATTTTTCCGCGGATGAAGTCGCCATTGAAGACGTCAATGGATCTCTCCCGTGTTACGAAAGAATGTAAATAAAATGACTGGAGGAATAGGCGAACTGAAACGTTGAAAAATGTGAAAAGTACATGGAGCTGGTATGTAACCAGTAATAGGCAGGTGACATATTGATGATTATTTCTCAAATGATTCACTCCATGTGCCTCACCTTTCGGTATCTCCATTCATTGTCTCACGATTTGCTCGATGGCACTCTCTCAACCTAAATCATCTTTCGTAACTCTCTGTCATGCACGTAATAACGGCAATATGTAATTGATCGCAGAGAGGACTGGGGCACGCCCGGAAAAAGCGTTGGCGTCGGTGAACATTCCGAGTTCTCCATCCGGATTGATATGAAAAGTCGTCAAAATCGATTGCATATTCGTCAATCAATTATTCAATTGGTTGGAAGTTCATTAAAGAATGCAGTGGTGCAATGGAATAATTTGGGGACAGAATAAGGACAGGCGATGTACATGAGAAATCATCAGAATCGATGAAATATTTTGAAAATTTATTTAATATTGCGTTGGGGTGACATTATAAAGTGAAGAAAAAGTTGGGACAACTAATGCACGTGAAAAATCATCAAAATCTCTAGTAAGGCATCATTAGAAAATTGGGAGACACTTGAGACACAATTATAATTGACATGAAGTTTATCGAAACCAATTAGAAATATGGATAATTGAAGCGAATTACATGAAAATAATAGAAATATAATGAAATTTGCAATAACGGAACTGAATAATTATTGAAAGAGTATCCAGCTTAAGTTGCCTTCCCTTGAGATTTAAATGGAGACATATTTTAATTGGGTCAGATATCATTGAATAGATAATATAAATGATAGAAAACACAACCCATGGGATTTCCGCATCCTCAATCTGAACTATCTCACACACTTGTACTTGTTTAGAGATCAGACAGGATTACAAGAAGTGAATGCCCGATTACCTCTCATTCTTCCCTATATTTAATCACGAATGTTTTGATTCGAATCCTCCTCGCCGTTCCAACTTAACTTTTAATAGACGAATTAATCATCTCCTCATTTGAACACCAACCAAATCAATTATTTTCTTTTTACAGTACTTAAGATAAGAAAGTTGTTTGCATTCGCTCTCAATAAATTCATAATATAAATAGTAATTAACTCACGATCAGCCTCTCTGATTGAATCATTAATTCGCTAGTTTAATTGAAATAGAGTTGGTCGTTGACGGTAATTAATTGAGTTAATCCGGTGGATTTTCATTAGTTTTGCCGGGGGGCATTTGAAATTCCACAACTTCTTCCCGCATTCTTTGTACTCATTTGAATCATTTTAATGTTTGGATAAATTATTACGGAATTATGGGCAGCACACCATATGATCGTGCCTATTAAAATCCTCTAGAGGCACTCGAGTGTTGTATATGCCTGATAAAACGCGAAATATCGTGTCAGCCGTGGCCTTGCCTTGTTCGCAAGGTTTAAACTGCTCTCTCGGTCCCGGTGATAAAGTCAATTCGAGAAAAATAAAATGAGGATAAACTGAGATTCCTATGGTAATGTTTTCATGCCTTTTTTTTCGTCACCATGAAATGGACAGATTTTGACCACTCGACGATAACCTTACATCGGCGTAGGCGCGCACCCTCGGTTCAACTGAGGTCGAGATATTTGTCACTGACCCGGCACATTTTAACTAACTAGTGCCACTACCTGAAATTCCATGATAACCCCTTCCTCCTGTTATGACAAAACACTCGAATTCTTCAGTACGTGCCATAAATATTGTGAGATTTTAATGAGAAGTTGAAAGTATGAATCATCAGCCGATGCCACTGAATATCGGGGTGATAAAGGTTATGACTTATCATTTCTATCTGCACTCGGAGGGAAATTATTTTTCCAAGATATTCGCATGCTTCGGAAAACTATTTACATCTTCAATATCGTTTTTACCCCTCGAGTAATTCCCTGGAATTTCTCATTAGGTTTCAATGATTACACTTATTATGCTCTACAAAATTATCGTATTAATTACGAACGTGAATGAAATATCTTAATAGTTAGTAACATTGGGGAATTCGATTATCGATTATATTCTTCTCTCACAAAAATTCAGAATTCATGAGCATCGTGATGATAATTAAAGCATAATCGGGATTTCTGGAGGATTAACCAGATTGAGAAATTAATGGATACTTGGAAAGAATCTTTTTTTTTTTAGTGTAGCTTTAGTCGAACGGAAAGGACTTATTCTGTTCCATTTACGAAAACCAAACGACTAAAACCAAAAAATTGATGTGAAGAATCTACTTAACAAGTCGACTTGATTCATGTTGAAAAGTGGGCCTGAATCGAGTTGAAAAATTAACTTGAATTGCAATGATCAAAGAAATTGAGTAAAGTAGAGAAATCAACCAGAATGAAATAAAAAAAATACACTAGGTTTAACCCACTGAAGTTTTTCATTTTGAACCGTGACTTCATCTCGCATCCGAGAGAGGGAATAATGCCTGCATTTTCCTGGGGATTAATGCCTGTTATTTCTCATGAAGTACGAATTTCGGGGTATTTTCGGACGGTAACCGGACAACCCGGTGTAACCCACATCTGAAGTATCAAATATTCGAGGCTTATTCAATTACTGATAGTTTTATCCGAGAGATAATGATAAAAGGTTAAGTCGAGCATTAAGACAACACGTGCTTCGACAATTGCTCGCCTCTCAGCTCGCTCCGTCCTACTGTTCTCAACTCCCAATCAATCGATTAGATTAATCAATCAATCAATCAGAGTTATCAATGATTTCAGGTAGTCGCGAGACCTGTGACGTCGAGGGAGAGGATTTCACCGTCGACAAAATACCGAGAGTCAACACGAAATGCTTCAACTGCATCTGCAAGGTAAATCCACCGTTTCCAATATTACTGTAATAATTGTAAAATAATTGAAGAAAAATGATGTGTTCGATTAGCCCGTGTATTAACTTCGCAATGAATCAATGGAATTAATTGAATGATAGTTCGATAAATCACCGTCGAAGCATAACTCAAACCTGAATGCAATATTTGGATTTTTCCACTGATTAAACCGTTCAATTATCTCAACTTCGATCAATCCCCTCGACTCTCCACCAAGAGTCAATACCCATGTTTTAATTACATCCACCTCCTGATTTACGATTTTCTTAATTAGCTATTCGCCCGGTGATACCCAAGTCATCGTACTATAAATCAACCGATAGCTTTAAGTATTTGATCAGAACAATTATTTCACTGCACTCATCATCTGGGGAATCATTGCGTTTAATGCATTGATTTGAATCTTCAGGGAATTTTCCAAATTTTTTTACTTGAAATGATGAAAATTAATTATGAACATTGGTGAAAATTCTCTGAATTTTCTCTGAATCTTAAATTTCATCATTTGTTGCAATTAATTGAGTTGAGGTGGTTGTTTTCTGTTAAATTATTGGTTGAAAGACTCTGAAATTGAAATTCTTTGCTGTACTAGTTTGGAACGTCGTGAATTGGATTAGGATTCAACTGGCGTAACTAAATATTTGAACTAAAATGATTCTGCAAAAACTGCTATGACGATATTTACTGGACGATGACGCGGTCTAATGCGAAATTCATTATCTGCAAACCACTTGATCCGCGTATAAATAACTTGAGTCTGAGGGCCAGGGTGATCACGGGGTATACCCAGTGTGTCATCCGTTCTATTCAAACATAGCTTCAGCAAAAAAGAAAGAACAAAGTGTAGGTGCCATCCAGTCCTTGGACTAGAATTAACTTTGAGACGAGTCAGGCGGAAGTGAATTTGGCATTAGATTGAAAGAATAATCGCAACAAAGCACATCCACAGGAAATCTCCTAACCCAGAAAATTTATCCTTCCTTCACGTTTCATTGATGCACAATCGGAAAAAGACTGATTTTTCATAAAATTTACATTAAAATTGACATTAAAATTTGTTGGCATTTTACATTCACTTGACAGAAGTAAATTGATTTGGTTCAAGTATTAATTGGCTTCTTAGAAGAGAGGAATTCACCGGGATTGTGGGGTTTCTACACTTTTTTAAAAAAATGCCCAGATATGCAAAAATACGATGAAAATTTGATGATTGTTTAAGAAGGGAATCTCTCCCTGTGTAATTTTGAACGAGTGAGTGGATCGCTCGACATTGTAAATAATTTTTAACACCATAAATAATGTGAAAGCCGATCCGTTGTTGTGGCACACTCCCTCCCTCATTTTATGATCGATCGCGTCCGAAGATCGTCGTCCGCTTGATCCCTCGGTTGAGGTTTAATAATAAACAAATAATTATGTCACAGCGGCGGGGGTTTGCCAGTTGGGAGCGGGAAAAACAACAGATCATCAGCCAGTGGTTGTACTTTCCAATGTTTTCTTACATACAGCATAATTGAACTGAGAGTTCACCATTATATCCCCTTCTTCGTGATGAGATTGCAAACGTGACGAGTCAATGAACCAAGCTGGGTCAGATAAGTAGGCGACGGCTGTTGTCTTATTATTTATTCTTCTTTCTTCTCATTTTATTGTTTTGCTACCACTCCTTGATTAAATCAATTTGAAATTACGGTGGAGGCGGATGGAATTCGCGGATTCACGGCAACCGATTGATTTCGACCAATCGACCAGTCAGATGTTGCCGGTTGATGGGATTCTAGTTTTTATTTTATCTGCGAGAGCTCATCTGTAAGAGGTCCTATTGTATTTGGTCCACTCCAATCCAATTTAACTCGTAGGATTTTATCGTTACTGATTGATTTCGATGACTGGCGCGTGGGATGACTCAGCGTCACGCCCATCATTTATTCCTTCAGAATCGATTTTTTTCATTAATCATTTGTTGATTTCACGTTTTTTCACTCGAGTATAGTGGAAAAAGAATTGTTTTCCAATTTTACTCGTTTTTGAATACATGGCAAATGAACAGGAGGTTGATGAAGAAATTCTATTTTAAGAGGAAAACACTTTCCTCTTCCAAATATCCTAGATTGGACCCCTAGTGAGACCGAGGTGGAATAATACATTTTTTATTCTCATGTCTTTCAATTTTTTTGAGAGTTTGATGGTCGGTGACGCGAATATATGTGAAATCAACTGTCAGTTGATGACGAAATTTGATTTCAATATAAAGTTACTCGTCACCCCAAAGATCCTAGATCGTCGGCCCCTCAAGGGATGTGGTGGATAAAAAATCGTTGTTCTAATATTTTTCTCGTTTCTGACGGTTTTATTATCATCTAAGAGGTCAATATATACCGAATCAACTGTCGCGTTTGATGAAAAAATTCGATTAACAAAACTTAGATTTTTTCATGTAATAATTAAATAAAAAAATGAATTGCTGCCACGGCTGACGATAAAGCTCCAAAGGGAAAAAAGCTTAGGATAAAATCTTCATTTCCATCGTCCCCAATCATGCGAATCAAATCACTGTCTCAAAATAAGAATAATCACAACTCGACCGACGTGGGTCAAACCGCATGAAGTTATGTCATTTCTTATTTTTTTTTCACGCGCTTCTCTCACTTCTTTCTCCACATGCATTTCACTCACGTCTACACGAATATTAATCTCATGGCAGTTGAGACACGACGTGATCACGTGGCAAAAGTACGCGTGCACCCATTTTCTCCATTTTTCCCGAGTCTCGAGAAAAACCTCGAGGAAAATAAAACTAAAATAAGTGTGATACCCTCGACTTTTCGCATCGCATCCTCAACCTCTTCTTGCCTCTTGGCGCGAGTCGATAATTAAGGAAGAGTCTTTGACGAGCAAGAAATCACCCCGAGAAGCCTTTCCTCTTCTCATTCTTTGTCTTCTCCTTCGCGAAGATGATTACGAATTCCTCAGGTGGTGAACACCGCATGATTTTTTTTTTTTTTCATTAACAGTCGTAACATCACGCAAGCATTTTATTTTGTCTAGAGTTTTTTTCCTTAATTTGTATTGTGAACACTTTCCTGAGGAATTATTTATCATTGTTAAACTTATTCAATTGAGTCGTCAAATGTTTTTATGCATTTTAGTTGGGAATATTTTTTAATGAACCTCAGAGGCTGCGGTAAATGTTTTTAATGAAATGAAAATATCATGCGAAACGTTGCAATCAGTGACAAAACCGCGAGTTAATCATGAATAGAAATCAATTCATTCAAAGAAATGCACATTTTCCTGAAGCATTAGACTCTCGACAATGCAAAAAGTTCATAAAGACCAAATAATAATTAAAGTTCCTCATGCATTTGAAAGTGGATACATTTTTACATAAAAATTTCCCGCAAGGCAAAATCATTTCATTTTCAAAACGTTCAATAATTGGCGATAATTTCTCAAACATATAATCATTCTCATACTATTTTATTGTATTTGTTTATTTCTCTGAAGCTTCATTTCAGAGGAATATACACAAAGTTTTCAATCAATTAATCAATTAATGTCTCTAAAAACTCTATCAAAACTTGTTTTTTACAGTTTCATTACTTTCAATTCTTAAACAATCCCTCATTCAAGTGGTAGGATTTTCATAATAATCAGATACCCACATTATTCATGTAAAATATATTAAATATGACTCTGTCTAGAGGGAAAACGTTTAGCTAATCTTTCCCCGCGTTGAATAAAAACTGAATAAAACAGTCATCCCGTGAAGTTCAACTTGTTCTCTAATTAATGATTCACCTGCCATTAATCAAAATGAATTAACATGGACACCGCTAAAATAAATTCCGGATAATACCCGCTATAATTCAGTCGTCTTATTTCCCTCGTAAACATCGAGACTAGACTTGCAAGGAAAAAAAGCTGCGAAAATGTGGTTAATGCAGCGAGAAAAAGAGAATAAGAAAAGTGACTCGACTATTATGGAGGAAGTAAGTTCATCGAGGTGCTCTACAAACTGGGATGCATTGAGATTAAATAAAATAAAAGACATAATGATATATCGCGGAATAATATTTCACTCGTTCAACGTTGAGGATTATTTAGTGTTTTGACCTCGAGGAGCTTTTTTTATGGTATTTACTTCTGGATTCTCATAATATTTTCTATTACAGATGTCAAAATGCCAATCCGAGGGAATAAATAAATTTAATACCCCATAAAAAGGCTCAATGTTAGAAACAAGTTTGCGGATTGAAAATTGTATAAATAAAATTGGAATTACTTTTTAAAGCATTACATAGAATATAATAATATTTTTTTTTATTTCAGAATGGTTTTGTGGAGTGTATGCAGCAGCAATGTCCGAGTATTGAAGGATGTTACACCCTTTTAAAAGCGAGAGACGATGAATGCTGTGATCGATGTAGGGGTACGTATAATTATAATTTCATTGCAAAATTTCGTGATATTCACTAATGACTTGTAGACGACGAATATTCTTTAGAAAAATTACATTATATTCCGCTCGGTTTTTGGTAAGAGTTTCAAAAAATTATTCAAATCTAACAACATTAAGACACCATGACATTATTATTATTTTGTTATCGTCACTACTATCGGGCAATTTAAAAAAACTCTCAATTTTGAAGTCATGGTGTCGCTTAATCGAAACGAATTGAAAATCCAATGGGACACTATAATAAATGAGCTACGCAAATCAGATAAAAATCGACTAATTAATTCATCGAAATTTATTACCACTGATGAGAATAACTGATAAACACGTAACAATGTTTTTCTGCCACGTGGGTGACAGACGAGGATAAACCAAAACGATAGACGATAATCGATGGCTCGAAGAATGGAAAATAGATTGAAAAATCATTGTGACGTAACAGTCGCAGCGTGAAACTCTTTTTCGCATGGTGGTTGGGACCCATTCATGTCCCATAAATCTTGCCACCGCAATTAACATAATTAATAGTCAACGATAACCGTCGCCATAGAGTCCAGAGAGACTGGAACATCTGTCAGCGGCGAAATAAACAATCGCGTTTTGCATTCACGCGGTTTATCGGTTGTTTTTTATTTCTATTTTTTTCGTCATTGTCATTTTTTTCTTCATTCAGTCGTTGTTTTTTAATGCACTCCGAGCCCATGCCAGAGTGAGACAGTTAATTGCGATGGATGTGGGGGAAGGGATAACAACAGTGACCGCCTTTGTGCTCGAGTAGGGTGAACAATGATCGAGAGAATTCTCACGGACTTATATGTGTGCAACAGATAGATCGATTGATCGAACAATTACAATTTATTTTTCATTTCTTAATGGATAGTCTCGGATATTCTGATCTGTGGACCATTTTGATGAGATGGTTGAGTCCCATGAATCAAGTCTTAGCATTTTGCCCACAACATTTGACCAAATCGAAAGATTTCATGATTTTGGACAATCGGCGTGAGTCAAATATCCCTGATCAAGAATCAAGATATCAAGAATGATATCAACCCGCTGGACTGGCGTAGTGGTTAAGGTCGCTGCCTCATAACGGATAGGTTCCAGGTTCGATTCCTGGCCGGGTAGAATGGTGAGATCTAACCAATTAAAGTCTTGATCACCATCGCCTTTCACTCTACCAGAGTCCAAGCGATGTTAAATAACCATACAAAACAAAAGAGGATGACATCGTGGGGTCAAATTCTACGGGACACATTTAGTGGGTGAAATACAGTTAAAATCATGTACTGATTTCAGGAAGTAATGGGTCAAATTATGTGGATTAAAATTGATGATTCAAGCAAGATGCGTGTAAATAAAATGATGATGCCTTTCAGGTTGCACTCGAAACGGAATAGATCATGAATCAGGTACTGAATGGACGGATCCCAGTGATCCTTGTAGAATAATCACCTGCAGGGCGGGTGTAATCACCGAATCAAAATTGCGGTGCTACACACCCTGTCCCAAACCAATTCCGGCGCCGCCGGGTCAGTGTTGTCCTGTTTGCATCGGATGCTACGTGAACGGACAGAAGGTCACTGCAGACAGATCTGTCACCACCACTGAAGATCCCTGCGTCACCTGCAGATGCAATTCCGGACGTCTCACCTGCGCTAAACACGCCTGTCCGGTCCTTCATTGTCCTCCTTCAAGTATTGTACACGAGGCAGGAGAGTGCTGTCCTCATTGCAAAGGTATCCTCCCCTCGGGAATAGCCTCGAACCTTTTTTCAGTCTCTGTCTATCCAATCGAGATTGAAACGAAGGATGTTGAACGATTCAGCTAATGGGAGTCTTAATTTCAGGAAAAAATAGGGAATTCCTTTCACCTCCGAAGGGCGGTTGCATGCTGGGTACAGCAGTCTATCACTCTGGCTCTCAATTCTATGTGGATCACTGCACAAAATGCTCGTGCACAAATTCAGCTATTGCCTGTATAAAAGAGACGTGTCCTGTTCTCGAGTGCACCAGCGAGCATCAGACAACATTGCCAGGAAGATGTTGTCCCCAGTGTCCACTTGTTGAAGAGAGTCCAGCCTCCTGTACTTATGGCGGAAGAACTTACGGGGCGAGTATCTTCTTATTTTTATTTTTATTTTTATTTTCAGTATGCGAATGTTTAATGGATTTTCATGAGTTATTGATATTGTTGGCAACAAAATGAACGATTCGTGAAGGTTTAGACGAGCTTCGATGGAAACGTAGAAATAGCCTCGTAGTGATATAAATGAATGATCTTACGGTGTCTACATCTCCACCATTTCATGACTCCACAGCGACCTATCACGAATTGATGTGGTCGTGACTTCCATTTGGGTTCATGGCTTTTGGTAGTTGGTTTAAACGTTCTAATTTCTCCTAGGCAGGATGGCGAATCTTGGAAACTTGATCCCTGCAAGGCGTGTGCGTGCGTACAAGGCAAAGTTAGGTGTGCCATGCCAATGTGTCCACCACTCAACATTCCTTGTCCTCCTAATTCAAGGTTGGAGCATCCTGAAGGCCAGTGCTGTCCCCGTTGTGTTGAGAGTAAGTGCATTATCAAAAAATTACTCGGAGTGACTTGCCAAAAATTATGATTTTTCTATAGAAAAATCAGTTAGGATTTTTAACAATGAATGACACTTCAGTTGTTGAGATCATGAAGAGAGAATTCCTCAATTGAATTGAATTTCCAGTAAAGCCTGAAATTTTAGTACTTCTTTCAGTTAATACGCTTTCCTTAAAATTCAAGAACATAATATATTGTTGAATTTTCAATCACAAGATGTACTGCAATTTTTGGAAAATTGCCGAAGAATCTGAGGCACGATAACAATCAATAGCCAAAATTCTTAATGAAATGGAGATATACTTGAGAAAAATAAATTTTTTCCTCAGTGTACCAGAAGTTCCTTGAGAAGAAAATGATGAGACTCTCTAGATGTTGATTGGATGATTTATTACCTCAGGTGATGGAGTTTGCACGGTATTCGGTGATCCCCATTACCGCACATTTGACGGTAAATTCTTCAGTTTCAAAGGTGCCTGCAAGTATCAACTGGTGAGCGATTGTCTGGGTCACACATTCAGCATAAGAGTGACAAATGACGCCAGATCAACGAGGTCATCGGCATGGACCAAGACAATTGCCCTCAAGGTTAGCTAAACCCATTGAATACGCAATGAAAATAATATATTTTCATGCTGTCGTCGTTTAAAAGTCATCAATATAATTTCACGTATAGTGTTTATTTGTCTATTGTTGAAACAGGTGGGTGATCTGAAAGTCAATCTTGGTCAGAGAATGAGGGTAAAAGTGAATGGAATGAGGATTGAAGTGCCTTATCGAGTGCCAAACAGACTGGAGATCAATCGAACCGCTGACAGTATCCTCGTCACAACGCAAATTGGCATTAAAGTGTTGTGGGATGGCATTAGTTTCATCGAGGTATCAGCACCAACGTCCTATCGGGGACGACTCTGTGGCCTCTGTGGTAATTTCAATTCCCTACCCAAGGATGACTTTACCACGAGGAAAGGAAAATTGCTGCCGGATCCTTATTCCTTTGGACAGAGTTGGGCAGTTGGCTCCAAGAAAATATGCACCAGGATCAAACCAATTAATATTGATCGAGAGAGACGATGCAAGGGGAAAAAAGATCACAGGTACATCATACATTTCTCGCAATTTTTATTTTCGTTAACTCATCTATCTCATCTCTTCCCTTTCAAAAAATCCAACTTCAACGAAATCCTGTTTTTCGCCGCATAGCTTATGAAAATCATTTTATTTCTTAACTATAATACTCAAATTCTTTCAAATACAAAATAAACATCTATATATATTATTAAAAAATTATTCATTTTTGCACAAAACAAAAAATAATCTATTATTACTTTAAGTGAAAAATTGATCAATTATTAAATTACCAGTGGAATTGGCTCATATTGCATACGGAATTACATTACAAGTGAAATTATTCCCAAATAAATGAAGTATTTATTCACTGAACTCAACGTGTTTGTTATACTTTCATGATAGAATGAATATATTGAATATAGTGTTATAGATTTGTTATTGATCACCTGCATTTTTTGGATGTATCCGATAATGAGTGATTAATCAATTGAATTAATTGAATGTCAATGAATAAGAAAATAAGCTCTTGTTACAGATTGTGCAATAGATTGCGATCTCAAATATTCGATCCCTGCCACAAAAAAGTCAATCCAACGATGTACTACAAGTCCTGCCTCCAAGATATGTGCGAATGTCCAACGGACAATTGCTACTGCGAATCATTCGTGGCATATGTCCACGAGTGCCAGAGACTGGGTATCCAACTTCCTCACTGGAGGAAATCCACAAGATGTCGTACCATCTGGGACACAACAGCTCTCGCCAACATAAGGCGGCATCCCTGACCCAGCCCTCGTATTGTTTTTAATCATTTTTGTACATAACTGAAGATGAAACTCTCGAAAGTATGTTTTTTAATTTAATATTTCATTGTTTATACTCTGTTCAGTGTATGTGAGTGACGATATCGTGCTTCGGAGTTATTTTTTACTAGTCATCGCTTCGTGTTTTATACGCATTAATGGTGAATGGAGCTCTTCGGGCCGAAAAAAAACGACGAGCAGAGGGTGGAAAACAGATTTGAGAAATTTTTTTCCAATTGTTTAACGACTGCAATCATTAATCCGATACTAATCTGCTGTCAAATTTTTCATATTATTTTATCAATCAGGATTTTTGGTGAATATTGTTATTTATATCATCAACAATTGATGCAAATTGATAACTTCTGATTATTCTTCTTAAATTGATGAGGGGGGCCTCGAAGAAAGATAATCGATTCTTTTTTTAAAAATTCAACAGTTGAGTTAACGTGTCGCAAATTTCAGTCCATTCAATCTTTCATTAAAAATTTTTATCAGTCATTGTCATTTTATTCGTTCATCGTCTCTCGTGGATTCTTCCATTGCTGAATTAAAAAATATGCGATACGCTTTTTTATCTCGATTGCTAACAACAAAATGATGATTTATTGAAAATTGCTTTTAATTACCTCGTTCTCCGATTTTCTCTATTTTTAGAATAAAAAAATGCGTATCTAATATTAGTCATCACAATCTCTTGTGTTTCGTAATCAATCATAGAGGGAAAAGGTTTGCCGGTGCTATAAAAAATTTATTGACGGTCAAAGAAAAGATTTTGTATTCACGAGACAGAACCTTTTTTCCTGATCCTAAACTCTTTTCTCAAATAATAATTGTAATTTAAGTTTTACGTTTAATTCAACATAAACTTTAAACATTAAACTTCAATCCACTCTTTTGATTGCATTATGCATTAAAATTTTGGAAAAGTAATCGAAAAAGTTTTATTAGAAATTTTTTGTCTTGAGGACAGAATCTTTTCAGAATTGAGAATCACATGAAGGAGATTAAACGTTTTCTCTCTGCGATCCTATAAATTCAAGTGCAATAGTGTCTGCTCCACTCGACTGATGAATTTTTCCACTACTTTAATATTATTTAACCCTTTTTTCTAATTTCCCGAATATATCAGAGCACCATGCAGTATTTCGGCCGATGAGCAGGCTCGCGGCGTAGCATCTACATCCCAGTGTATAACTCGACGCGTTTTTAATCGTAACATAATGATAAAATAATTGCACTCTAAAAAATGATTACTCCAATTACCTATTGAAAATGTAAATAAAAAACGTGAATTCCACTGAATTATTGATGATACACCAGAAAAATCGTGGGACCAAGTATTTTTGTTAAAATTATGTAACAATCTTTATTTTTATGAGTGTTATTAAACACTTGCCATCGGTCAATTTAAACACTCTTCGGAAGTGTATCTTGTGCTTTTCAGAAGTTAGAAAACAGCTGAAGACGACATTCAAAATATTGCCTGCGATTTTTCATAAATTCCTTAGAAATATTCTTAAACTTTTGAGGAGTGAGAAAATTCTGACGAAAATAATAGTTTAATTTTTAGTAGTATGTTTGCTAATTTCCGGTCCAATAATGCAATCTTTTTTTAGAGTGTGATCCCCATCCGAAGACGTGTCAAATAGTGAAGATTCTGGAAGTGAAAACGAGCGAAAATCGAATGCTATGTAGATAATTAACGTATAATAGTCTCCAAATTGTAGGTAATACTTTGAAGAATCCTAGGATTAATAAGAAATTGTAAATATTATGTAGATGATGAAGTGTAGCAAATGTTATCCTCTCCCGACTAAATCAGTGGTCTCTCGTTCATCTGTGGTTATTCGTATCATGTCGCCTTTTTTATATCAATGTTCGGGGAAAATTGTTCATTAACAAATCGCTGGAATGAGTTCTGAATGACTGCTATCGCTTGAGGATTCCAATCGTTTGGAACACATTCCTGTGCACGCAGCCTTGTCGTAGCTTATGGTTTTTTAATGAAAAATAGACAAATGAACAGTCTATACCGTATAGTCCAAAGCAAGTAGCCAATTCTTCGTGTTTTTTGTAAAAGAATTAAGAGAATAAAAAGATTTATATTCATAAGCTGTCATTTTTTTTTACTGAATACTAGAATTTTTACTGGTTTGACATTTTGAAATGTATTTTTTCCAAATCTTCATGTTTTTCATATATTGATGGTGAATAAATTTAATTTGCAGAAGTAATTTCGTTATCTCAGTGGAGATTCGGTAAATCGTCAGTTAAGGAAAATTCTAAATTTAAAAGTTTGATGAATTGTTTTACCAGGGAAAATACCTGAAATTTATCCTGAGGAAAGAATTAATTGATTATTCCACGAGCTTGAATCAGTCTTAAATCAAATGAGCTGACAAGTACATAAGGAAAAATATTGAGAACAAATCGGACACTTTCACCAGTAAATTATTTATGGAATCTCATTGTTTAATGAGCATTTTATCGAAACAATATATCCGTTCAATTGGAAAAACTAAACCGAAAAGTTCAACAAACCTGGAAAAAATGCTGTTAAAACAAAATTATCAATGTACAAATTTCTTGATTCAAATGTGTGTTGATGAAAAAAAAAAGGAAATCCCCTCTTTGCACTGAATTGAAAGGTGGGAGACGTATGAAAAAATATCTTGAGCATGAAATTGTGTGATGTTATCTCATTCTTTCAAGACTGATCTCGATTCGACGATAATGAGCGGTCGGATGGGGGTGGAAGTTACTATTTAATCAGCCGAGAAGACGACCAGACCGCAAGTACCCAACATCGCGTTGGCAATTACGTAGTTGAATTGATGGATTTTTATTTCTCCATCATGAGATCGATCCTCTGTCTCACCCTTCTGGGGTTTCATGTCGCCCTGGCGATACCAGAACGTAATTCAGAGGCAATTAAAGCGAGAAGACTTGAAGGTTTTTGTTCACTCATCATTTCAGTCGCCCATTGCAAATTAATAATCTTAATTATTAATTTATCTCGAAAAGTACCGATTCAATGTGGAAATAAGACCACATTTTCTCGATTTTTTTTTTCTCAATTGAATGAGTTCATTCAAAATTACATTAATTGAATCAGCCAGTTCAATTAATTGATTAATCAAATGAATTCTAAAGAGTGAAAATGAGTTTTCTTCAAAAATCGATACTTTTATATAAATCGATATTCAACGAAACTAAAAAAAAAAGAATTGCTTTGCTTGATCATTTCTCTATTGAATTCAAGTGATAATAATTGATTTTTTGGTGATTTTTTTTTATTTAGAAGAACAGATAGATCAGCAGATGCATCCGGACCTTCGGCTGAAAACGAAAAACTACAGGTCAAAACCCAATCTCGAGGCAGGTGAGATTACAGAAAACACGTGCTCTGTAAACGTGATATCAATACTGTCGACATGTTTTTGTTTCGCGATGATTAATCTAATCTCAAAATGTCCATCGATCGTAACAATTTATCCGCCACGAAAAAATGTATGAAAATGTATACCATCTATTTCAGACACAAGTTATTGGCTGGACGAGGCAAATAAATCCCTTCAACGCCAGATCAACAAAAAATTAAACCTCAATGAGGCCAAGAATGTGATAATATTCCTCGGTGACGGCATGTCAATCCCAACCCTGATGGCCGCTAGAACCTATCAAGGGCAGTTGATGGGAAAACCTGGAGAGGAGGGAGAACTCTATTGGGAAACTTTCCCGTTTACCGGTTTAGCAAAGGT
Organism: Fopius arisanus; assembly: GCF_000806365.1. Taxonomy (NCBI): domain Eukaryota; kingdom Metazoa; phylum Arthropoda; class Insecta; order Hymenoptera; family Braconidae; genus Fopius; species Fopius arisanus. Next base: position 310,821 of record NW_011887767.1, on the reverse strand, counting down.
GAGTGATTCTCAAGCATCTACTTATCGATAACACTATTATTATACCCTGCGTGGGGGGTACTTATAATTACTGTAGGTTCTAGGCTTGAAGTGACAAATCCCAAGAGTTTTTCGGTATTTGAATTTGAGAATTTCTCACTTTAACCATGTCATGTAATAATAATTAATAATTAGTCCCGTAATGATTAATTATTATTATGTTCGGATTCCGTTTTGGATCTGCCTTCTGCATATCTGCAAATGGCTTCTTAAATACATTGATTATATGTCATTACTTATCATTACTCGGTCAACATAATCCAGTTACTCTGGCAAGTGTCACGCTGACAATGCTGTATGTCCAAATATTCAACAATAACGCAATTAACCAAGATCTGGAGCATAAATCTATTCGAAAATATAGATTTGTTAACAGAAAGTGACCTGTGTTTTGTTAAACAACCGTCAGCATTCAAATTAATGTCACTTTCGGTAGAGTTTTAACTTTATAAAAAAAATCTTAAAATCTTCGTATCGGGAAATGCTTCGCAGCAATCTCTAGAGTGTTGTTTCCTGCTCTCTGTTGCTGAAAATCATACGTTGTTGAGCTTGGGAAGTATATTTGATTAAATTATAAAAACTCTCAGGGGCGCTGAACTTACGAAAATTAGTGTGGCTCCTCTGCGGGAGGTCGAAGCGATGGTTTTCGTTTTTTGTTCTATTTGTAAAATGTAAGTATTAAAATGCTTAAAAATGATCTACACCAGTTATTACTTATATATTTTAGTAATAAGAACCTTCAATATAAATTAAATGCAATTTCCAACGTAAAAATATGAGTGGCAATAATTGACACAGTCGAACGGACCCTTGTGTTCGGGGGAACCGCTTCACGGAGGAGAATTCCAAGGAAGTGTATTTATTCATTGCTGTAATGAAGAACCTTCTTATACTTTAATAAACATCTTATGTTTTAATGATTTTCTAATAATTGGACATGATTGAACTATCCTATGATATTAATGGGGACAGAGGTAGCGTAAATGGGGACATTGTGCAATGACTGGAACCATTAATTAAAATTAATTTTTCAATAATTCAACATAAATTGTGCGGAAAATTTGTCAGAAAGATCTTGAATTGTGTCCAAGAAGTGACTAAACGCCATTCAGATATATCCAATCGAGATATAACAGTGCCCGGACTCGGTCTCAGGTGGTATTAATGAGACGTTGACCGTAACGGATGAAATAATATAAATAATAGGATAATATAAAACAATAATTTTGGAAAATAAAAGGAAAGTAATTTTGGGATTTTCGTAATTAGACCTGGTGTTTGGATCAACAAATCGCGGACTCTGCGTGCACCAGTACTGCCTACATGTCAGGTGTCAAATCGAATCATGGTACCCTAGGAGTAAATGGTCACGTGATTCGAGGGGACTGCAAAAGTCAGCAGAACAGGACAAATCATGTCAGTTCAATTCTCCAATGGGCCACAAAATTTGGAAAATCCGCTGGAATCGTCACAACAACTCGTGTCACACACGCGTCACCAGGCGGTGGTTATGCTCACGTGGCTGATCGAGATTGGGAGAGTGATACAGATGTCATCAAAGGAAAGGCAAATCCTAGGGAGTGCATGGACATCGCAGCTCAGCTCATAACTCAGGAGCCCGGGAAGAACTTCCAGGTGATAATGGGCGGTGGCAGGCGGGCTTTCTTGGGAAAGAAGAGTGTCGATGAAGAGGGAACTAGGGGAGCAAGGACTGACGGAAGAAATCTCATCGATGAATGGAAAAGGGATAAGAACTGGCGCGGAAAGACGCACTTATACTCCTGGAACAGGACCAGTGTTTTGGACATAATTTCACATCCTGAGAGGTATGAGTATGTCCTAGGGCTTTATCAGGACACCCATTGCCCTTTTCACTTTGAATCATCTCCGGAGGCCGATCCAACGCTTGCGGAAATGACAGAAGCTGCTGTTAAGGTCCTAAGAAGGAATTCGAAGGGATTCGTCCTTTTTGTTGAAGGTACGATTTGTCTGGCGTTGTTATATTTATTGAAATGATTATTATCATTTATTCCGTCATAATTTGTGGTAAGCTGGATGATCCTCTCATCAATAGGTGGCCGAATCGATCATGCTCATCATGCAGCATGGGCCAAGGTGGCCCTAGATGAGACTCTGGAGCTTGTGAAGGCCGTCAAAAAGGGACGTGAACTAACGTCGAGTGACGACACACTTATCATCGTTACTGCTGATCATGCACACACTATGAGTATTGCCGGATATTCTCAGAGGGGTAATCCAATTGCGGGCAAAAGCACACACCTTGGGTCTGATAAATTGGGATACCTGACCCTTAGTTATGCTAATGGACCTGGTTACAAGACCACCATCGCCGGGGTTCGACACAATATCGATAACGATAATATTGGTAAGTAGTTTTTGTTAATTGTCCTCCAAAGTATTCAACCCAACAGCTACTGAGGATCAATACCCCGAGGGAATCGATCTAATGAACAAACACGCGATCCAAAGTTATGAATAATAGAAATCTATAAAACAAATAGTGGAATGCAGACTCAGTAGCGATTTTGACTACCAATTTGCCAAGATATTAAGTATTAACTTAAGTAATTCATTTTTTGTAATAATAATTCTGATTTTTTATTAATCATTTGAAAAATCGAAAATTGTGTTATATTTTTTTTTAGCGGACATGAAATACATTTATCCTGGAACAGTTCCTCTTGAATTAGAGACTCACGGTGGCGATGATGTCGCGATATTCGCGAGTGGACCTTGGTCTCATCTTTTTACTGGTACCATTGAACAAAGTAGTATTCCCCATTTCCTGGCATACGCTTCGTGCATCCGCCAGGGATCAGCATGCGACGCCCTCCGTCAAGCCGCAGTGTAAAATTCTGTCACTAATGAACATTGTCCAACAGTTGTGAATAATATAAATCTGCTGTAATGAAAAGTGGAATGAAGACTGAATGATGATTTTTAGTAATGATCTGCCAAGATATTATGTATTCAGAAAAGTATCATCAACTGTTCTGCAAAGAGACGAAGAAATAGATGTATCATTTTAGTAATTGTAGATAACCATAAAATTCCTCAGTAACACGTCAATGAATTGAGCACTGTATCGCTGAATAATATTATGGACCTTCCACTTTATCGATTTCAATTCCATTTAATGATACAAAAATAATTCAATGAATAATACTCTTGAGACAAATGGAATGAAGGCATTCTCCAATGAATAAATTGATTGTCATGACACGATCTGGAACTTTTATTACGACATTATAAATGCACAAAAACATCTTAAAAATATATGTTTGTGTATGTATATATGCATATACAATACGCCATAAGAGAGCGATAGATACAACTTGGAAAGGAGAGCTACGCGACTTGAAATAATCCGTATTTATGTATTGCATAACTACTTATACTCTTCGGTTTCTCACGAATAACGTTTACTAGTTTACTAGTCATCAACGAGTGATGCACTTTGTCATTTTGCTTTATCGGGATGAATAAATAAATTCAACGCATAAGAAGACGCTGGTCACCCCCGATAACATGAGCTCACAATAAATATTATACTTACATATAATTTTTGTTGATTTCCCCGTACAAACTATAATATCTCGTGGCGATTTTGATGATTGTAACAGAGACTACTCACTCCGTAATTAACCCACAGGATTTGGCCCATTATATTGACCTCAACTTATTTGACCCACAAGATTTCACGAAAATTTATTATTATTAGTCATGGAATCTCATGATTTGGACGAAATCGCTGGGACACGCAGTGAGTAAACCCTTCATCAGTTCCATCAAGTGAATTTTCCATTTCCAAAACCAACATCCCATAAAATCTTAATTGAGCTAATTTCATGAATCACCATAAGTAATGCTTCAATTACTTTTATTTAAATACTTGACAAATAATCTGCACATTACTCTGCATGAGGAGATTAGAGGAAGACAACAGGGCAATTAAATTAACAAATACAAATAACCAACTAACCAATGATTAACGATGATCAGTGCGATGAGTAAAAGAACAAATGCTCCTTGAACAAAGGCAAATATTAAATATCCGACAATTTAACAAGCACGAGCGATAAACGCGGAAGACTCTTGGAGAAATTGATACAAGAATAGATTTCATAGAATAGAATCTTACAAGAAGCTTTCATAGAACAAATTTATTCATGTGGGCGTCATCGGAGATTCACATGTGTTTTATTTGATGTATAATATTGCAAGATGCGAGAAAGTGACGATGGGCGGTAACCAAGGAGAAGAAGCTAACGGGAAAGTTGTGGTGTTGTTGTGGTGATGGTGTCTGATAAGGTAAAATAGGTTGTTCATCTAAATCTGAATGGGAGCCATCGGGAAGGACCAGCGTCACAAATTCTCGCATCGATGAGACGCATTACATGATTTTTCAGGTATTTTCTTTCCCCCATCACCTGACAATCAGGCAAAAGGGGCGGAAAATATTTTCTTATCGTCAACTACGTCGACAATAATTATTTCTCAATCATCGTCCTACTTTGTCTACGATATTCCGTACTCTACGATCACTACGAAGGTACTCGAGATATGATAATCCGGAACAGATGCCTCTCTCTTCATTTTTATATTCCCTATCTGAGAAAACATTCCAGCTATCACGCTCTATTTTCATCGTTCACTGGAGTGAATAATGTCATCATCACTGAATTGCGTTTCACCTTTTACCAACTTATAGACAATCTTCATGAAACTTATCAATCAACTATTGTACCGATATTCTATTATCAATCAATTATCCATTATTGGGAGAGAAAAAATGAGACGCACTCGACGATAAAACCCATTGCGAGAGATTCATTTATATTTTTCTCTCACCCCCATTCTCATTAATTCTCATTGTTACGTACTAATATTTTTAATTAATCAACAATCACTGAAAACTGAATTTATCTATTTAAATTCAGATATATTGAGTTAGTAAATGAATAAATGGATATTTAACATGAAAATTGGAAAACTTGGAATTATCTTCAGTGACTAACAATTAATTAAGATCAAAAATACTTAAGACTCTCGTAAAGTGGAGTTTACACGCCGATGATAACGTCGGGACACTAGTGTATAAAAAGAATAGAGATTAATAAGCGAAAGAGCGAGTTAGACAGAGGGTCTGGAGGTAGAGAGGGGGAGGGAAAGATTGAGAATTGTAAATAACCCTCGGGGTTATTAACCTCATTACTTTTTTCCAAATTGTCTCGAAGCTATTCGTCTGGCAGATTGATCAATTTCACCATCTGTACTCGTAATTTTTTCATGATTTTTAATGGGTTTTACGTGTTATATTCAATCCCCCGTGAACCTCGTCCCATCCAACTCGAGTTTATGTCCACAGCCAATTTGATTATGCTGTCCCTTTGTTGGAGAATTACTCCTCAACGTCAGCGAATAAATAATCGTGTAATCAAGTGTTAAATAAATTCTCTATGACTCTTGATTTTTTTTTCACCTTTTCACCTGCTGTCGCAGTTTTTTCTCTACGTGTTTGATGTGTGTGGTGTATGTACAATCGTGACGTCGCGCTTAAAAAAATACGAAATGTATAGTTTCCATCGGTGCCACCCACTCAAAAGACATTATTTATCATGTTTTTTCGATTCTTTATTCCGTACCTGAGGGGTTTACACACCTGAAATTATTCCATGCCTTGAGTGATAGACACTCAAGTTTTTAGTTATTTGTTGTCATTTGTTGTGATTTCAATCTAGTGCATATTCCACTTCTCCGAATTTTTCATTAACTTCCTTCTCCCCTCATCGGTCAGACTATTTACCCCTCACAATCTCGATCTTTCTCGCTCTTCTTCGACCATCTTTCGTCCGAGTCGAGTACTCTTTCGTTTATCATTATTCATTTGCAGCCCCAACACTTGGCTTCACCATTAAATCAGTGTCATTTTCCTTACGTTTTTCTCCCATTCAACTACTTTGTGGACCTGCCATTCGAGTCCACGACAAATTGCAAATATAATTGTATATTCATTCATTCAGTAATACGTATATTGTATATAACTCTGGAAGGCGACAGTAGAAACTACCCAAGTAAATGCATAATACGCGGAAAAACGAAGACTGTTTATTCATACATCTCTTATTACTTGTTTAATTGAATCCATCAAACCTACTTGTCTCGTTTTACGCTCCTCACATCATCATCCCCAACAGTTCTCTTTCCCTCCTATTAATATTATATATTCTCGATCCACTCGCGTTGCTTTTCTCACTTCATTTCATCATTCCATAATCTTTCTCATTGAAATATCCTAATTTACGATTTATAGTGTATAATTCTGAGGTTCAAATCGGATCACGAATACTTGAATCCAGGAAAATAAAATCGCTGAGCGAATGCGTGCCGCTCACTCCCGATAATCGAAAATACATTAAAATTGTCAGTATACACAGTAATAAGTAACACGGAACGAAGTTTAAAATTTAAAATTTTGGTTGTCATTTTGCTTTGATAGGTCGACGACGATTAATTAAAATACCCTCATTTTGCGAGAGCTTCTTGGAGCGAGAAAGAAGATGAGTCCTCTTTTTCTTATTCTTGTCCATCAAATGTTGGAGTATAGATTATTCTCGTCATTGGTGCAGAGGGTCTTTTGGTTCTTGGTATGAACGGAAAAGTCAGAGGAATTCGGAGGAGACTGATATTTGATATTTGTCGTTTGACGATAGATGAAGAGAGATTCGAATGCTAATTGTTATGATTATTTAAATATGTTGTATGTATTCCGGATTTAAATATGAGAAGCCGAGGAATTCCGTTTGATCCAGATTCATCATGAATAGTTTGTCGGTTGGGGTTAGGTCTGTCTTTTCCGATGTGAATTGCTTGTCGAAATTACTCACATCTTTTCTGTGTTTCTGAAATGGAAAATAAAATTCCATTAATATCTTTACATATCAATTATTAACACAATACTGATACTTTTTTTATCGTCACAGACAAGTAATCTTTCTTTATTAACAAAATTGATGAAAAATTCATTCTGAAACTTTTTGGAGTTTATAACTCATGACATTTTCCTTTCGATCTGAACCACAAATGGAGAGTTAAATGCATCAAATTAAAACTATCGCGTTTCTCAGACAATAAATCTTTTTGATTTTGTTACTCACGATTTTTGGCTTGAATGGAGGCTGGACCTCACGGTTTTCAATTTTGTCCCAGTCGATGCGTCGGAAGAAAGCATGACCACGTACATCATCTTCACCGCGACTACCGCAACCCAATCTTTTATTTGGATTCTTTGTCAGGAACTGGAAAGAATGAAAATCGAGGAGTTTTAAATTGAATGATTTCGGTGAAGCTTTCTCGGTCTTTACAGTGCTTTAGAGTTTATTTTTATCCTGGGGAAAATCATGTAAATACTTCGCCTCCTCTTTTTAGTATTTCTTTTCCGTTTTATAAAGAGCACATTATACAGCAAAGTTTCCTATTTGTAAAGGGAATTTGTTGAAGAGGATTTGAAGATGTTTCGAATAATATTCGAGAAAACGTATTATTACAGAAGGCTTGCTCCAAAGGGGTAGAGAAAAACTTATTTCTCAACATAAAATGAAGTTTCTCCGCTTTTGTATACAGTATTTCAGTTATAAAATTTGAGCCGTTGAAAGATCTACTGAAAAGTACGACTGCAATTGCCAAAATTCAATCAAATATTGCAATTAATTATCATTTTGTTGATTATCATTTTAATAGAAATTTTAGGGAGAAGTTATTTGAAAATAAATTCCTCAAAATCCAACCGTGTTTTTTATAGTATAATAAATTTGATGATTGCGTTTTATAAGAGTTGAAAGAATTATTGGTGTAAATATTGCAAGTTAACAGAATTAGGACTTACTCCTTTGCATGCTTCTTTGGACTCTTTCGATAGACTTTTTGGGTAATTAACGCTCTGATCGGTGATAGCAGCGAACAGTTCTTCCTCGTCTTCACCATCAAAAGGCGGTTGTCCAACGAGCATTTCATACAGTAAAACTCCATACGCCCACCAGTCAACGGATTTCCCATACGGCTGGTAGAGTATTATCTGAAATATTCACGCCTCCAATAAATATTCATTTCTAAATAAATATTAAAAACAGAAATATTTGATGAGAGCTGCAAAATGGCCTGGAGAAGCTGAATGATTAGGCTAGAAAAATAATTCTATTGTTTTATTAAACGAAAGTTGATAAAAAAAATTAATATGAGAGCACAACCTCAGGAGCAATATAATCAGGTGTTCCGCAGAATGTTTTAGTCGTTCGGTCCCCCAGAATTCCTTCTTTGCACATTCCAAAATCAGCAATTTTGATATGACCGTCCTGATCCAGCAGGACATTATCCAGCTTCAAGTCGCGGTACACAATACCACGAGAATGGAGGAAAAATAGACCAATAGCTATTTCTGAGGCGTAAAACCTGGAAATGTGAGAGTAAACGTACAACTTTTATTGAATTCACGAACTCGAGGTATCTAGATTACAATTTTCAAATGCGTCTTCTGAATGTCAATGGTGGGAAAAGAAGTTTTTAATTGAGTTGCGGGGAGTTTTTTATTTACTTCTTTGAGTCATAGACTTACACTGCCACGGGCTCTTTGAACTTGCCGCACTGTTGTATCTGGAACATGAGATCTCCGCCATTCACGTATTCCATTACGAAGTACAGTCGATCCTGTGAAGAAACAGAGAACATTCATTCGGAGTTCGTGGTGGCAATTCCTTGTTCATTTCTTCTTCTTCCCGGAAAATTTTCACGAGTTTAAATTCACCTTTCATTTTCATAACCGGTGTATTTCTCTCGCCTCGTCGATCATCCATGACTTTAACTTGATTCTTAATTATATATTATTGATAACGTTCATTAATTCGTTCATTCACTCATATCATCAAATCAAGGGTTTATTATTGCCGATATCTTCTCATTTGTCACGTTTTTTTTGTAAATTTCTCGAAATTTCTGGGAAACCCCTAGATTTTTCCATTATTCACTTATTCACAAATTTTCACGGGAATGAAACATCATGAGGCATTGTATAATTCTAAAACTTCAAAACTGCATATTTTTTCAGGTGCATTTTATCAACCGTTTTTCAGAACTTTGTAAAAAAACTTGAAAAGGAGAAAATATCAACAATGACTCCTTAATTTGCGTCCTCAAATTTGAGAAGCTGCCAATAAAACTTGCAACAAAAATTAATTTCAAGTCAACATTTCACTTCGTACGAGTTAAATAAATGTAGCTAAATGACTCAATGAAATAATTCTATTTGTACCTTTAAAATTTCCAGATCATCTTCTGGTAATTTCCAGTGAATTATTCTCTCGATGGGCTGATTCATAAATTATCGACTCACCATTGTCTGAAAGCAGGAATGAAGTTGAACCAGGAATGGAGGTTTGTGTGACAATGCCAACACCCGCTTCTCCACCATCGTACACTCGACATCATCATCCTGTATTATGATATCCTTCTTCAATATTTTTATAGCATAAAGCTCGTCACAGCCTTTTCTTTCAGCGAGTAATACTTTTCCAAAGCTTCCTTTTCCAAGAACCATGAGAAAATTGAAATCACTCGCCCTTATCAGATCACTCTTTCCCATATTGTGTGGTAAATCCCTCTCTTGCTGCGTCATCGGTGCCTTCTTTGTCACCGATGTTTTCTGAAAAATTTCCGTCATTTTTTATGCTCTCTTCCATCAAACTTCTTTAATCTCATTATCACAAAGACAACTTACCCGCATCTTAGTTTTAAGCTCAGCAAGATCTACCCCTTCCTCGGGCACTGGTACGTTATAAAATTCTCCCTCTTCCTGTGTAAGCAGCTTGAACCACCCTGTTACCGGTGCCTTCATCAATTCAGATATTCCGAATGATAATGAACCCATGAAGTCATTTCTCGACGTTCGATCCCAGTCCCAAATTTCTATCAATAATCGCCTATCCTTGTCCTCCGATTTCAGATCACTGTGGGAAAGATAGGCATTAATAAAACTATTACATCAACCAGAATTTCTCTTCAATCATAGAGCAAAAAAATATATCCATTAATCAAGAAAATTATCTTTAAAAATTAGTGCAGTCCATCGATCCATCAAAAAAAAGCGAAGAAAAATGTATATTATTGAATTTACCCTGACGTTCAAGGAAAGATAATTATTGTTATAAAAAAATAATAATGATTCTTGGAGGATGTAAATATTTATAGCACACGAATTGATCAATTTTTCCTTATTATTCATTCATTCATTCTTTTACCTGCAACTAATCGACTGCGATCTACAACAATCATGGATAAAAAATAAAATCAGTAATTGGATGGAATGACGTCGGCATGCTATTTCCAATTAAAGCCTTCATCATCATTTCAATCACTAGAACTACAATTGAGCC
>NW_011887767.1:292400-298767 GCF_000806365.1 Fopius arisanus | reverse complement strand
GTGTAAAAATTAAAAATCTGGCAATTGATGCCGCAATTCCAACATAAATGACCCAAAATGACGAGGACCTGAAATTTTGGATCAATTCAAATGATTTGGGTGAAATGTAATGGATCAAGTGGGCCTAAAGTTCAAGAATAATACATCTCAATGCCATGATAAAATACCTTCTACGTTGAGTTTGTTTCCCGCGCAGGAAATGTTGAGATTTATGCGGCCTCGTCGCTCGGTGTGATCGCATCCGCAAAGATTGGGCACGCTCTCCTCGCACCTCTTGTGAACGTTCATGTCACATGCTAAGTACCATCAGATAAAATTCATTAAAAAATTGAAACAAAAATTGTGGCCAACATCAGGCCACTTCAAGTCTTCTACTTCTACCATCACAACTCGCTCTTCATGGTAATTCCCCTCTTTACTTTAATTTCTCTGGGAATACCAGGAGTTCTCTCACGTATGCACAGAACAACTCAAACGGAAAAAGGCAAAACTGGGACAACTCCAACTGCCATCGTCATAAATAAATCAACAATCAACATTACACTAATTTTCTGTGCATACGCTTCAACAATAACTGACAAAAATGGAAAATCAATTGTCATTTTTTAAAAATTACATGAAATTCGGAATACAAGTGACAGAAAATACAGATAATTTACATACTTATGTTATTATGAATTGAAAAATATAAACAGCTGGTGAAGGTACGTAATCTGAATACGTGATCGAAGTTCCTCCGTGTAATTAAATGTTAAAATGCGTGATCAAATGGTTACTCATGCTTTGCGTCGAAATTATGCGTGATGCGTCATTGATACGAGTGCAAAAGAAACATTCAACAAACGAGAGTCCATTATTAACCAATAACGCCAACATCATTTCATTTTGCACTCGAATTAATGATTGAAATTAAGGTGAGTGCTGATGCTCGGACGACACAACAAAAAGCAAAATTTATTTTATTCCAGATCTTCTGTACTCACTAATTCACTCAAAAATCAGTAGTAAATTGACAAAAAAACTAGTAAAGACTTTCATATAGAATAAAAAAAGCAGTGAGAGGTTCAAGCCTGGGGTGATCAGTCCACATTGACAGGAAATCATGGGAATAATCAAAATACATTAATCACATGATGTTGTGGAAAAACATTTTTTGAATAGACGAAGAAAGAATTTTTTCTCTGAAATTTTTTCAATAGATATTTTTGTTTTCGGGTGTCGTTCCGATTACTTGTTTCCAAGGCTGAGGCTGTGATTGACAAACGCGTATTGATGGAATGGATGTTTGTACGATCCCATGAAAATGGAAAATACTGTCCTCACGAGGGAGAATAGTGGAAATAACGAGCCCATGAGTTCACGGGGCTTTCCTGAATCGGTGGACAATTCAAGCAGCCTCGGATGATTTTTTTTTGTTTTTTTTGGGGGGGTTATTTACGCATGATCCTCTGGTTTTTTTTATCAGTTTTGTACCTGAACACTTGAGTCCCTGATGCGCGATACCATGTAGCATCGAACCGCAGTGGTCGCAGAAGGTCGGCGTCAGGTACGTGAACGTTTCCCACTTGTGTGGCGCACTCGCAGCCTGGGAACACAAATTCAATGGGCGACCGGAGAAGCCCGTCGCATTTTTCCGTTCATTCCATACTTTTCCACCTTTTTTGGTTTTTTTTTCCTTCAAAAATTGGACTTCGAGGGATAGGACAGGAGGGACTTGCGGATTTATGCGTGAGTACGCGGAGAATCTGTTTTTATGTTTTTGGTAACCACTTTGTTTTTTTTTTCATTTTTCCTTGTGTGATGTGATTGATAAATTCCAAAATAATAATTTATCAATTCAAAAACCGTAACTGGAATGGTAATTTATTAATTCCGAAAACGGAACTTTTCGATTGAAAATTTTTTATTTATATATTTTATACTTGGAATTTTTGAGTTGGAAAATGGTAATTGGTGAATTTTATTTCAGAAGAGGTTTGTTTTTTTTTTTTTTTGAAGAAATAATGAAACGATTGTTCTAATATTAGTGCTGTACATAAAGAGAAATTCTTCGAAAAAAAGTGCTCAAACTTTCCCGTATTGACACAAATCGGCAAAAAATGTTCTTGAACAGATCTAAACTTTTTCAAGGGTTCCTCTCCTTGTATTTTTCAAGCGAGGACAGCAAAATATTTTTTTTCTTCAACCTCTGGTAGAATTTTCTCGTCTATTTGGTCGTGTCCCTCTAAAAAACCAACATTTACCCACTTGCACTCGTGAGTGATAAAAAAAAAATGAGAAAATGAATGAGATAATTAACGCAAATTGTGCCTGTGACAAAGTACAAGCGAACATATCCTCGTAATTGAGTCATTAATTGCAGCGAAGAAAGGCCACGACGGTTGAATGCACATGTGAACTCATCGGATTCACACATGAGAGTCAAAGGATCTCAATTCTCTTCTTTTTTTATTACTCCAACAAGGGAAAAGGCAGATGAACGACCTTTCGGGTGCATCCATTGGCTATGGAGATGGAAAATCCAGGCAAAATGGATGCCAGCAAATGGAAATGACAAAAGCTTCAGGATGACGTGCCCTCTGTTCTATCGTTATCCAACTCCTGGGGTTGAACCGAAATTTTTCTCTCTCAAAAAAAGGCTAAACCTCAATTTGATAATAAATAATTGAGTAGATTGATCTTCTTCCTCCTAATTTGGGTAAATCATCATAATGTCGTATGATCTCTGAGAATATCGAATAATAAATAAAACTGTATCGAAATGTTTGAAGTTAAACGATGCAACCGATTGATCTCCCACAAAAATTCATCGCGTCGTTTCTCTCACGGTATTTTATTCCCCAATTTTCCGGTTTTATTCTCAGTAAGTTTCCTCAAATCGTGCGGAAAATTCGACAACATGACGTCACATAACATTCCCTGGGGATTCCCCTCGAGCTCGCCCGTCATGTTTTCCCTGATTCCCTTTTATCAAGAGCTTTCCCCCATCACTCTCGCCCACCAACTGTACATGACATTCGATTAAACCACCATTAGACCTGAAATGGCATGAAAAAAAAAGAGGGAATGAAATTGAAATTGAAAGTAAACCGTTGTTGCAGAGGCACCCGCTGCGATAACTCAGTTTCGCTAATGATATCGCCTCGAGACATATGCCAGTATGGGATATATTGGCGCCAAGTGGAGGGAATTTTCGAAACGTCAGCCAACTTGAAGACTGACATTTGCTAAGAGGAAACCAGATTCTTTGTGAGGTGAACGTAATGAGCAGAGATAGGAAGCAAGCTGCCATTTTCCTTCCTCTTGCCTCCATTTTTCCTGTCATTTTCTCCTCCTCCATTTGCTGCTGCATTTCCCCGTCGTCGTGACGCCTCATTCCAACGAATTCCACTACTTCCACTTCACGAATCGTTTGCACCCACAAAATGGCGGGATAATGTCAATGACTTCAATTTTCCTCCCACGTTCGTCGAGATTTATATCGCCAACATGTCTCCAACATTGGCTCCACCAAAAATATAGGGGTATATGTATAGGGGAGACACGGGCAAAATGAGACATCCGCGAAAAACGGAACGCAGGGGCTAAATGGGACACAGCATAAAATCAAATGCGGGTAAAATGGGATGAATCAGGAGGTTCAATGGAAGACGAGGGCAAAAAATTGATTGTAAGCATCCATTATTCAACATTCCAGCCTTTCAGGTTTTTTCAGTTCAGTTCATTTCAGTTTTTTAATTTTATTACACTTGACTGATAAAAAAATGTTGAATTCCTATATAAGGAACTTCACGAGCAGAAGCAAAAAATGAGCAATTGAAGTTAAATGGCGTATTTTGTGAGAATATCGAAAAATCAGAAAAGGTTAAGAAACCACAGTATAATTAAAAGGGGAAATTAAATTCGCAAAAAATGCGGATTTATTTATACACGGAGAGAAATATTCAAGAAAAATTACGGAACATTTCACGTAATCTGCAAGCGAAGGAATCATCACATAAATTCTACGATCTGTTCCGTAAAAATTACTCATGTGCCCGACGCCTCACGGCTAGCCATGAGTCACCGTGAGGGAGGTATTTTTACGGAACATTCCGTAAAAATGCTTCAATATGAAGGAATTTTTATGTTCTGAGGCATAATAAGAATTGAAGTTCCGTCCGATTTTAAAACATCCGGAAAAATTATGTGACTTTTTCGTATTTTTTCGGTGACAGAACCCGAAAATTTACTGAAAAATCTAGATTTATTCCCCGAAAACGATTCTCGCTGACGGATTACGTGAAATGTTCCGTAATTTTTCTGGAATATTTCTCTCCGTGTAGGCGGTCTTAAATATTTTTCGGCAAAAAAAAAAAAATTTCAGCGCTTTTCTGCAAGTGTCCCGTTTTACCCGCGTGTCCCCTATAGTAGTAAATAGATAATATGTGCCAATTTCGTATATTCAATGTTTTTGGCGAGATATTTAATATTTTTGAAGATTTTTAAGACGAAGCTGTGGTAAACACACCGGTTTGAATGTCCTGTTAGCCTCCCTCGGTGCACATTGTTCTTTCCGTCATCACTACACGGAAAAGTTCGATTTTTCTTCGTAAATGACAGGAGGAATCTTATGTCATCCCGAGGATCATCAAAAATAACGGAAATCTGAGGGATAGAATAGGCCACTTTCTTCCCGTCATTTGGGGAGGAAAATCGAGCTTTTCGTGTGGGTATGACGGAAATCGTTTTTATAAACTCGCGGTTTTTTTTTGCACAGGGTGATGGAAAAATATCAATTAAATGAGGATTGAATCGATTTCATCCTTTCACGTAATTGAACTCGATTCCATCGACACGTGGAACGAATGCTAATCTCTCAAATGCTATTTATTCATTCCTGCGAGGTCGAAACATTTTATTCAAAATAATCCCACTTTTCAATCTTTTTACAGAATATTTGTGATGAAATTTACAATTCCCTTTGACTTTCATATTTTTATTACTGAATTTATTTTGGATTATTTCAATTTTCCCTCAATTAACGTTACAATAAATCTTTTCAATCGCGAAACAGCACACGGAGAGAAATATTCAAGAAATATTCAAGAAAAATTACGCAACATTTCACGTAATCTGCCATCGAGGATTGTTTTTGGGGAATACATCTGGAACTTTTAGTAAATTTTTGGATTCTGTCATCGAAAAAAATATGAAAAAGTCACATAATTTTTCTGAAAGTTTTCAAATCGTACGAAACGTCAAGATTTATTATGCCTCAGAACATGGAAATTCTTGGATGTTCAAGAATTTTTACGGAACGTTCCGGAAAAATTACGAAACGTTCCGTAAAAATCCCCCCCTCACGATGACTGATGGCTAGCCATCAGGCATCGGGCACATGAGTAATTTTTACGGAACAGATCGTAGAATTTATGTGATTATTGTTTCGCTTGCAAATTACGTGAAATGTTCCGTAATTTTTCTTGAATATTTCTCTCCGTGCATTTATTCCAAAATTTTAGAATTCCGTAGAGTACACAATCCCATAATTTCTGTGGCGAAATATTATTCGGCAGAAAATGCTGTCATGATACGCCTCAGAAGATGGAGAAACTCTGACGTAATTTGCGTAATATTTGCCTCTCGGAGAGTCGCCGTTGCAAAACTGTAAAATCCTCGGAATTTGATGAGCCGGAGCTTTTAAGACGATCGAATCGTCAGGTTTTCATCCGAACTCTCGAGTTATCTGGCGAGAGGAGAAAAGAGTGCTCGAGGCAAACGAGATGTCGAGGAAAAAAAAGTGAAAAGGAATAAGCGAGGGGGTGGCGGTATTTCCTTACGTAATCTAATACTCTAAGGGCGATCAGCTCAGACCGAGGTTACTTGACACAAATAAAAAGCAACTTTCGAGGTGAGAGAAGCCCCAATTTTTGATGATATAACTTCATTACTTCTAATGGAGGAATTGAGGGGATAACAATTGACCTTACGTGATTTAAATGAATTTCGTGATTTCAATGAAAATCGACCAACTTGTAGTAATTAATGATTACTTTATTTATTTCCGATTCATTGAATTCAATCAATAACTAAATAACGTATTTGCAATGAATTTCAAATTAAGTCGTAAGTTTTTATTGGGACAGAGTTACATATGGAGAATTTTTAGTAGTAATACCACTAGTGCTCCAAAATTATCGGATATTTTCCGATAGCTGCGTTGCCTAGGAACGATGGTGTCAAATTTTGCAAAATTTCCGACGGAAATTCATTAGTAGATTTTCAAATGTCTCATCTTTCGACGCATTTCACATTCAATATTTAATTTGACAGTTTGAGAGAAATAGTATATTATGCAACACGTGCGTAATATATTTTTTGACTC
>NW_011887767.1:280391-292050 GCF_000806365.1 Fopius arisanus | reverse complement strand
AACAAGCTACGTCAAAAGAGACTATTGCTGATGCTTCCAGTGTTCCTCACATTCTAACACTTCTACAGTAAGTATTTTGGATGACAAATGGATGGAGAGCAATGACAACCTCAAATACTGCACCCTGCTTGACCGAAATCCGACTCGGGAAATATTCCGTCAAATACCACTCGTACTCCAAAATTCATCGGATATTTTTCTCAAGCTGCCCTGCCTAGGAACGAGGGTGTAAAATTTTGCAGAAAAATCCCTCGTGCTTTGATCGTTTAGGCAACGCAGCTATCGGAAAATATCCGATAATTGTTGAGCACTAGCGGTATTACTACTGAAAATTTATATTAAATTGAAATTCTTCAGATTTATTGACATGTCCATTTATTCAAATAGCTAAGAATATTTGTAATAAAATTCAAGTGGACTTCCAAGTTGTTGATCCAGACAGAAGACAAATGATAAGATTGAAACATATTATTTGAAAAATTGATCATGAGCTGCACGGAGAAAATAAATTACACGCAGGAAAATTCTTTTAATAAAAATCAGCCGAATAATTATGCAATCGAGAAACTTTAACGAGAAAGTTGGAATAAAAAATCACATTAAATCTAAAATTCCTCATATTCATATAACTCAAATTTCTAATAAGTAATATTTCTAATATTTGCAATGGAGGCTCTCAAAAGTTAATGGGGAATTTTGAATCGTCGATTTGAGATGGCAATTACCAAATCGAATACCGATTGCTTTCATTGTAATTACCAACTTCATTGTGAACAAATTTAGTTAGATTGGTCGACAGATAACAGTAGTTCTTCAATTCAACTTGAACTGATGCATTCGAAATGATGTTGAAATTTCATTCCATATTTTCTCTGGAAAGGTATGTGAAACGAAATATCAATATTTCTATGGGCAAAGCCACTCGTCGACCTCCTCCTCAATTCAATTGAAGTGATGTGAATAATGGAGAGGTCTTTGGAATAAGAAACAACACTTGCAGGTGATAATGTAAAAACTAGAATTCTGCTGCAGATTTTCTCAGAATGGGAAATCTTGCCAGTTTTATGAGGGTTGTAAATTGCGAAAGCCTTCAGTGAACAGAGCAACAGAAAGGCATACGGAGCATAAATGTCCCTCTAGCGCGCCGATTTTACTGCATTCTCCATTTTATTTCTCCACGTTTCGTTCATTTTTAGGTCGTATGTATAGTTATTCCCGGGCATCCCCGGAAGTTGGTGAAGTTTGGTGGATATTCCAAGGCGGTCCCATTCAAACTTCTCAACACCTAATGAATAGCGAATGGATCCACTAAAAAATTCACCAGAAATCGCGTAATTATAATTTTACCAGCTAATTGTTAAAGTAAAATAAATTTCTACAACAATTCACATGGATTCACAATTTTCCCTTGCAAATCACAGAAATTTCACGTAATTATCACGTAACTTTTTCCCTCCGCATGTTTCCTTTCATTGAGATTTTCCGGAATATCTTCGAATCTAAAAGAAATACCAAAATTTTCATGACATATCTTTTGCAGCTCTCAATCTGCTCTACAAAAAAGGTAATGATCGAAAATTCGCTACCTCCTTCAGGTTTCTAGATAACAATGGATAAAAAATGAATTGAGAAATCGAGTATTTTCTTGTGTAGATAATAAAGGAAAATTTGTTACAACGTGTGCAATTGGTAATGGTCGAATGGACTAGAGCTTCTGATTACAGATATTTTTGTGGGAATAAGCAGCTACAACTCCAGAGTAGTTCCATAACCATCAATTTACGATGAAAATATTCATGCGACCGACGGCATAAACTTTTTCAAGCAACTCCCATTGAAGACATGATACAAGTGAGCAAAAAGAAATAGGGATATCAGAGAGTGGTGGTTGCGAGGGGATAACAGATGTTTAGATAAAAAATTCAAAGGTACAGGGGTTGGAGAAAAACGAGAACGAGAGCTTGAATCGTACAGGGAAGAATGGGAGTTTCTACCCCGGGAAAAGTGGAGTTTATTAGGGCACTGGGCCAGAGATGTGTCTCGAGGGCGAGAAGCCCTGATGCTCAAACATTGACCTGATTTCACATACAAAAGGTAATTACATACCAAAAAATAGAAAAATTCCCTTTTGCAACTCACCACGACCTTCAAAATTGCACTTAAAAAAGACCAGCATCCGACATAAATCGATCATTAAAGGTGCTCTGCCCTCTTTTAAATGAAATTATCGAAGTTCTGAGTTTTCTCACAAATTGTTGATCGGTTTGAACCGAAAAAATGTATGGTTTGCGCATTTTATCATTATTTCATCACTCATAAAGTTTAATGACCGTGCAATAATTTTCTCGTATTTTTTTTATTTTTAAGTTTTATGATTTTTTGGGGGCCATTAAATAATGATAAAATGCGAAAACGCTCCGATCAACAATTTGACGGAAAATAAGTAATTTTGGCCGAAGGGAGGCAAACCATTGTCAATGAAACCTGTAGATTTGATTGATATATCTTAAAAATATATCTTAAAGATTATTGATTTATATAATTTTTAATGAAAAAAGTATTCACATGTTTGTTTGTAAAACCTGGATAGTGTCTCAGATGAATGGATTTTTAGAAGCGCCAGTTAATTATCACATAATTCGCAGTTCAATTATCACTATTTCATTGCGATTCTCGTTTGTATTGATAATCACGAGGAAATATTCATGACATTTAACAGACAAATCCCAATTGAAACAAAAATTTGGACGATAAGCTTCACAGGTAGATAAAAAAACTTATTAAAAACTTTCGTCTCAACTTTTAATTCAGCGAGAACAATAAATCCACTTAACTCCGCGCGACTAATTGAAGTTTCCAATTTACGTGAAAATTCCGAGAACAATTCTTTACTTTTCGCTATTGAGACTGTCTTCCCCGACAAATCCCCAGAAGAAATACTTGTCCGACGAAATTATTGGCGAGGATTTTCTCTTGGTTCATATTTCCTCTCTCGAATAATTCAATGCTCGTCCAACCGAAACTTACCGAGAGGATATTTTCGTATTAATTAGAAGACCAGGGTCAATGAAAAAACCGAAAACAATTAAAACTTCTTGGATCCACTCCTCTCAAATTAACGATCACTCGACGAGACTGAGTTTAACGGCTTGGGCAATAAATAACAGACTTGCAAAATCTCAGCATAACTTCGGTAATTAGGATCCCAAGTGAGCAAGTCACTATAAGATAACTAAAAAATCCCAGGGGAGGAGAAAACCAGGGGAAATAACGAGGGGACGTGAGATGTTCGTGAACATAAAAGTGAGAAATTCGTTCAGCTTTTCGGAATTTTTATTTGAGAATCTCTCCCTCGGGAGTTATCCGCCCATTTTCACCGTTCACTCCTAATCATTTGTACATAAAAAAAACTGATAATGGGTTTCATACATAATTTGGCAATAACAAATTAATGATTTTTAAAGTATTTAAGAAGTATTTGATAAGTATCTGACAAGTTTTATTTATAAAAGCAGTTCATGACTCCTGTCAAGAAATTGATACATTTAAGATTTTTTCATCAAAAGTTTCTGTAAATTTTCAGTGAATAAATAATAAATAGATCTGCGGATGCAATGAAGACATTTTTTTTGTGTGTCATAATTTGCATGCAAAATTTTCCAGTGATTTGATGGAGTTGTTTCGACCTTTATCATCACCTCATTAGCGATCTCTGCATAGTTCCCCTCAAAATTGAACATTTGCTCTAGTGAATATTCAGCGCAGTTAATGAACTCCCGCATATTTTCAACATCACTCCTCATTTCCCGAGTTTCTTATTAAACTTTCCACCCAGGAAATCTGAATAATTAATTATTCATCATAAAGTCCACCGGTAAATTCGTCATCATACGAGCTTGCGTTTCGATGAAACATGCCCTTTCGATAGTCTCTCGGTTGTTTCCTCGGGGTTATTTCATTTTCAAAGGGACAAGGCGAAGAATTTTTCATTTCACGTTTTTCTTTGAGCTTCCACTTGGCCGCCTCAATTTTCGCCCTTCAAATACTATTCAGAAAGAAGAAAATTTCAAGTATTTCGCTGCGACCCCAAAGGTGAAAAATCTAACAGCTGTAAGTTCTTCTCGTCATTCCCTTGACCTAATTCGTACACAATAGCTCTAAAAATGCAGTTTAAGTATTTAATTCTGTCGAAAAATGGCGAAGCTTAAAGAAGTAAAACAAAAACAAAAAAAAAGTCGATCTCACCCTCAATTAACATTTATTTTCAATTTTATAATTCAAGTGTCCCACAAAATTTCACAACTGTCATGTTCCACAGATTTCTTTGTTGTTCTTACATTTTCCAAATGCCAATTATCATTATGAAACCAGAAATTTCCAATCTCGCCCTCAATTAATACTTATTTCCGATAATGATTCTCCGATTTAATTTTTTCACAAAATTTTGAAACTTCCGCCCTTCGATTCCACAGTTTTCTTTCTTCTCTCAGGTTCTCAGAATCCCTTAGATAATTTTCAAAATTCGTGCGTAACGGAAAGTGCTATATATGAAAAATAAATTCATTATTTCATTTGGAATTGCAGGCTAATTTTGTGTGGATGGCTTCAATAATATTGGTGTCATTGAACGCTCCAAGTTTGAACGGTTCTCTTGAGCCCCGGAGTTGTCCGTTTGATCTGATTTCAGGTGGTATCTCGAACACAAGTTTAGCGATATGATATAACGAGGGGAAGTCCCGGTGATTCGTAGGTGGCGCTGGGGCCGGGGAGAAGCACTTGACGCGTTCCACTTTTGTTTGAAACTCTATATTGCAAGGAGTACCAATGTGTGCACCAGTACGACAGCCATTCCTCTTTATCTCCTCCCCTGGTAATATGATGGTCTTCTCCACACGTATCACAATGTTTACCATCAGTCCGGCATAACCTCTTTTTCCAGCTGCTTGTTTACATTCATTGCAGCGTTCGCTTGCACTTTGTCGTAACTCGAGCCGGAATACACTGATTTTCTCCTCCAATGCATCGTCAATTATTTTTTCTAATCCAAGTTCCACTACTAGACAACAGATCTCAATTTGTCTCACACTTCATTTTTTTTCAAGTTTTTTTAGAAGTTGTTTTAGATAAATACGAAAAGATGATGATTTGGTGCATTAAAATAATAATAATGATAAACATATTATTTATCGTAAATTTTCATACAATTCTATAGAAATCTTTTATAAAAACAACTCTTTTCTTATAAAATAACAAAATCAAGAGTTATTCACGAAAAAGCCGTTTTCAAAAATTATTATTTGTAAACTAAATAAACAACAATGAGCGATTAATGATGACTGAATAAAGAAATGATGGTGCCTTTCATGTATTCATATCGGATTTCTGGAATAATTCAATAAATGAAAAAGGCCAATGAATTCTTTTATTAACTGTTAACTTGGGGAATCACTGATTTAATGTTAATCAGATTATTGGATTCTGCGTATATCTCGCTGACTCAATTTTTCAAGCCCTGCGTCATCAACTGCAATGTCCCGTTAAAGTTCTTTCTACCCTCTTCTTTTAGCGAATTCTTCTTGCGATAAAGTGGAAGAACCACCCTTGAGCAACTCATAAACGTCCAACCCTCATTCCCTCGGCCGTCATTCCACTGCAGGCCATTGTTCTCCTCACCAACATCACAATGGTGGAGAATACCTTCTGACATTAGCCCCGAATGACGGAACGTGAAGGAATTATTAGAACGGTTAAGCGGTTATTTCAAAGTTCATGACTTCATGACTTCATGTCGATTGATCATTGATCCAGGTCGGCAATTTCCCAATTGTAAAAAAAAAGACGCCGAGACAAATCCACTTTTACATTTCCGTTAATGTACACTATTTTTCCACAGTTTCTATTCATAAAAAATAATTAACAATGATAATTAGTTTGACGATTATTTATTCCTAATATAACTAATATGCAAAAGATTGATATTTTTGCAACTAATTGTTTTAGTTTTTATATTATTTTAGGCTATTTTTTCCAACTATTCTCTCCGTGCATCCGAATGATGTTCACATTATTTGAAAGGTAGAAATTTAATGTCAGCAGGAAACTCCATCGTGATGTTCGGGGAAAATGGGAAAAAGAAAATGGGGAATATTGAATCTGAGAAGCATTCAATAGCAGGCGGTAAATATTTCGTCCATTTTCCCCTATTCAGCATCGCAAATATATTTTCTGGGTGAACAATGGGAAGGAATGAGAACAATGCTAAAATTGTTCGAGTTTTCCCCGACTGGGAAATGGAAACAGCGGTAAAACGACGTTTTTCCTCGTTTCGTGTCGATATCGCATCCCCAAGGAACAATGACATTTCTCCGAAAATATCGGGTTTTTCGGAATTACATTTCTCTTCCACGCGTATTGAATAATCGTTAACGAAGTTAACCAAGTCCAACTGTAAAAGACGTTAATGGAATTTGAATGCAGTATCGTCAGTCAATTATATCACTTTGAGAATTAGAGAAATGGAGTTCTAAATGCAGAGAAAACCCGAAAAACTCCTGATAAAATTTCGTAAATGCACGGAGAGCTGTATTGGAAAAATTATCGCAACTAGAATAAATTGATTTCATTAACGAGAATCATTTATTTCTTCAGATAGCGTCCGACTATCTTCAGGTTCATGACTCGAACATGATCATTTTAGGAAACTGTGAGGTTTCCTGGCAAAAGAGATCGTTTTTTCGTGTCGCAAGACCAGAAAATGACGGCAAATACTGGAAATTTTGAATAATGAATCAAAGACTTTAATATTGAATGAGTCAAGATTTTATGCCGAGAAAGATATGAATTTTCAATAGAACATAAAATTAAAGAATTCTTTAAATTATTCGGTTCGGAATTAATTGATTCATGGATTTAGTAGCGAAGTAGTATAAACTAGGTTAAGTGCACATTTTCCTGAGATTAATTTTTCCTAAATATCTCGGATTTGAAGGAGAATATTAATATTTTCATCACTACCTTTTTTGTTGGGCTAACCTTTCTCTACAAAAAATGTAGAACCAAAAATATCGTTATCTCCCTTCACTTCCGGGATATTCGCAGAAAACTGGTCTCGGAAAAAATGTACTTACCTCAGTGTACCACTTATATCCACAAATTTAACTTCACTTTGTTAACATGAAAAATTTCAAGTTCTTTGAGTTGAAAAAAAAAATTTGAAATTAGGTTTGAAAAGAGAAATGGCTGTTCACTTTAACGTCGATGAAGAAGAGACACATTGGAGGGCCGACGAGTTAAGTGGGCGATAGAAATGATTATCGATATTCGTTAGGAAAGTTGAAAAGGGGCTGAGGCAAGTCGTGCCCATCGGAGTGAAGGGCCTCCATAAAATAGCAGATAAGAGTTCATGGAGAGGATGTTGGAAAATTTTCGGTGGGGTGCCACCTGGACCGACGTAATGGTTTAATAATCGAGGTCGTGTGACGGCTGTAATGGATTTCCGTCAAACCGGAATCTTCAATCGAATTCTAATTTAGCACCCGAGAGCATTTCACATGGTAATTTCTCGTTCGACCTCGATATATCGAACAATCTCGTTGTTGCCCACATCTCATCGAGTACCAGTCCTCATCCACTTTTCACTTTTGTGCAATTCTGCGGCAGATGGATATGCCCTCGTTTATTCACCGTGCATTTTTCCTCAAATTACAATTGTTGGCTATTGGCAAATTAATAGGCCTCAACCCGGTTCTGCGAGTGTCAAGCATTCAAGCACTTGTTACTGTTATGCTCACCACTTTATAATTTATATTTTTATTTTAATAGTGATAACAAAATTATTCAGTATTTGCACGGTTCAACACTTTTACTTTTCTTCTATCCCAAAATGTTTACTGGAAACTCAAAAAGTGATGTTTAAATTCAATGGTAAAGTGATAATGCGTATATAGTCACTATTATTGTATTTTTTTTTAGATAATTGTTCAAACTTTTTAGTTGATATCTTGAAATTGAAAGAAGGGCGCTATATATTGTCATATAATATATTTTACATAGTAAAAAATGAGAGCCACAAAAGAGGTGTTTATAAAGAAATGTAAATTCCAGTTGATTTATTCTCTAAAACTAACGAAAGTCATAGAAATTGAATATTTTAAACTTTTCAGAATAAACAGACATTTATATATGAATTAATTTGCTTTTTGTCAATGGAAATAGCAAATGTAAGAGCTATTAGTCCCTGAATTGGCAGAATTCTCTAGTTTATGCTGCGGAACAACACGGAATTTCTCTGAATTTACAGTGAAAGCTGAAATTTATGTTTCTTAAGCAGAGAACAATAGGATGTTCTATTTAAAATATTTCTCCCCCCATATCTCCCAGAAACAATGAATACGTCGGATGCAGGGAACACGAAAATATAAAATAACAAAAAACCGTAATTCATTACCCGGTGAAAGCATTTCATTCATCAGTCTTGTAGTAAAATAGTGAAGACAAGACAAGACAAACAGAAGAAGATGATGCAATAGACGAAACACGCACACTGGTGCAAGAATCAGCAGATTAAGTAGAACTTCAGATGAAAATAAATATTGGTGTGATGCACAGCAGACACACACACATCCACACATTGGACATTGGAAAAGAAGATAAAAGTTGTGATAATAATATAAACAGTGA
Source organism: Fopius arisanus (assembly GCF_000806365.1). Lineage (NCBI taxonomy): Eukaryota > Metazoa > Arthropoda > Insecta > Hymenoptera > Braconidae > Fopius > Fopius arisanus. The sequence goes on along the minus strand of NW_011887767.1, from coordinate 283,371 downwards.
TTTTAGGGTGATTTTCATATTACATTTACGGAAAACCCAATAATTCGTGTACCGATGATTTTTCGTGAATGGATTCATGAATTTTTCAATCCAATCCGTTGGTTTGCATTGGCAACCCTCTCGGCGAGGTATACACACGCTTTCAGAAATAGATTTCCATAATTCAAAACAATTTGGATGAGCACATGGAACATGTAAAGCCCAAGGGCCAAATTCGCCTACGTCGCCCGCCGGATTTCGTGTTAGCATTTTTTTTCCACTCATGGCAGAGTAATAAACACCGAGGGGAGTCCATTCACGAAAAATAGTTCATATTCTTATATACATATTTACATATTTACATATTCGTACGAGTATTTAATTGCAGAATAAAAATTTCCAAACTAAAAAGACAGAGAAGAAGAAACGAACTCGGGGTGAATCAAGTGGAAAAAGTCGACGTCAATCAGACCGATCAATCGTTTGAGGACTTTTTCGGTGTAAGCTGTCCAGTATAGCTCCACTGTTTTCGTCCCCTGTCAATTTATTAGACACTTCAACCAAAAACAATAAATTCGCTTGCCCAATCAACACGAAACACACAACTGTGCCACAACGACGAGTACCAGGACCGACCGACGACCGTCGGATGGCCGTGGTCCGCAGTGATAGCAAAAAAAATCAGACTAAGATTATTTACAATAAAAAAGATCACTGATTATCCATAAAAAAGCAAACATCGGAAGACAGAGAATTTTGAGAGGCACAGTAATCAATCATACGTATCGTAGCAATTAAAAATTTGGCAACATTGCTTTTGGGCTTTTAAGGAGTACCTTGGCACTTCATGCCCTGGTGGATGACACCATAGAGAAGGCTACCGCAGTGGTCACAGAAGGTGGGGCTGTTGTAGGTGTGTTGCTTGAAATGATGCTTCGTCCGTGTGTCCTGCGTTAGGTCACCATTATATCGTACACGCGCGTTTTCGCAGGAGAAGGAATGGTGGAGGTCAAGGAATCGTCATGAATTTCCGGCTAATCACTCCGCAATTTCAGTGGATCAACTTAATTCAGGCATTTGGCTCTTTGATTGACTTTCAGTCAGAATGGGTCAAATCAATTTATTCATTCATTTGACTCATTCTCACTCAAGCGTTGACCCTCAATGTAACCCATAACCATTCGTGATTAAAGTGTTAATTGTGCAAAAAGAAAGTGGAATTCATCATTCCGTCAAATTCAAAAATTTAAGGCAAATCCAACATCGCGTTTTTTTTTTGTTAATGTGAATGTTGTGGGTCAGTCGATTTGGGTCGTATAATTTGAATTGAGTAGGTGATTCCCGAATCAACGCTAAATCGTGGCTCAATTCACCCGCATGATTTATGGATGGTAGTGGGTCAAATTCATTTTCATTGATTTCCGGAGTGAGTAGCCCCTCTTGAATTATAAATATCGCAACTAATGATAATAAACTATTGATTTATGTATCATCTATTCCAATTCAAATGGAAAATTGCTGTCTTTTTTCATTTGAATTTTGTTATTCCAGAGGTAATGGAGTCCGGGCAGCTCTGACGAAGGAGGTGTTGAATATTGATGGACACAAGCCCTCGGCCAATTCAACATTTCGACGTAAATAATTCTGACTGTCCTAAAAGTTTCACCGGAAGTAATTCCCCAGGAGGTATGATATTACACTCCACATTATACTGGAGACGGGCTCCCTAAGTTTTCAATTCTATCATCTGGATTTTCCATGCGGTTTCAACTATTTTCCAGGACAAGTGTCGTAACCATCTGGAGATTCTCCGTTGACGGGGAAAGTTCAACTCAAAATATAGAAAATGTTGCTGCGGTATTTCCCGAGACTTAACAAATGTACTTGAGGAACTTTTATTCTCCGATATTGCGGAAGTTCTACAGAGAAAATCTACGAATATCCTATTTTGAGATTCAGTGCAAATTATGGAGATGGGATGGAATTATGGAATGATCCCGGAATCAGTTCTTAACATTTCAGGAATTATTCTTATCCACAAATTTTCCAAAAAATGGATGTCTTATTAAACGTTTATTCACTTATAAAACGACGAGAGTGTCGAAATTATCGGATGTTTTCCGATAGGTTCGTCGCAAACAAATAAACATGTTAAATTTTCCAGGTTAAAAAAGTTCTGGAGAACTTGACAAGCTCGTTTTTGTGCAAAGAACCGAGAGAGAAATATCTTATTAATTTCCAAGCTTGAGTCGTATTCGGAGGATTATTTTTTTTGTTCAAATTACAGCTGATATTCTATATTCAAAATATGAGAAAAGATATTTCAACTGAAAAAGAGATTTGAAGAGATGAGAAAAGATATTTTACTCAGCAGATGTCTGATATTTCTTATCTAATTCTAACGAAAATAATAATTTTCAATTGATTAAATCCTGATTTTTTAATTCACATACTAATTGAATGAAAAAAAAATGTTTTGGCATTTTTTAGGATCAATTAATTTCTCGGAAGGGTAGAGCTACTTCAAATTGGAAAATATATGGAGGTGCCACGATCCTACGCCTAGAACAATCCCGGGACTTTGTTCTGATCACACAACATCGAATTTCCCTCGTGACCATATCTGTTCCGAGAAACTGAGAAACAGTCTCCCGCAGCTTTCGCCTCACGATTCCAATTCGTGAAATGAAAGCACATCATCCACGCCCCCCTGCGTACGTGTCCAGAGGAATTTAATATTTTCGTTTAATTTACCTCGAATATAATAACATGAATTTGTAGATCGGCATTCTGAGAAGGAAGTGCCTGGGCAAACTACAAATTAATGCAGCTTTTGGTTTCCCATGGAGAGAGAATAACTCCTGAGAGTTTACGACTTGTCGCGTTCGAGTGGTTGAAATGCATTTGGATCCTGATGAGAGTTCATTTCCTAATTTTCCACGCCAAATTAATTTACACTTGTCCAAACATTAAAATCCCCCAGAATTATTTTCATATCATA
>NW_011887767.1:273099-279016 GCF_000806365.1 Fopius arisanus | reverse complement strand
CCAATATTATTACTTTAACTTTATCAGATCTGAGAGAGAAACGTTAAAGCCAATTGGTACCACTAAGTCAATTTATTTAAATCAAATCCCATGAGTCAAACAATTTCGACTCACAATATCAATAAGTCATACCAAATGACATTGCACTCCCGCAATTGGACTCATATAATTCTCATCAAGTATTTTCCGTAACTAACGAACAGAGCTAATAGGAAACAATAATCCTTAAATCATTAAAATCATCTTTGATTCAGTATTAGTTAATCCCACGCAGTTCGCCTCGCGTTCCCTTCAATTTCACCATAACAAGAAGAACAAACGAGTGTTGAAAGCTGATGATTGTGGAGAAATAGCCCTTAATGGGCGCTTGGAAAAGGTAACATTAGAAGATCAGAGTCATTTGTAACTTTATAACTTACGTCTGAATCGGCGCCCTTGTCTGCCCCAGGACACGTGAAGGTGACGTACTCGTGGCATCGTTTGTGAACGACGAAACTACAGACTGAAACAGGCATATAACCTAGTCAATAAACCTGGATTACGTGTTACCTATTAGAGGACGAGTGCTCTAATGACACTATCATCTTCACAATGATTACGGCCTCATGATCATTAGCTCTTCTCAATCAACCGGGTTTTTTTTCAGGATCGACGGTGGGTGAACATACCTTGGCACTGATATCCCTGCTTTCCAAAACCCCTGCAACCAGAAAATATAAACAAACTTTGTAATTTATGCTCTGATTCATTAGCATTTAGATGAAATGCAATTTCTGTTTATGCGCACTACGTAAGGATATGATTGCATTAACATTTATGAGTAATCATGAGTTATTTATTTCGAATTAAAAAATACACAGTCCAGCACTGAGGTAGCCGAAGAAAGCCATCCTGAATCAAGTTTAAAGTCAGTCTGAATTATCACTCGAAAATCAGATTGAATCCGGTCAATTGTGTGGATTAAATTCAGATTATGACGAGATATTCAAAGGATCGACTTGATATTAACCTGAATGAAGTTCAAGTGAAGACTTGAATCAGACCGTTTTTTCTTTATTTTCTTGTTTAAGGAAGAGAAATGTATCGTATATATTGTGTTTTTGATGGATTATTCTTCATTTTATCAGAATAAACAGCAAGTGCTTCATGTTTTAGCGGGGAAATCTCAATGAGGTCATCTCTCGGACCATTTCCCGATAACGTAATCTCGCATAATCCCTCAACTCTCCATCCCCTTGACATCGGAATGTCGAAAGATCAGTCCAGGAATTCCAGATATTCCATGAATGTTCCGTAAAGTCTAGCCCTTGTCCAGCGTGATAAGTCCCTGGAGATATCTACATGGAAAAGCCAACAATTGCAGTTGCAGGAGGTGATACTGGAAAAGTTCTCCATTCGTTCCTCAGCTTTAGATGTCCGCTAATTAACGCTCTGGGATCTGCGGGTAATTAATTGTTCCGGGCAAAGAAGAGCCTTTTGCACCTTGTTTTTGCCTTTTCATGATTAATTATCTCGGACATTTATCTTTCCAGTTCCAGAAGAAAAGGTGATGGGCATTCGGAGGGTGAGGACTCAACCTTTTTCAGTCGAGAGTGCGAACAAACTGGAAAATGGAGATTCTAAATATATCTTGCCAGCAGATTTTCAGGTTCAATAACACAGTTGCACATATTTTCGCCCACACAGTGATTCGTGATGAATGCAATTTATTTATAAACTCTATTACAAAAGGAGGAAGGATTCGCCTGAATCAAAGGCACTTTTCAAAATTGTCCGTTAACATTTAAAATTGAAGTCTGAAAATTTCCAGCATTCCACATTTTTACTGAATTCCCCGGGAATTTTTACACCAGAAATTTATAAGTTAAGGGAAATTTATTGCTTGGCAGGAATTATATTCCTTGAAACTCAAGGATTTTACGGGTATCGATGCTTCCTATTCCCGGAGACAAAGGGAAAGAGAATAAAATCCGGAACTCGATGCAATCGGGAGTCCGGACAAATTGTAAATTGTCGTAGGCTTTGGCTGAAAAAAAAACGGGGAAACCCTCATTCTAAAAAAAAAACTAGAGCACTGGAGGATTGTAGGCTCTCGAGCGACTGTAATACTCTCGTCGCGGTCCTTCTAATATAAACGTAGAGTAGTATTTCCCCACGACCGCAGCTAAATCTCGGCTTCTATCATGAATTTTATGTGTTGCACAAAATAAAAAGTTGTCTGCCTCGAATACACAATGACTTTCAGATATATTCATGAGAGCCTCGAGGACATTTTTACATTTTCCTCCATGTGTCATCGTGAAAAAATGAGAAAAATGCATGCTTGAGTATTTACTAAATAGTTCCACTGCATCTCCTCGATTTTACAAAATTGATCAATTGTTTTATAACATCAATCGATTTTTCCAAGTGATAGTTATGCGATATTTCCGTTGGGAAGTGATGAACTAGGCTAAGTCCCTTTTTTTCGAGGCCATTATTCAGTGAATATCCTGGAATTGAACGAGAACTGGAAAATTTTCATGTACACCTTTTTTATGGCTCTCCAGAAATATTGTTATCCGCCTTCAATTACGAGATATTATCTAAAGGCTCGCATTGAAAAAATGAACTTATCCTAGTGTTCGACATTCTATAGTTTTGTATATTTTTGAGTTAGAAAAACTAGATTTGCTATATTATTTCAAGGTGGAAGGTGTGTTATTGTGCAATTATTCTTAAATGAGGGAAAGTAATGGGCTTTATTGACGGATTGTAATTAATAATATATGTCAAATATGGATTTTTGTAGGTGCGGAAGACAGTATTGATTTAGTATCGAAGGTCTGCCCCGTAAAAATAAATTTAAAAAACCCTATAGGAGTGTGTTTTTCAAACCTATATGTGGATCAGCCGAAAACTATTTTTCTCATCCCCCTGATCCATTCCCCCTTTCAATTCGATGACAAAAATACTCGACAGACGCATTCCGCTGGTGTTACAACACATTGAGGATGGGATATAGAGTCAACGAGTGGAGCAGAATCGACTGGCGAACCTTGAAATATCGATTTGCTCGCTGGAGCTGATTTAATCGTCTAGGGGGCCTCTAGGTTTGCTCACAAAGCCATTTTCACCCAACTGTTCATCTTTCAAATGCTTTTTTTAGAGGGAACTCGCTAAATCGCTGCATTCGCCGCCACAAATTTTCTCTCTTAACTTAACGTACAAAATTCCAGAAATTTCAGGACTCGTCATTTAAAAGAATTTCGGCGAAAATCAAACAACACTAGCCTGACAAAACCAAAATACTACATTTCACCACAATTCAACACATTCATTTATAATATTAATTATGCAAAGTGCGCAATCACCCGGAATTGTTTTCTGAAGGAAATACTAAATTTAGAAAAAATTTATAATCATATATTTATATATTCATGGGGAAGATACTTATATTCTATATTTTATTATAAATGCGGTTCTCTCGAATGAATGAAAATGTGACAAACGTAGTTTTTTTCTCAGTGCAGTGATATGAAAACTAGGTTCTTTAGGTTGTAGGTTGTAGATTTTTTTTTCGTGGCTTGTTTTTAGTCGATACCTCGGCATTGAAGGAAGATAGCCATATTTTCATTAGTTCATTTTTTATAGCGTAAGAGGGCTGTCCAAAAGGTATCCCTGGAAATATCACTATCTTCCTTCAGTTCCACAATATTCGTTAAAAAGCTGTCTCGGAAAAATCCAAAAGAAAGGCATGTGTTTACTTTTGTTCTCTGAATGATCCGGGGTTTTCCAGATCTTTACGGAATCGTGGAATTGAAAATTCACGGATTTTAGTAATTTTGAGATGATTTAAAAGGAAAAATCATGAAATTTTCGATTTTTGAGCAAAAAGAATTCCATGAATTCCAGAAATTCCGACAAAGTGCAAATTTTCTAGAATTTTTCTAAAGAATCTCCCGGTCACCGTCTATTCTCTCCTAAAACCCTGTGAACACCCAACAATACGTGTACAATAGCTAAGTCTATAAATATGCGATTATGATGATAGAAAATATAGATTGTTCACGATGAAGAAATGCCCGGGATAATGTGTAGGTCACGATCGTGGGATCATTCATGCAGCAGATGAAACGAGCATAAGGTGCGCACCACGTCACAGGCTTCACCCACGTAACATAAAAGAAATGTAAAAAAAACTTGAAATTTTTTACCACCTAAATTTACACTGTTAAAAAATTCTTTTGCCGCGCCAAATTCCGAAAATTTTTCTCGTATTATTGCACTTCCACTGACATTCCAGAACATTTCTTCACCGAACATTTCAGTTTGATTACTCTCTAGAAATTCATAAAAACCAAAAATAGTCATTAAATTCTAGATTGATTAGTTATATCCATATTAGTAATTCCATGATAATTAGTTATCAATTCATTATTATCATTATTGTTATTATTGAAAGTTAATTTATTAAAATATTAACATTATATTAATATTAGTCATTTACTTATTTTAGTTTTTGTTCCAGTCATCAAAAGAAAATGGAATGCATATAAAAATACATAATCTAGCGTAGCTATATTTCGTTATTTCCGCAAATGTCTGCGGTCCAGTAAATTTCCAAAAAATTCCCCTGTGTCATAAAAGTAATTTGGGCGGAAAATGGAAAGAGGAAATTGATTCTGACCGAGGGAAAAAGAAGCACAAATGTAGCTGTTTCTCGTTCCATTGATTCAATTCCCCTTGGGATTCATTCAATTTGAGGAGTATTTTTCGGGGAACACTGGGTCAAGACCTGTAAATATTTTTTGATAAAAGGCAAATGGAATGGCTTTTAGGCGTTTTTTTATTTCGTCTGGTTTGGAATAGCATCGAAAAAATAATTTTTCCCGATGAAATAACAATTTCCATTAGTAACTAATCACGCTGTTTTCCGGTTCTATTCTGTTCAGGCATGAAGATACCCCGCCAGTTGACTCTTTATCGCCACTTCCGGAACTTTACGTGTAGAAAAGCTGGAGGAACGGCTCTCACAATGTACCGACACACTTGTGCTTTATGGTAGTTGTGGTGTGTGTAGAGACCATCATCCTCCGGTGGAACCCCGGGAAATGGCCCACCCACCGAGAAAAAAAATAGCTAACGACCCTGATCTCCGGGCTGGGTCACATGTCCAACCGGTACGCCACCACTCGCAGGGTCAAGAGTCACTCTTAATATCAATATAAACAAAAGAAACTCTCCTCTGTTGACATGAAGATAGTCGAGTGGCGAGTCTCTGCAATTGCTAGTTCTTCAAAAAATGAGATTACGCCTTTTTTTTATTGCAGAAAATGTCAATTGCAACGGAGAATAGCCAATGAAATGAGCCTCGATGGTTACATACTCGCTAAATATCAATGATTAACTCTTGTTATTGAAGTTTCGGAGCGGAGCAATGCCTCATGCAACGGAAAATGCAACGGAAGCTGCGCACGCGACCACTGCGCACCAAGGGAATAGTGATATGTGTATAATGTACAATTACATGCAATACGAATGCACTCTTGAGTTGAGGTGCTCTCGCCGTCGCTACAATGTCCCACTGTCAATTGAAAGATCTCCAAAACTATTGAGAAGTTATCGAGACATCCAATATGACAAATGTAGGGAATCTCATAACAAATAAAATGGTTTCCAACTCACACCTCTACGAGTCGTACATCTCAGGAAGTGGACGTTTATGTGAAGATCTCAAGTTACTTACATAAATCGCTGATAAAATCTCGGCAATCGCAAGTCATATGGAGATAATTAAAATCATTAGCTCTGACAGGTAAATTTACTAGAAAGATCTCCCAGTTCTTACACGGCGAGAAAAATACTGGAAAAAGTACGTAAAAAGTTCCATAAAAATTCATGTGTGAAAGATAAACGTGGGGCGAAATGTAAAATC
>NW_011887767.1:268347-271914 GCF_000806365.1 Fopius arisanus | reverse complement strand
GTTGTGCCGTAATTTTCGGTGAAAGACGGCGGATCATCCTCGATGGTTTCCAGACGAGATTCTGAATATCATGGGGAAAATAATCGGGGATGATTTCGAGGGATGGATGTGGGATTTTACTCAGGGGAATTCCGCTCCGGCACGGGATTATTCCACTTTTTCAATTTCCATGTGAAGGAAGATGCGGATAAACGCATTGTTGTGAAATTACTCTTCAAGTTTTAAGTGGAGAAATTGAATATTTTTAACAAAGATGGATTCATACGGAATTTATCGTTTATCATCATGATTATCTTTCTAATCTCAATTTAAAATCAACATTTTCATTACAAGAAAAATTGCCATTTCAATGTTTTTATCATTAGATTAAATATGAAAACGTGAAAAAAAAGTTGCGAAAAAAAAACCATAAAAACGAATCGGTTATTTATGCAGAAAAATTGTTAACAAAGAATGACTGATATCTTATGAAATTTAATTTACATAAAACTGATTGTATGGAATTACAGAACTTTAGGAATTCCGTAAAATTGTCACTCAAAACTCAGAAAAACTCTAGAATCGTTTTTTTATGTGTTATAGTTGACTCGCACGATTTTGCACGTGAAATATCCCCCAATTTCGAGGATTCATTTATAAAATGCACTTGAGGAATTGCGTTGCATCATGCTTAAAGTCATTGAAATAATGACTGTTTTACGCAATCATGTAAAACTGGTAGTGCAAGTTTTAGAATTGCAAATGATCCATTCCGATGACGTCCCAATCTAACTCACCAGTTTTACATTAGTCTGATAGAAAAAAAATGAAGGATATTGGATTTATCGGTCATGTCGGTGAGTAACATGTACAGTGTCACTTGCTTGGAGGAGAAATGGCTCAAATGAAAGACGTGGAAGATAAGAGGTAATCCCTGGGGACTCGCTGAGATCGAAATATATATCGATTTACCGGACATCTTCGTTCTCTCATTTACAGTTGTCTTCATCCTGAGCTCTGGAGCTTCTGAGGAATAAATCCAGTGATATCGGTGGAGCTCGGGTCATCCGAGGGGTTGGAAAAATTTCGCATGTCTCGTAGACATTATCCGCCAATATATATTTCAGGGCTCCATCAATCTTCTTTGCGAGAGGAACATCGCAGCGTAGATTGGACGTTCACACGCGCCAAGCAGAGGACTTTGATGAAGATCAATAGTTTCGGTAATAGTGACGATATTTTTATCATAATCTCAGAGACTTCTTCTTTCTTCTCTATTTGGTTTAGCCCTTGACGGAAAAAACGTGGAATTTTTTTTTGAGGAAGTTACTGTCTTGTCCCAGTACGAAGTTTTTTTTTCTTTTCACGATTTCTATGGTTTTTAACGTTTTATTATCATTTCTAAAGGGAAGATGCACGAAATCAACTTTTTGTATACAGAAAAATTAAATTTTTTAAAAGAGTCATATTCCTCCCTCAAAAATTTTAAATTAGCTCTCAGAGCTAATGGTAAGAAATTGTTTTTTTTTTCACTTCCGGGTTTTTAATATTTCTGAAAGTTTCATTGTCATCTTCGAGGCAAAGATATGCAAAATCAACCATTGATTGAAGAGAAAATTCAATTTAAGAAATTGGTTTTTTTTTTCATTTTGATATTTTTTGTTTTTAAAAGGTTTATCAACGGTTGATGAAAAAATTCTATTTTTGAAAAGAGTCATTGTCTTTCCCCCAAAATTCTACAGCAGCTCCTGAGAATGGGGATGACAATTTTGTCTTTTTCATTTTTATATTTTTTCCACTTTGCCGAATGCAATTATTATTTGCAAGATAAATATATGCAAAATCAAGCGTTGGTTAATAAAAAAATTCTATTTTAGGAAAAAGTCTTGTCCCTCTTCCAAAAATATTAGATCAGGCCCCAGCAGGCAATAACTTGAGCACGGTCGTTTTTCTCGTAGCAGCCGATTGCAACTTCCTTATCTCCCATCGGAATGGATATCATCCTAAAGCTAATCCTCAGAAAATTCATTTCTACTAATAGAAATTCAAATATGAATTCCATTTCCATTTGCTAACTGTAGAAATTCGATAGTAAATGAGACTCCTAAGTGATATTTCAACAGAATATTCTAATTATGGTGCTATTCCATTGCAATTGCAATTTTCCAGACTAATGCTTGCTATGAGCAACTTGTTTGATTGGTGCATCACTAATTCCCGGTGTTGCATTGGAGTATGTCATTTGATTTAATATAATTCTCTTGATAGTTTTCTCAACTCGGCGTGAAATGATTCTACAGATAGTTCCCATCTGTAAAGGGGATTGAGTACCAGATAGTTGCCGCCACGCGAGGCTACAGGAAAAAATTATGAAAGAGGGTGAAATTTTTGGGGTAAATGAAATCATTATTTGAGGATCAACTCATAAGTGATTAGTCAATGTTTTTGGTAAGACCTGTGGATTAATAGTTCACAACTTTATTCAATTAATTTGGGTGATATTTTGAGGGTCAAATCGGTTTCACCTACGTGGCTTCACCTGAATGAACCCTTGGAAAAATACATCCATGTTAATTTTCCTATGGTCTATTATTTTGGGTGGGTCTTAACACCAATAATTTCACCTGAATAATATAATTTACAAACTGCAATTTAGTTTATATCGTAAAGGTCGTGGCATAAAAATTGAAACGACTTGATCCACATATTATAACACTGGCACAAACAACTCATAAATGATTACATAAATTCAAGTGATTGATAAATCACCTATGAAAAATTCGAAAACGCCAAATTCAAATAATTCCGTTTGACCTCGATGTGAAAGCCCGTCAGAATGAATAGAGCGTCGAATTTCTCCATTTAACACTGACATTTATTTTTTTTTTTTGTCATTCTCAAAACGAAATAGCTCACTAGCAGAACAAAACGTCGAGTGGAATGGACATGGCAGCGGGCATGTGTTATCTAGTTTCCTCTTGCAAATGGATCGGGCAGAATTCTCCCTCGCGCAAACCGATAATAGAAAAGCCCGCGGCCAGACGCTCTCCCTCACTCTGTCATTCTGCTGCATCTCTGACGAACCAAACGCTAACTATAATGTGGACATTTTATACCCCCGTGGCACCAGCTGCGTACATTAATATGAGTTTTTTCTACCCCTCTAGTCCCTGCAGCAACTCCAAAAGCATTTCTCGGAGTCGTCAGAGAGCAATGAGTACTCATTTCACATTATCCGGCTCGTTTGAGACTGTATTTCTGGGAAAACTTGAGACCATCCTGGGATAATTATCCAACGCTTGGCCTCTGTCCAATGTTTCATATGCTTTTTGCAGATTTTTTTTTAGGCAAATTTAAGGCGAGGGCTTGCCAATTTTCCGGTGAGTACAAACTTGTTGAATGAAATTTCTATTCTACCCCGTTTTCAATTTTTGGCAGAAATTTAGTGTAATTTCCTGTAAGGTCCGCATCAGGTCCTGTTGGTCAAACGTGACCTTTAGTCTGAATTTGGTATTGATAGCCTAAAATATATTGTAAAAACCATGCCAATAGTTATACAAAAATAATGAAAGGAAAGAGGAAAAATTG
>NW_011887767.1:264944-267797 GCF_000806365.1 Fopius arisanus | reverse complement strand
GTGATTCCAAAGTGCCGGTTTTATGGAGAAATTCGTGAAAAATTCAAATTTCAGTCCAATTATTCATGGGGATGATAAATTATGGAGGAGTTGAAAAGTTTTTCAATATCAGGATGTGTTGAGATATTTTCGTGGATAGTTAATCGTGATCTAGAGTTGATTGAACGCAATTCTCGGCGTTCGCCTAGATTGTTTTTTTATATTCTGGCCTTTTCTGCCCTTTCTCTGTCTAATTGGACCTCTCCGACCCGATGGATGCAACTGGATCCTAAACTGTACCGTATTCACTCTCCTATAAGAGCATAGGAGTGGCATTGGAAAGTTTCCAATGGAAACCACAGACAAAACCATGTTGGTATAGGCGGTTACTCTATTAGCAGCCTCCAGCCCACCGGTGCATATGTTGAAAAATTTATTAGATTAACGTGATGGCGTGCAGAAGAAAGCATTTTTCATTTTCTTATTGAAACTTTAGGTCCTGAGAATGCACCGATAAATTCTGGCTAAATTCCACAGCTCTCCTCTGCCTGAACTATGCGAAGCCGAATATAAACTCGGCGACTAAACCCCACTGATAAAATGGCCTGTCAATGTTGTCTCTCCTGAGTGAAGGTAAACGAACTGGCAACTCTTTTTCTTTTTCTTTCAAAATTCCAAGTCTCCACTAAGTGAAGGATAGAGCAAAGTGTATGTTTTTGCAGAGTATTCCCTTTCAAATTAATTTCGTCTTATCAAGAGACAATTTTGAAAAATTTTGTAAATTCCAGGAATTTTTTCACTGAATTTCCAGAATTTGATGGAAAAATTACTACAAAAAACAAAGTTATCTAATATTTATATGAAAATTAATCATCGGATTCTGTGTTGTCCACTTGATAATTACTCTGAAACATTCAATTCGTTCGCACAATAATGTTCTTAGAATAACTCTAAATCTAACTCGACAAAATTGAAACAAATCAAAATTAGTTTAAAAAAAAAGAGTCTTAATTCCATCGAATATCCACAGAAAAAAATTGATATTTTGAAAAGTATATTTTGATAAATCCTTAATTGATTCATGCCACATATTCTCAAACGGTGAGGAATGATATAACAATGCGTAATAATTGCAATGATCCACTTGTTTTTTAAGGAAGACATTTAATGGCGGAGACTTTGAAGTAATTGGGAGGGATTTTCATTCATGCATTCAACTTCTTGGAAATTTGTCAATTGGTTGGGAGCACTTGAGCCCTCGGAGTGGTTAGACCTTCGGTGAGAAGCATCTATTATTGCAGAAATTTGGTAGTGTGCCAGGCAACGCTGCATATTCCCTCCGGCACTCGATGTCAATGAGCACTGATGGCTTGACTAGTCATATCCGATGATAGAGCATCTTCCAAAGGGATCGATGAAAAGCGACAGCAAGATTTCAGTATCGAGGAAGGTGAACCGACCTCGGACTCCAACCAAAGACGAGCGGATATCCTATCGATTGACACCCCAAATCACCCACTACTCCACCCTTTCATGAAAGACCTTGACTGAAAAACGCTTGTCAACGGGTTTTGAAGGTTTCGAAGGTCGACATTGAAACTCAAGATTCTGCGACGAACTTTCACTAAATATTGGCTCTACGGATTTCCCCGACACTATTCAAAGCAAAATCATTTCAACTCGTTAATCCATCATTCTCCTTCCAAAAAAGAAGGCCGAAAAGGACCCTTTTTTTACTGCAATCACACAAGCATATAAAAACTCGAAAGAATTATTCAGTCAAAGCAAATAATTCCCCTATCAGTATCAAATAGACATGTTTATGAAATTCTGGAGGGAAAATTGAATGAATAGCCACACTTTTCCTTTCACTCTCACGGAAAAAACGTGTTTTGGAGGATTATTAAATTAAAGAAAGTGGTCATTATTAAGGGATTATCGAAAACAAGGATTTTCCAAGAATAATGGGAACATTCACTAATGACATTACTCCATCACCAAAGATTATACTTGCAATATGCTGTATAATCCAATTAGAATCTGTAATGAATATTCAATCAGTCAATTCGTAATTACCGTCGCAATTAATAAGCCCAAGTAAAGGGGTCAGGACCAAACTCAAAGGGTAAAAGGGGCTTATGCGCAGCCGATAGGGGTTGGAGGGTGAGAGCACTACGTTGTTACTTAGTCCAATGCATGAGCGGTCACGAGTGTCACACGTGTTATACCACTTACTGGCATAATGCACGTGAAAACTCGATTTTGTTAGTTCTTTTTTTGCAGACTATGCAGCAAGGCAAGTCTAAACCGACTAACCCCCACCCTTCTCGTAATAAGCGGATGAAGAAAGGTAGAATGGTGGAGGTGGGAGCAGGGGTTGTAGAGTCGCACTGAAAACTCGGAATCGATGGAAACTAGGCTAACCCAATTAGTCGAAACAAAGGCTTTGGGTTGGTAGAAACCATTTTCTCTGTATATGTTTTGATGGGGCTGGAGAGGAAAATGTGGGTGAACTGGATATGTATCAATCCGTGTAAGTCGCGTCAAGGATGTGGGAGAATTGGGTGCGGGTGTGGGCACCCTGGCATGGGGTGGTGTCAGGATTTTTCAAACTAAAATAAAACTCCAACAGGGAGTTGACGAGTTTGTGGGTCAAGAGATTTCGGAAAAAATTTGAAACCCCCTGGGATTTGAACCCACAATATCCCGATTACCACTCCGTTAGTCAAACCATTTTTTTTTATTTTTTATATTTTATATGTTTATTCAACCATAAGAATAATAATGAGATACAGAGATAAGTTAATGTATATAAAGTTATACTATTTAAGTGATTGCAATTATTCGCAATAAAATTACATACAGTTACTCTAA
>NW_011887767.1:148668-264329 GCF_000806365.1 Fopius arisanus | reverse complement strand
AAGATCATATAAGCGTGATCATAAGGGCTGAATTCAACGAGCGAAGGTTGCGATAAATATTGTGGGTCAATGATGCCATAAAAACATGAGCACTAGAACTCTAGCCATTCGATTCGAATAATCGAGGACTGGAAAGGCACGATTAATATCAAACCTAATCAACTACACCCGCGAAATTTGGCAAATGGCGCGCACGTTGAGTACTTTGGATGCGCAGTCCTTGGAGTTGAAATTCAAGGAAATGAGAGAGATCATGATGTGGTGCGCGTCATCAAACTAGCAGACACGTTGGAGTGAGTTTGGAGGAGTTGCCAGGTCTGGAATGAGTCAACTGTGATATCTACCGAGACATGATATTTCGAGTTTGGTAACTTCATTCGTGCACCACTGTTCGACCTCGGGAATTATTCAAAGGGATGGAATTCACGAGATGTGTCATGTTAATTAATAATTCACTGGCTGTGCGCAACAGACGGCTTGTTGCTCCCACTTTTCGCGTCGGATATTAATTCTATTCTTTTTCAAGAATTCATCTCATTGAATAGAACTAAAAACGCCGCAGAATGACAATATTTTTTCTAATTTCTAGATTTTTAAGAATTTTATAACTCTTTTTAGAGGTCAGCCAACAATTTCTTCTGAGGCAAAATTATTTCGCCAGAATTCATCGATGTGCCGGTAGACTTCATTGTCTCCGTCACGTTCGATATTTCGCCCTGTCATTTGGCATTACAGGAGATAACATTCATCAATATTCTTGCCAACCGGAGGAATTCATGCATCCGCGAATAGGAGTCGAATCCCCGGATTCGGTTGCCAGAGCGATAAATACTGTTTACCCGTAGGACGGAGCTGATTTCAAGCGCCAGTTGTCCGACGGAGATTTAACTCAGAATTGTTGTGACAGATTTAAAACGGGGAGGGAAACCGTATATTCCTGGAGGAGTTCAGTTCGGAGTAACGCGACTGGTGGAAGATGCCGAGTTATTTTATCCCCTAAATCACAATGGAAGGGTATATGGATTTATCCCATATATCTGATGTGTGCGCTACCAAAGTGTGTTATTTCGAGTTACGGCATTTCCTTTGGGAAACAGTGGCGATGGAGTTGCGGAAAATGGTTATTCCATTGTACATTTGCTCGTTGTATTAGTTCATTCAAATTCTACGGTTGAACAATCTCTCTTTTCTTGGAGCAACACTTGTTTCCAGAAGAATCCGCTTCCGCGTTTCACCCTGGGATCGACAGAATTTTTTTCTCTTTCTTTAAAAATATATTTGAATTTTTCAACTGAAATGGAGCAGCAAAATAATTTTTAAAAATAATCAAATCTAGTCAGTATAACGTAAATTATTTGTTTTTAATTTTAAATTCCATCTGTTTAATTGGTAATAATAATTCAAATAAATTTCGTTCACTTTTAAAATGAATGGGCACTTTTATGATGACGATTAAATAACAAATCGAGTTAAAACGGTGAGAATTCAAATTAAACGGTTGGTAGAAATTCAAAAAATGTCTATCTGCGTAATGAAATTTTAATTTAATTTGGATTATAGAACCGGGTGGCACGTTGGCACTGGACAAAAAAAAAGAATTAAAAAATGGAAGTAGGTGAAACGTCTCTGAGGCGTGTGCACACGAGAGACTGAAGTCGCGGGGTCAAACATGAAAAAAAGTGAAATGACAAAAAGAAGTGGATAAAAGGGAGCAGCAACCACTATTCCCTTTGCATGTCATCTTGTGCATGCCTTCTGGAAATTTCCTCTCTGTTGCACTCATAGCGACCTCCAAGGGCGGACGAGGTCACTATATAAGCTGCAGAGGGAGGGCAGCTGCAAGATGTCCAGTCCTCTCCTAATTCTCCAAAGACACGTACTACTTACTCCTCTCTATCAATCCCAGCTTATAACCCTTCCCTCCTCCTCCTCATGAGGAATCAAGGGGTTAATCAAGGGCTCCGATGAGCATTTTGAGCAGTACAATGATTGCCGTAATCAGTCCCACGAGTTCCACGTGCGTGAGCACTGATTTCAATAAGTTGCTATAGATATATGCTTATCTTTCAAGAATTCCATTGTTTTGACTTTCAATTGAATTCTCAACCATTTTCCCGAATTTTTCGGAATGATATGACCAAGTCTAGCGCATTTCAATAATATTTGTATGATAATTTAATACTAATTCTGTTGTGCTTTGTTTCCGTAAAATTGGAGAACACTAATTTTAACTCTGAATTGAAGAATGAACGTGTAGTTCAATTTATAGAATTTTATTGGTATAAACAGTAAATGCAGGGGCGGTTTCCCTCGCTATTTGTTCATTTGAAAAATCGGATGAGAATCGAAGGCGTGAATATCAGGAATGTGGATTTTTCAAGCGAATGAGCTCGATTCAATATAAATATGAGGAGAAATATTTTATTTCCTCGGCGTCAAGCAATTGTCTGGCAGCTCGAACGGAACTTTTATCACTCAGTCAGCGACTCAGGGACTTTTTCCACTAATGCCTTTACACCTCGTTTGACCGTCCGAGGATTTTTCTACTTCCCTGAACCTTTCGACACGATTGATCTCGTTATTGTTCTGCCCTTTATACATATATTTTTTTTTTATATTTTCGATTATTTCCCATAGGACATTCGATAATAGGGAGCTGAACAAAGATCACTTGGATATTTCGATTATTACGCCATTCAATGATATTCGATATTCACATACGTTGAAAATTCAATTCAGCACAATTATCAGTTATCAGTCAGTCGCATTGAACTCCATAGAGGCTTCGCGTAATCATCAATAGCATTTCAATCATAAAACATCCCGTAGAAATAATACAACTCGATTAATGGAATTTCAGGGCACATGCTGTCGATTCGTGCATTTGCCGTTCTATCGTATGTTCGTGAACGAAAGAATAAATGGAAATAAATACATTCGGAATCAATGACATAATTCTAGTTTGTACGGCGAAAATCAATGGGAAACGGCTGTGAGTGGTCACTTCCGTTATATAAAGGGGATTTTTTGTGCACAATGTTGTCCATATCCCGAGGCGTTAGACTCGTGGAGATGTGAGTAGGTAACCACTTTATTTTTTATGAGATTCCCTACATTTGTCAAATTGGATGTCTCAATGACCTCTCAATAGTTTTCGAGATATTTCAATTGACAGTGGGACAGTGTAGTGACAGCCAGAGCACCTCTACTCGACAGTGTATTCGTATTGCATGCTACTGTACTTGCACATATGTCACTGTGGACTTGGTATTCCATTGGTGCGCAATGGTCGACTGCGCAACTTCCGTTGCCTTTTCCGTTGCATGAGATTTTCCAGGCATCGCTCCGCCCCAAAACTTCAATGACAAGAACTTATCATTGCTATTCAGCAAGTATGTATCCAACCCCCAAGACTTATTGCATTAACTATAATATTCGCCGTTCCGATTTACTTTTTCTACAATAAAAAAAGTGTCATCTCATTCTTTGAAGAACGACACCTCAAGAGAGAAGAGATTTTTTCTATATCGATATCAATAGGTATTCCCTCCGCGCGCAGCCACCGACTGTGCAACTTCCGTTGCTTTTTCCGTTGCATATATTCTCCTCGGGCTATCCCTGAATTTCGATAATATGAATATTGGAAGCACCAATAACTCTCTCTGATTCTCTAAACCACCCAACTCGCCCCTCAAACTCGCATATCGTAATTAGCAAGTGGTACGAGGAAATTTAGCCTCTCTTCCTGCGCAATAACAAATACCAGCATGAAGTTATTCTGAAGGAAACTTATCGAGGTACAGGAAAGCAACAGGGGCCCCAGCAATAACAGTAAATCTCGTTTATCCGACCTCCGGCCTCGCTACTGATTTTTCCCAGCGAATCAGTCCGGCGATTGTTGCAAATTCACCTGAATCTTTTAATTACTCAACCAACATGTTATCCTGACGTTATAGGGACGACATAAACACTCGCATAAAGTTTACCCACGAGTTCACATGAGTTTCGTAACGTGCGAGTGACAGCAAACAAACCGAGGGGAACGAACATCCCTTGGAATTGCAACGTCCCACCGTGAAACATCTGCTAAAAACAATATATGGCCCCAACCGTCCTGTCAAATTAATATAGCAAGTCATTGCCGTTCAAATATTTTCTGACGAAAATTGAAACGATATGACAATAATAACGCCAATAATAATAATCCTTACTTATTAAAATTAATTATTATACAAAAATGATTGAAGATGCAATTTTTTCTGTATGTTTCAGCAAATTCTGCCCAGGTGAATTGATTTTTAGGACATTCGGTGGTTTTTTTTTCTGAGTGCGGGAAATTTTATGCAGACCGAGGAATTCCGGAGAATAAATTGCTGGAAGGGTGCGACTTGGTTAGAAAAAAAATAAGAGAGAGCCGGAGGTAGAGAAGATAACGAAAAAAGAAATACTTACCATTATGGAATGGTAACAGGGCGGGAGATCGACTTTGGGGAATTGGAAATGCCTCGGAGGCACATAGACTTGGTATATAGAGCCACAAATGAGATATAGATATAGAATTTGTCGGGGTTAGACAGATCAATGCGGTACATTTGGTATCTAGAGGAGGCGCGCAGGATTACCGGAATACTCTTGCTATGAGAAAGAAGAGGCATGTATCATGAACTGACAGTCTTCCATGATTTTCTGGCAATCTCCGGTGGTAACTGTGTTATTTTTGGCAAGATTCAATCAGATGTTTCCAGTGCAAAAATCACTCTTTTCACTGCACTCTTCATATTCGTTTAATTTCCCGGAAAAACGTGATTTGTTTTAAAAACTGCATTATTGATTGTGCGAGGTTGAATTCAATTTCAAATGAAACGACGAACTAAATGTCTTGTTCATCTTGGAAAGTCGAGCACATTCAAGTATATGCAAATTGTGAATGAAGACAACTTGATTCCGTATAAATTGAAAATTCAGCGAAGTTGTTAATTATTGCCAGGAAAAGTAGGATTGATTGAATATCATTGTGAAAAGTTAAACAAATTCAAGTAAAGAAACCAATTGACAATTACTTAAATATTTTTAAGAATAATTGATTCATGAATGGATAATTCCACAAATATTTCAATTTTTTTACATAGAAAAAAATAAATTCAATGAAGTACATCATATATTGGGTAGAAGTCCATTAATATATTAATTCCAAGTATTACATATACATACTTAAACGAGAACGTATAAGTATGGAAAAAGTATATATAATATATCAACACATATATGACATGGCAAATAATGTAATACACCAGATCCATGCCGAATATATGCGTGTAATATATAGGTATTTATACATTTTCACAATATACCATTCTATTTCATAATACATTGCATTTTTTGCTGGAACACAGGAATGTATAATTAATATACCTGTCACCTATAATTATTAGCAAATATATTTTTGACGTGAACGAAAAATATTCAAATATTTGTTCCTATAGAGTTTTTTACGTGATAGGGTTTATAATAATAAAATTTCCCCTAGATCTAACTCCTCCCAGTGTACCCCGACACCTCATGCTCACTAAATCATAAAGTAGATCAGACATGGGCAAAGTCAAAACCTTGGAAGCCCTGTCTATAAGACTCTATTAGACCCATTCTTCAGAATACAATATCCCGATAGCGTCAGGCCCAGCCTCAGTTTGAATGTCCTGTTTCCCTTCCTCAGTGCACATTATTGTTTCCGACATCATTACACCGAAAAGTTCGGAAATGGCGAGAGGAATGTAGTTTATGTCATCCCGCAGATTCTCAAAAACCACAGAAATCTGAGGGATAGAATAAGCCACTTTCTTCTTGTCATTTAGGGAGTAAAATCAAACCTTCCGTATAAGTATGGCGGAAGAAACCTGACCGCCTAAAACCTGACCCCTTCAAAGAAATTTTTACCAATTCAATTTCACAAATTCTTGGTTACACTGGGCGTAATTGTTAAAACATTACGGTACCAGAAATTGACTATTTCTCAGTCACCTTTATATTGAACAGTAATTTTATTAAAAATTGAAAACAAATATGAGATGTTAGTTCTTTAAAATATAATCAATTAATTATCCATTTAAAGTTTAACTTATAAGTTTGAAATGTCTTGGTTTAAGGCTCTTGGAAAAAAATCATTTGACTCTGCCAAAAGTAATTTCAGAAATATTGAAGAGAAATTATTCAGGACTATGATTTTAATCAAACTTCCTTGGTTTGATAGCCCATAAGAAAACAATTCAACGGAAAATATTATCAGACTTGCCATATAATTCTATTGAAATTCTATTAGATTTCAATACAAAATTATATAAGTTTGTGATTAAAGTCTTTTCGACGTTTTTTTCAATTTAAATATTCAACAGGAAGCACTGGATTTAAAACAAATTGGATTTTTCTTTGAAATTTAATCTATTTTACACATAAGTTTCCCATTTTTTCCAATATATGAGCGAAGAAAGACAATTTAGAACCATTTTACCATGAAAATTCTGCAAGGAAATCCCCTTCAAATTATTTGTATGAACAAATTCTTTTAAATTAATTTTTCCTATGAATCGGTTTATTCTTTCAATATTCATTTTGGAACAAATCCCAAATAATGGTCGGCCAAATACTAATGGTATTTTCATATAAACAACTATTTGTTTATTAGATTTTTTCAGATGAGATTGTTTTTCAGTTATCTTTGCTCGGCCACTCTCTGCAGCTAATTATTTAGATTTATTCTGCAGTAATTATTCATTTTCGTGGTTAAATGGAAATGTATAAATTTTTTAAGATTTAACAAGACACATAATAATGGAATTCGAATTCCTTGTTCCCGTACTTGTTAAGGTCAAAGGTCGATTGCTGAAAAACGCCATTAAATTTTTCAAATACTGTTGAGGAAATGTTCAAACAATATTTTAAAAAATTAAAAAATCTTTTCATCAGTGGTTTTCAATTCATTTGCTGCCGAAATATTCAATTTAGAGTGATTTATTAAACGGAATTTTTGGCGGAATTTGATGTAGAAAAATATGAACAATAGATATTTTTTATTTAACAATGCAAAATACATAAACAACAATACGCATATTTTTCGTTTAGAAATTCAAACTTGCGCGCGCTGACTGACATAACCATACCCCCACTCTCCATAATACAATAGGATCCCTCTTTTTGTGGTCATTGGTCTCATTGGCATTGGGAGCTCGGTGAGCTCCAAGAGCTCACTAGGCCTGAACTAGATCATAAACATTAATAAAAAACACATGTAAAATCCTGCAGACTGAAGCTGTGGCACAACTTTTATCGAGAGCGTATTCATTGGTGAAATCACTGCGTGTCACTCTGAATTCAGATCATATGAAATCAAAAAATTACTTTGAAATCACGTGAAATTAGCAATCATTGAATCATGAGATTTGACAACAAGTAACTCCTCGATTTTTACAATGATTCTCAAGACATTGGTACATCATAATATATGATCTTTACATAACATCTTTATATATATTACAAAACTTTGCTGAAATTGATTTAGAATTGATATTTAATATTTTTTCGATGGATGTGGAAGGGTATAGAACAACGCCGTGAGTTATTCGGCACTTTTCCCACGGAGTGCAATAAATCGTTTTTATTCACTGGAAAGACGGATGGGTGAGGATCGTCGGGCTTATAATGGGGGAAAACCTCCTGCCAGGGGTGGCCTCCTTCGCGCCAGTTGTCGCCTCTCGAATGATCGATAGTTAGAGAGGAGTGAGAGAGTACGACGTACACCAGCCGCAATCAATTGCTCGGCTGCCCCTCCCTCTCCACCCTCCACCCTCCACCTCACATATACAATATACATACAATATACATACAATATACATACAATATACATACAATATACATACAATATATAAGCGCCGGGAGCAACAGTGCCGACGACATGAGGTAAACTACTATTTCTACCCTTTTCGTGTTCTTAGCTGTCTCACAACATTCCATGCACGTGCACCCAGACGAGCTCTTCAGCTTCCATAAAATTAACCCTCAAATGGCAAATTCAGCATTTTTTTACTATCATCTAGAGAGAATTTCTTGCCACTTGCAAAAGCCACCCTTTCCTAGGGTTTTCAGGTTTTTGATTTAGAAAATATTTAGTGATTTATGCTTTTTATAATATGTAGTTCGATCTCGACTGCAATCTTCAATATTTAATTCTAGTGTCGATTCAGTTGATGTCCGTAAATATTTAGACCTTTTCTTTCAATACAATGAATTTATTGTCATTGTTATTAGAAATTTATTAATTACTCGTGAAGAAATTTGATGGAATTCTCGAAATGATTCGATAATTTTATTAACAATTAGTCTTTTATACATGATAATAAATGATAATAGTATTCATAATTTATACGTTTGGCTTTGATCGCATAGTTCTCTGTAAATTTACGGTGGAACAATGAAAATGATAATATGGTCAGTTGATTGTGCCTGTTATTTGTTGCGTAATTTTTGCGATTTTTTTTGCAAACAATATTTCTCTTTTAACATGGACATTCATCGTTCACCCACTGGATCTAAACATAAAAAAAACCATTGGATCTAGATGTTCTAACGTGTCAGCGATTGAAGAGATAGAAGGGATGAGCTCCACAGGACGAAGGGTCGAGTCATATCATCCATTAGAATGTTTTCCAGGATAAACCTTTTGTATTGGCCGTATTCTCCTTTCAATGTTTCTATTCTCTTTCGGAGAATTTCGTTTGATCCCTCCCATTCCTTCAATAAAAGAAATCTCGCCCATTTCTCACTTCAAAGAGCTTTTCTGGGTTGGATGAGTCGAATAGGGGTCGAACCTCCATAGTATTCCCAATTTTATGACGATTCATTTATCCATTTATCCATTCATCAATTTTTCATATCTTGGTAAATAATCGAGACAGGAATTTAAGAGAATTTTTTTTTCTAACTTCAAAGATGTCAGTGTTTCCAGTTTTTGTAAGCGCCAAGTAAAGATGTATCAAATATATATGTATATAATATCAACTGATATTTATGTACTTTCCGAAAATTAATAAAAACAACGTACACAAAACCTCTATTTTATATATTTGTCTTGAGCAATAAATTGGCCGGGTTTGAGATATTTTTAAGAATTATTTTGAGAAAGTAAATATTTTTGCGCAATTTTTATTGAATATATTCTTCTGCACATGCGTTCATGTTAAACAGATATATAAATAACATATACAAAACATCGATTTCACATATATATTTACCAATATTGCAGATTGGAGTACATTTTAAAGAATTCCATGCACAATGTAAACATTTCCACGCAATTTTCACTGAATATTTCTCTGCACCAGCGTTCATGTTTAAAATATGTATAGAAAACAAATAAAGAAAATACATCTATTTTTCCGATTTTTTAACAAATAGTGCGGATTTGTTAAGATTTGTGTTAGAATTCAAGAGGTTTCCCAAATGTAAATATTTCGGGGCGATTTTCATCAAATATTTCACTGCGTGTGCGTTCATGCGAGAATTGTAAATCTGGTGAGGGGGAAGATAAATTTACCCCCCAATATCGTTAGTCCAGCGATATGAAGGGAAGTAAAGGGGAATAGCCGGTGGTTTTCACATATCGCCGTTTACAAAGGGAAAATACGAGACAGATATAAAGTGGACTGCATGAGGATACGGAGACTCGTGGTTTGAAACACTGAGGTAAGCATGTGGTGAAAGCCCGGGGCAAGACTGAATAGAGCCCTCTCTTTTCCTCTTGCATCGCTCTCTGGACCGAATCGTATTCAACGTTTTCCCTGAAACTTCGATTTTCCACCGACATAGCCGTAGTACGAGAACTTCGTGCCCCTGCATCAATGTATATATACATGTCTCATGTGCCAATCCCAAAAGTGATTGGATATTAGTAAGTATTGTTATCTTCTATATCTTCAGTCCGTAGTCTTTTTTAGCACTTCTTTTTGTCATAAATCCGGAGCACCCTCTCTATTTGAGCCAGTCCTGTGCCCAACTTTACATCTACTCCTTCTTTTAGAGCCTTCAGTAACTTCTTCCTTATGCTTTGAGGGTTTGCCTTCTCATTACCTTCTCGCAGCTCATATCACGATATAATATATCATATATACTTCCTATATATAGATTTGCAAAAGAATAAATAAATAAATAAAAAATATATAAGGAGGTGGGTGCAAAACGGATACTGCGAAATTTTCTTCATTATGCCGATTTTTTCATTTTCATTATTTTTTTGTTTTTTGAATCATGAAAAAACATAGAATTAACCGCTTATGTGAATAATGGAGTACTATAGGTCATATAAGCGTGGCTATATAGATCGCGGGCGGATAAATGAAAATTGAGCGGCCAATTTTAATTTTTCAGGAATATCTGCAGAATTACGAAATCATCAGTTATTGGATAAATTATGTGGTTTTTGCTGGGGAATTTTTAGGAAAAAGTATTCGGGAGCGGAATTCTTCAGGGTTTGTTTTACGATAGAAATAATTAGTTTGGTGGGAAATTGGACTCGCTTGGGTTTTTCTCGACGATATCGGGAGACGCCGAGTGGATGTTAGAGTGGCTGATTCCCTTGGACTGGAGGGCAGTGAACGGTGGCATCGGTGGCAAGTTCAGAGGGTGGACTTGTGGGAACGACTTTACAAACGACTGAAGCATAGAGGTTTACATCAGGAGGAAATTTCTCATGGAGCTGGGACCTGCGCTGGAGACAAGAAGAAATGGGTTTTGGGTCTTGAAGTGACCATTTACAAGACATGGGAGTGGTGCAAAGACGGGGGGCGATCTTGGATCTATGGGAGCATGAGCACCACAGAAAAAAAAGCGATGATCCTAGTGGGCTTGTCCTTGCGTGTTGAAGGGATTACATGAGGAATTGTTGAAGACTAGAGATGGCGATGACCATTGTCTGAGTGGAATGATTGTCTTGGGGTTTGAACAGAAGCGGATGTCATGGGGGTTTTGGAACGCTTGGGCGAAGGAGTAGGTACATATAGGTTTTAGTGAATTGCCAATCATTGGAAGAATTTGGACAGACGATGGACCTAAGGCCTGGATGGGTATTGAAGATCAATGGGGACTTGACTTACGGGAACTTAATCACCAGGAAGAGTATTTCATAGGTACTCTCAGAGGATTGAAGGGATGATCAGAGGGGTCTCTTATGCAGATTGGGGATGGCGATATTGACTGAGCAGGCGGGGGTTTTAGGAACAGTCTGGCGTGGCAGCAGGTTTCGTAAATTGCTGATCGTTGGGATCATTGGGAGGGAGTGAGCCGACGATGGGATGAAAGTCGGGATGGGCATCGAAACATCAACGGGAACCTGATCTACGGGAACTTGAGCACCAGGGAGAGTGCACGGGGACTCTGGGAGATCTTGGATGGAGGGTTGACGGGGCGACTGGAGTGTAGACGTCGACCATTGACTAAGCAGAGCGATTATGTTGGGGAAGGGGTCCTGAAGGAGCTATCAGATGACTGTAGGAAGCAGGGCAAGTCTTTGGAAGATAGGAGGAGAGGGAGAGGAAATTATGCTTCGTGCCCAAAGAGGGGCGTTCTAGGAGTAGACTCTGCCAACCGGCCCGACGGCGTAAGGAGAAACATCAATGTCATGGGTTTTTTGCAGTGCGGGGACAGACGCAATCTTCAAACGGCTGCTTCTGCGCTCTGAGCACTCAACAAGTCCCTGGATCTCTAAGCGGAAAAAGGCCATAGGCTGGGGCCACCATAGTTTCTAAGTTCTTAAGTTTTTAAGTTTTTCTTTTTCGTTTCTTTGTGTAACAAGGGAAAACTTCTACTATCTGTATAATTATTATAATCTTACTGTATAAGGGATGGGAACAAAATTTAAAAATCCGAGATGGTATACATATGGTAAATAAATTTAAAAATCTAGAAAAATTGAAAACTACTGAAAATTTTTTTTTTAAGCCGAACCATGCACCCTGTTTGAAGGGGCAATTTCATT
Source organism: Fopius arisanus (assembly GCF_000806365.1). NCBI lineage: Eukaryota > Metazoa > Arthropoda > Insecta > Hymenoptera > Braconidae > Fopius > Fopius arisanus. The sequence goes on along the minus strand of NW_011887767.1, from coordinate 252,310 downwards.
TTCAACAATTTTTTAAATTATTCGTTTAAAAACAATTTCATGCTCCTCTGTTTCTTTCACCACATACCATAAAATACGCGCGGAAAAACGTAGTTTAATTAAACTTCCCATTGATTCACTCAGTGTTCACCGGAAATATGAGTAAAAATTGCGTAACCCAGAGGAAAAGGCGCGAGAGTCAGATAATTTCCACTCCGATTTTCTGGTAAAAAACCTCTCCTGTCGGAGAAAATTAAAATTGAATTTACTTGAATGCTTAATGCTTTATAAATAGAGAAATCATGAAACCCCATATTTTACCAAGAAATTCCCTGTAATTCAGCGACCACGAATAAAAATCCAACAAAATTATTAAATAAATCCATAATTTACTATTTCAGGTCACATGTCAATTTCCGATTGTTTTCCTCGTCACAGCTGATGATTAAACAGTGTCACTATTTTGCCGTCTACGGAGATCCGTCACTTTTTCCGTTCCCCGAAATACCTGGAAACCTGGAAACCTGAAACCTCAGTAACAGCAATACCGCGAATTGCTTGATAAATATCCGTTTAATATCGAATTCCCGGTGAATTATTGAGCAGCGCGGGGCCAATCGATAGAACAACACGAGGAACACAACAGATGCAAAAGCCAGAAGAGAGAATCTACAGTGTGGAATGGTTTGCTGTCGAGTTTGCACGTTGACATACGCTGAACAATTCCAGGATATGACTGGTGGCAGTGGATAAATATAGACCCTAGCCCCAGACCATGACCCGGGTTACACTCTCCTCGTTCTGTTTTCGGGGCTGAGTGTCTTCTCTTTTTCTACTTTTATTATTTCATCCTATCATTTCCGTTTTATTCTGTGTCGCGGCGGCAATAATCGTGTCAAGAGCTCCCAGCTGGCGCATCATCAGGTGCTCTTTAACTGTTTCACGGTGTTGGATGCCTTTTTAATTATGATTGCCACGATCATCATCTTGCATTCATTTATTCTTTGAGTTCATTGTTGTAACGATCAGTCAAACAGTCCAATCAAAATGATTGAATTACATATACGCCCACGGAAAGCCCTTTACATGCCAAATACATAGCTATTATGAGTGTATATATTTCGGCAGGATATACTATACATATGTCATATAATTATTCGCACATATATTTTTTTTAGAAAAAATTAAGAATTCTACTGACCTGTTAAATCATAGGTACAATTTGTAGATTAGGATGTAATGAAAAAGTATTTTTGATTTTGCCCATTGTGTTTAACAAATAAATTCAATGATGAGTGGTTTATATTTGTTATTGAAAAATCTATAATTGGCTGATGTTGTATTTGCTTTTGGAACATTTTTTCCAACGGGAAAAAGGGATTTAAATTGAAAATGTTTTCCAAATATCTCATTCATCGCGATAATTCGAGAAATTGAGTTTTTCGGGATAAACGATTATTGATTTTTCTGTGACAGCTCGAATTGTTAAACTCATCATGAAAATTGGACGTCAAATACGATTTAATTTTGTTTTCAATAAATTGAAAATATAGAGAAGTCATCACCTGAATTCTCGACATTTTGTATCACTTGAATTCAATTTAAAAAATCAGCTAATTCATCGATAAAAAAATCTCTAGAAATTTCATGTCACTCATTTTTCGTAATTGTGTAAAGCCAAATAATTGACTCACACAATCTCTAATTGATTTCATAAACAAATTAGATTTGCATGAATATCTTTTCTCTCCTCGTGTATTTAAAACAGAAAAAACAAATCAGCGAGATTATTTATCGAGTGGAGTTGTACCAAACTGTTGATCTTCTCGAGAGATCGGAAAACATGTCGAGGGATGAGTTGAGTCGTATGCCGTCGCGTGTGGGAAGGTAAAATGGGAATTAAAGAAGCCCCAGGAGGCGGTGGAAACCCAGACTGTCGCATTCGTATCTACATGAGGTTCGGGTCAAGAAACTTTGCAAGTGTTTTGGCTTAGTTTAGCTTGAGAGGATACAGACCTTTGGCATTTCACGAGCAGGAACCTATGATCGGTTATTGTTCTGATAGGTACTGAAACGATAATTCGAGCATTTGTGTGGTAAAAAAAACTAGATTGATTTGAATTTATTCACGTCAACGCGACGGAAGACATCAAACACTTGACGAAACACCAGAACTCGTCACATGTTCGTCATCACCATTATCCTCATTTTTTCAACATGGATGCCTTTCTGACGGCATTTTCTGTTTGACTGCAATGCCAACGTGTTTACCCAGTGTAGACGTAGAAACAATAATTTTTTACACTACTAATCATCACGTGCAGCCGCAAGAATCCGGAACTTTCTGATTCATCGAAATCTCGGGGAATTTCCTTGTATTTTTCCATCAAATGCAAAATTACAATGAATTGCCCTTGAAAATTCAAGAAATGAAGAAAAAACTGATATTTACAACTGCTGTTTATTGTAGCTTTTCCAACGAATCAATTTCCATCGACAAAATTCCGGAAATGTCATGTAAAAAATTTTACCCGTCACTTTTTTTGAAAAAACGGTGACTCTAGAATTATTCCTTCACATGATTATCTTCCGGGGATCAGCCCCTAGTACTCAGAAAGGGAGTTGCCTTCCCAGGATCACCGAATCCGTCAAATGAATTACAAGTGCAGCCGTTCCGATGGAAGGGTTTCAGCGACTGGAAAATCGTCAAAGTCCTTCGAAATCCTGAAACTTCGTTGACATCAGAAAAGCCGCATTCATCAGCACCGTGCAATTCCTCAGGAATATCTATTCACATTCTTCGTTGACTGAATCGGTACCGTGCAATGATCTAGGGAGAATGGCATATCGGTTCATGGATCTGCACATAATATCGAGCCTATAACCTGTACCGTGTACCATTGTATACACCATTTCTCGGTTTACCCTCTCCCTCCGATGCGGTACACCTGCAGCATCCATTTGGCTGCTCCTGGAATATCCCGTTTGGGCTTATGTACATATCCGGTTCAGCGGAATGACGGGAGAATCCAGAGGGTGGGAAAGCTAATAACGTGTGTTAGTCTTCCCTCATCCTGTATTTCTCTTTGAGCCATCAATACTGGAGGGATTCCACCCGCTGGACTCACAGCATTGGAGTTCTTGACCCGAGTCAACGGGTCATCATCCGCTGGGCTCTTTATACACAATAATTCGGCTGCTCACGGTAATCCTAGATACTTTATTGCAGAATCATTTTATTTATCATTCTATAGTGTATTCCTTAACAAAAATTCATTCGATTCTGTAATTTCTGGTGATTTGCAGAGAATTCTGTGGATCGAGGTCGATAGGTCAATTGAACTGGGTCAACTTGTCAATTACATGATTCAGAGTTATGGGCTTTGGTAAGTGAATTTGCTAATTCGAATGATATTCTGCGGATAGTCTTTAGAGGGTTGACTTCTGGGGGTTACATCGTTTTGATGCACCTAATTTGACCCAAACCACAATTACGAGTGATTTGATGTCGTGTTTGACCGCGGGACTTAAGGCGAATCCAAGATTCTCACTTCCTTTCGATCTAGGTTATTTGCAGTCACAAGTGTCGGTAAATAATAAGATAAATTGGTTAAGGATGTTAAACCGGTACCGTCAATATTCAAGACAGTCTACATTTTTTTCATATCAGCGAAGATTATGAAATATACGTAGGTCACATTTTCGAACTCCCGATCCATCCATTGGACCGAGACAATAATTAGTGAAAACACCTGTTTGTAACACAGAGTATTATGAGAAAACGTGAGCGCGTTAATTTTGATTGAAAAAAGACACTAGAATATCCACTCAACATCATAAATAAAAAAATCCACTCATTTATTTGACAATATGGGGGATATTTTACCGACGACGGAAATTAAGGTACCCGATACAATACGCGACAAATTTGTGATTGATTTTTGAAAAGACCTGAAAAAATTGGCCGCCATTACAATTATAAAATATTGACATTATCTTACCGCTGAGCAATGTCGGCAAGGTAGATGACGATGAAACAGTGATGGCGGAGCACCTTGTTAAATGCGGTGTTGAACGATCAAAACTCGAACGTTACCACAGTAGTCAGTCATACGTCAATGTTTATAGACATTTTCCATAGTTCTTCATGATTTGAACCAAAAAGTATGCCACGAAGCTTGTAAATTAATAGACGAAATTATTTATATCGTAAATGATTTATTTGAATTTTTTAATTTTATTTGCTGACACGGTTGCGCACTTGAGCGGTTAAACATCCTTAATTTCAAGAATATGACGTGGGGATAATTGGTGGTTTAAGGCAAGTGTGTGAGACAATCGTTTTCACCTACACAATTTGGTTTGAATAACATGTTTTAATGTTCTCAATTAGCGGCGTAAATGATTTGATTGATTGAGACATGTTATGTAGATGAAATTGTAATGTTTGAAGTGAGAGGGTCAAACCAGCTCTTGAACAGTTTTCGGCCGTAGGATTTGATCCGCACAAGATGATTTAAAGATTGCCATTGCCCATCTTTTCACACATTTACCTAACAAATAAATTTGATCGTGGGTTTAAAGAAAAGGCAATTTACTGTAGAATGATAACGTCAATAAGGCCTTAAAAATTGGTCCAAATAATAATCTCAAGCACGAAATTGATCGCATTGGTGTAGTTCTCAACCAAGAAGAAAATTCTCCATCCCATCTTGAGAATTGAGTTATGATCATGCGATATTGAGAGATGGAATAGATCTCCTTCCGTAGAATTGGTATTGAAGTGATGAATTTTCTTCCCATGTATTTCATTCTTCAGAAAGATGTTCAAGTGAAAATGATCAATGTCATGTGGCTCTGTGAGTTTTTATCAGTTTGGCCGATGGCGTGACAAAGATCTGTTTATTTTTCCTGCTTTTTAGGATCCATTGTTACGCGGTGTTTCAGGAAGTCTCTGTGGGAGGATGATTGGTTTTTCTCTCGAATAGAGCGAGTGTTTCGGGAGTTGAATTCCGTGGGATGGCATCGTCAAGAAACCAGAAGGATCCATTACTCCAGAATTTTATTGAGGTGAACATATTGTACTGAAAAACCTTTCGTGGCAAAAATAATTTCTTTCATTCAAAGATTTGCGGTCATTGACACCGGATCAATGCAGCCATTTGGAATCAAAGGAATCCAAAAGACCAATTTCCTCGTGGAATGAATTGATCCTAATGATGTTTTGTGGAATGAGATTTTCATGTTCTCTGCGATCACGTAAGGAGTCAGTGACAGCAAGTCATTTATTGCTATTCCTGATGACACGAGATTAGCATGAAAAAACGAAAGCTTTGTTGAAGCAGATGGCACGGGTTTATTATCCTTTAAAGAGCTGTTGTCTCTTATGTATTCAAGTGTATTTATGCACTTGTGGTTAAGCGATGTTACAAGTTGGAATGGATTTAATCTATCGGTAGAAAGTTTTTGGAGAATTTGGAGTTTGTCGGTCCAAGTTTCAGGGGTAATTATCATTGTTGCACGGTAGTCGGTGGGTGTCGTCTCAAGGGCACTCAAGTGGTAAAAATCTACGATGACCTGACTGTGAGAAAAATAATCACGGTAGAAGGATTTTCCCTGGGAGCTTGTTTTTACGGAGATGTTGCCAAGTAATTATGCTAAAATCAGTGCTTTATAGAGGATTCATGCTCCTTTCTGCATCGTTGGAGCCATTATTTTAATAAGGAGAGAGGTTCCTGACATCGAGACATGGACCTTTTACATCCTTAGTAAATATTGGGAGGAGAATGTCTTCGGATCGAATCTGTTGGCTCATGTCAAAACTTCATGGCAGAAGGTTGTAAAGAAATTATTACGTTAAATACTCGTTTGATCCTGATCTTCTGATGTTCCGTCGCTTATATTCTATCGCAATTGCATAGAGGGAAATATTCAATCAAAATTACGGATCTTTGCCGTAATTCTGTTGATTAAGGGAAATTTTATAAAACTACGTTATACGAAACTTTTTCTGGAAAAAATTGCCATATCATCATGTCAATTTTCTTAATCACTTCCGTAATCGGTAGCGGACGTAAGTTCCGTATTTTTAATGGAATATTTCTCTTCGTGTGGAAAACAAGCGTTATCGGGATTGAGTTCTATGAGCAATATGTGAAGCGATAACAGGATTTTTGAATGCGGAATAGCCAATGGCCAAGATATCGGGATTGTATTACTCAGTGGTGACGATTCGACAATTATGACGAACTGTTATTATTTATTATCATTGTACGTGCTAAGAAAAAAATACTAAAACAATAAATAATCAGATATGTTAAAATGGCTGGAATTTTGGCTGGAATCTTTTTTAGAGGAGGGATTTAGAGCTGCGAAAAAGTATATTACAAAAATTTTGTTGTCTCATTTAGATTGAAAGATATTTCTGATTAATGGTATAGCTCATTTTGATCGTGATTCTCTCCGAAAAAAAAACATTTCCACTGAATGTCGAAAGGAGAAATGATTTTTGTGGAATTAGTAAGCGTGAGTCTGACGTATAATTCAGTGATATCAATAGCATTGATCGTAAATGACGATTCGTCATTTCACTTCCAGTGGATGAGCCTTACACTAGTGGTGGGCCAGAACGCGAGGAGCATTGGTGGTTGATTTATGGTCTCTGGGAGAGACATGAGAGGGTCAAGGGGAAAATCCACGTGCCATTGCTGCCTGATTGCCTCTACTTCCCCCTTCGTACTTTTCTCTCCCCCATACATAACGTATTTGCGTCAAGTGCAGGGGATTGTCAAGTGACTCCAGAAACTCGGGAATATCATACCGGAGAACCCAGAAAAAATATTCAATAACAATTACATAATTTGCAAGTGACAATAAAAGTTCGATAAAAATTACGAAACATCCAGTAAAAAATGCGGAGCGCCCCGTAAAAAAATACAGAGCAGTTATGTCTTTTTTACGGAGCGTTTTGTAATTTTTATCGCGCCTTTATTAGCGTTTCTGAATTACGGACTTTTACGTAATTTTCATTGAAATTTTTCAATCCGTCAGAATTCTCACATCTCCAATGATGAACCCCATTCCTGTTTTATTTATCAATTCTCAATTTTTGAAAAATTGAATATCAATATCAATAATGGGTTTGTGTTTGTGATTTTTTTAATGGGAAATATTTAATGGAATTTATTGCGAAAAACCATAATCATCAGATATTAAGAGTCCACGAAATATAACCATAAGCAGCAAGTTAAAATAATAATCGATAAATAAATCAATATTAACAAGATAATATCCTCCAGTAATTATTTCCGCCGAATAAATCCGGATAAAAAATGGAGAAAAACCATCATGAAATTATGATCGGCGCTAAAGGGTTGCGGCGATTTAATCGGAAGTCATGTTGCACGCCATCTCCGATAAATAAAATAGACAAGCGAGATACCAGCACCTGAGGCCCCAATTTCCCCTTATACTCTGGAAATACCTCAGCTTCCTGAGGCACTCCTTCTCGGCCAAGAAAAACTCCAATCACCCGAGACAAAACCCCAATCACCCCATTAATCACCAACACTTGAACCATCAAATGGAATCACGCAACACGTACCTCACACCATTCAATACTTGCAACAGCCCGAGAAAGAATGAAAACCCAGAATTGGACACAGCCAGAGGCCAATTTGAAGTGCCTCACTAGTCTGTCAAGGCCGTAACGTTTAACGATGAAACGTCATTCAGTGATCGCGTACACGAGAATGGACGAGCAAAAATAAGAAAAAAACGTTATTCAAATGTGATACCAAATGCGAGAGACGCGACGTAATCACTGACGTGACAATCGACAGAAATTGAGCGACCAGTTGTGTTTATTTTTCTCCATTCATCAGAATTTATTCGATACCAAGACCATTTCAATCGGTTCTTCACGCATACTCAAAATAACATACCACTCCTGTGCGTGCACTGCTTTTTATAAATGTATTGCGTTTTGCTATTATTCCTTGAAAACTACTGTACGGACAATGTCAAATCGTTGAGAGTATCATTAATCTGGAAACGTGATGTTATGATTTTCAACGCCACTGAATTTAACTCAATCGTTGGAAACAATCAGTCATGATTTCTCGTGCTATCGTGTCGTCTCTCCGACAAATAGGGAAGAAATGTATTGCAAATTCATGATGAATCTTTTAACTGGACGTTTGTCACAGTATACTCAAAAGACGAAACTTAAAATTCAAATATTCTGAAATAAAAATTAATTCAGTAACAATGTCGTAAAAAGAGATAAGCAGAAGTCATTTTTTATTTTATGTGGATTTATCTCGAGAACTATTGATGGTAAATGAGAACATCAACTGTTTTTTTCTAGGCGCGGAAATTTCCCACAAAAACTAGAAAAAATTGAAAATCCCATCACATTCCAATAGTTCCATATCATTCACAACCATTTTTTCTCCCACATCCACTGACGAACCCGCCCAAATCCGAAATTTTCATAATTTTCATCCTCTTCACCCAAAACTTCCCCAAACACCCCATCTGCCCCCAAAAAATCATTCCGATTAAAAAAACTCACCATATGAAATCCTTGCAGTGGCTGCAGAAGGTCGGCTGTTTGAAGAATCTCGGCATAAAACTGTGATCCTTGATCATGTAAACATTCTTCTTCTTCAAAGCCCCCTTGCGGCCCCTGAGCCTCTTGGCAAATGCTGTGGTGGCATCCGACCCCAACGAGTCCTCGCACGTGTTGTCCTCCTCCGTCATCCTGTCGTCCTAAAAAAATCCCCAACAAAATGCCAAATTTGTCAAAATAAAAAAAAAACACTGTATTAACGTTTATCCGCGCGGTGACCACTCTTGCGGCCGACACGGGCGCCCTGCTGGCCTCAACTGAATACGCGCGCGGCCATACACATACGACTCAGCACGCGAGAGAAAACGGTGACGTACACCAGGGAAGACGCGCACACGGTAGCACCTAGTCGGTAAACCGCGCGGCCTCTGCGGCCCCGGCTTCCCCCTCTTCCCTCAATACACTTCTCCTCTTTTCCCCTCTCTACTCCGTTCTCACCCTCCTCACCCTCCTCGCCCTCCTCGCCCTCCTCGCCCTCCTCACTATCCTCATCCTCCTCGCCATCCCCATCTTCTTGTCGACCCTCTTCTCTCCCCGTCCTTCCCTTAGGCCTACCCCTGGCCCTCCCCCTCTCGGCCCCTCTTTCCCTTCCCGCCCTAGCCCTCCCGACTGTCCTTCTCTCGCCCCTACCCTGGTCCACCAGTCCTCCCCACCCTGTTTTTCCTCCTGGCAGAGTTTAGCTCACGGTCGTCACGGTGATCGTACTCCGTACGCTGGATTAGCTGTCACCGTTCCTCAACTCCGGGGTCGTGTGGCTCGCCCTCGCACAACTCTCTACCGCACCCGATAATTTTAGACATTTTCCTCCCGCAAATTCCGCTTCTGCTCAGCCTGCGCCGCGCACTCCAATATCGACATCTAGCCGATTGTACACGCGCGCACAACTCATACCGCGCAGCCCTCCTCCCCACCGTTCGCCCTTTATCGGTGGGGGCGGGTGGACCGGGGGAGGGGAAATAGGTGGTGAAAAGAGAGAAAAGAAGGTTTTAAAAAAATATACATGGGAAAGTGGGATACGAGGGTTTTTGTGAGAAACGGTGGAATCGTGGAAAAGAGGTCTCGGGGGTCCCAGGACGGGGCACCGAGATGACCCCGGAAAATCCGAGGCCTGAGAGGAGGAAACGATGAGATTGATTATGGAGGAAACCGAGGGGGAGGCAGTAGGTTTAATTATCGTTGGTGGCGGTGGTGATGCTGCATTGGGACGTGAATTCAATTAATGGAGTATTGTTCAAGAATTGTAACGGGAAATTTAACAGATCTTTGAATATTTAAGAGATTAATTCTTTTTTTAACGGAAACTTCTTCAAGTACTTTTCAACACCAAAGCTCCATTTGAAAAATGCTAAAGAAAAATTTTGATAAGTGAAATTTTTCAATAGAGGGCAGACGGAAGTAATAATAAGGCGAACATCCCCTGGGTCCCCCTCAACACCTAGAATTCTCTGTTGAAAGCGAGTTATTATGCAAAATCCTCCCCAGGCAGTAATAGCCTCGGCGTAATGCGTTTTCAAAACACGAGAACAAAATATCTCATGTATTCCCCATTGCTCGAACCAACTAACCCCGATGATCATTGGCGCGACAACAAACACTGTGTTGTGCACGGAAAGCATCACGTACGGTCTTATCGCTCGAATTCCAATGGAGAGGGGGCGGTTTCACCTATATAAATACCGATAGAAGCCCGTGGAGTTTCAACCGTGATGGATTCGATTTTAAGGCCGAGAAGAGGCACTCCCGAAGTCAACGTTGATGATTTTCGGAGGGATTGGAGGGCACTTTGTTTGTTGCGTCCTCGTGTTAAAGGCTTGTACGTGAAAGTGTTGTTTGTGGCCTCTCTGCGGCCTCTAACCGCCCGACCGGAAACACCGTAACCCTTGTTCTAACCCGCCTGGGTCAATAATACCCCCTAGAGCCTAGTTGCTATTTTTAATAGTAGCATATCCTCTCCGTTAGTATACCGATGGACCCCTTCAATTCTCCCGCTCTAGTCTCTTTTGTTTCGGCACATGGTGCAGCGCAAGTTATCTCTTCTACTATCTTTAATATTCCACTCCATCATTTATTCAATTTTTAAAATATATAACTTTAAATAGAATCCCATATAATTTAAGCTGGGTTGATATTCCGTCCAACTGTCTCCCCTGACAACCCATTCGTCCAGAGTGTGAGGTCTGAGGAAGACGAGGCAGATCTTTGTCTTTTGAGTAGCTTCACGTTGGGTTTTATAGGCCATAAACAAGCTAAGGATATTCTACACCCTTTCCACGAAAATTCACATTCTCTTCATTTTTCTGTTAAATTTACGATTACTCACGTCAAAAAATATAACGTTTTACATTTAATCATTCCTTAATAACTCACGAAGTTTCAAGATGGTGCCAACATTTTTCTGCGTTTTTTTTCTAAACATTTAAAAAGTATCACAAGACTGTAGATCACATGAAAATATCCACACCGCCACTCACGAAATTTCGTGCGCCATCAAATAAAGACAAAATGTTGCAAGGTTATATTTTTTAACGGCAGTCCCATTGATAATTTGCCAGGAAAATTTAAAACAATGTCAATTTTGGCTAAAATGGTCGACCATCCTGAATGAGTCACTCGATATTTGCTGAGACCTGTGACAACCGGTCGCTTGTCCACGATTGAGTGAAAAATACTTCCAATAATTGTTGCTGCAATTTTTGTTTATTTCGGTTAGACCTGAAATCTTTAATTATCTTTAGAAATACTGTCACATTCGTAAAAAGAAATTATTAAGAAAAATCGGTCTTATAATACCTTGACACATTTCGAATATCAAACCTCAAAAGTTGTTTAAATTGATTTGTCGACATTAAAGTGTTTCTTTCGCGGCAACTTTAATAAATAACAGATAAAGAACAAAGAGTCTATTGGTAATAAAGGGCCTAGGGCACTGACGATTTTTACTTGTTAGCCCCTAATTGCTACACTTAGAGATTAGATTCGAGTGCACAATTTAAAGAAGTCTAGAGTTGAAGTTTAAATTTCTAATCATTACTAATAAATAACTGGTTATTAAAATAATCAAAAATACATCTGCGAATTTCTGGAACGATGAACCCTGTGTCCTGCACATGATGACGAAGAAAATCAGGCAGGGCCAGGAGACAAATCAGTACTATAATTTTCGCCATTGATATGAGTCTCTCACACAGAAAACAATTGTGAAAACCTCTCAATAATTTAAAAGTTCTTTACCTCAACGTTTTGAATGTCTTCAATTTTTAGTTTGATTTGGTTCTAACAATTCCAATAGTACCATGAAAAGTTTGCTTTTTCGCACGATTTCTCGGGTGTAAAGTGTAGAGTATTAATTTTCCATACGACGTGTGAAAATTAAATAATTTTAATTGCAATTAAACGTTTTTCACGTAATTCTGGGTAGATTTTAGAAGTGTTGGAGCTTTTTTATGTGAAATCAATGATAATGAAGCGATAGAAAAAGATGAGTAGTGGGAGATGCACCTAGAGACGTTATTGAAGTGATGAAGAAGTCATCTGGAGCTCGATTGCGATGGCTTCCAACATCTATACTCGGGGGATTCAGGTGACAATCTTCCGCGTCCTCGATCTCCATTTATGGGTGAGAGTGACGTAGAGGTCAGTACAGGGCTGAATAGGTTCACAAAGTCACTGTGTTGCATCGCAAAGGCTTCGAAACAATTTTTGATTGTGGCATTTCTCACTGTCAGGTGAAAAAAAAAATTTGCTAAATTCTCAAACTCGTGGGAATTTCATGAATGAATGAATGAGCATTCTGAGGTCTACGAAGGACTTATGCGGGTAGAGAAAAATGTCTGAATTCTGATTCTTGCTGTTGAGGTCAAAAGTGGAGGAAAATTTTAAGCCCTCCCAGTGTAATTCACTTCAAATAGTCGAATAATCACCTGTGTTTTTTTCTGTGCATTCGATCATCCGCATGATGATTAATTCCTTGTTTACGGGCTGAGATTCATTGGTTAGTCATTGCGATGCACGTAATGCCTCGGTTCACTTCGATAATGGGAGTTTTTTCCCTCTTTTTTTTCTCATTTCATCTGATGCGGCTATTTTCAGGTACGTTGTTGATGGAAATAGACGGGGAATCCTCGTCAATGTGTCCTATTCGTAAGGTGGTTATTCATCGACTGAAGCCCATGAGGGGATCAATGTTAACAATATTACGCAGGGCCAAGGTTTTTTTCTATTTCATTTATTCTGCGAAAAAAAATGTTCTCCATATTTCCACACAAGTTTCTAAATAAATAAAAAATCACTATTTTAAAAACTTTGTAGCAATAGTAAATTACGTCTATTAATATTAAACGATATTTGGTATTTTTGAAGAGGAATTGGATATTTCATTTATAATTGGAACTCAATGTGACAAGAATGATTATCTTTTCAATGAATAATTGTTTCAGGCGATGAATAATCGTTTTTGAAATACGATTAGCAATTAACGGGGCAATTTTAGTAATTACCCTGTTAATCCAGGCATTTGCATTGAGTAAATTATTTTATTAATAGTCAGGATTTTTCCGAGTTGCTCTAACGAATTTTAATTAATTTTAGGATTGCATGTTGGGTAATGTACAGCATACGAGTGACATTAATCTGTAAAATCTAGTTGGATAATGGAAAAATGAGTTACATGAAATATATAATTTTGTTACATATCCAAAATCCTTTTTTTATAATATTATTTCTCGAATACTGATAGACACTATATTTTATTGCATGAAGTTGAACAGTTTCTTGATGCTTTCTGGTTAAATCGACAATAATCGATATACATATATATCGATTACATATTCATCTTTAAGTATCGACTTATCGAGAAATAATAATTCGACATAGATCAATTCCAAGATTATTTTGAAGTATCGATTCATCTCAAGTTACTGCATCTGTCACTGAAGTAATCTCACAAACATTCCATCGTCACCAACGACCACCAGTAAAAATCCCTTTTTTACCAACACTTAATCAGCCGTGATTCCCCCAGCAGCCCGCCGACACCTGGTGCGCTGCAATCGAAAAATTCACACAAACTTTCACGTCCACCATCTTAAAATTCTCTCCATATTCAGAGTCTCTCGAAAACGAAAAACATCGACAGATGGCAAAGATCATGTTATGATTGATATTTCCAATTAAACTCATGTAGCCCCATCGCAATAACGGTAGTTAATAAAAAAAGTGCTATAAATACCGAAAAAAATATCTAAACAACCACCTAAATCAAGTACCCGATAATTTCGCTTGATCTATAAATAGAGAAGTTTGAAAATAATTGATAAAAATCGTAGTCGGGGAGAAAAAAAAAGTTGAGTGTGCATCGAAGGAAGAGAGATAGAGAGAGAATTGTAGAGGGGACGAATGAAACATGGCGTTTGTTTCTTTCATATGTTCCGAAAATTCTATTCGTTAATTGATTTTTTTACCACTATTCGCATCGATGACGCGTGTGCCACATCCCCGGATAGTAAAAAAGCCCGAGGATTTTGGTTATTAGAGTGTTTAATGTTGTGGGCGTTATAAATCACAGAGAATCTCAGACCTAGGGTAAAAAAATAATCATCAAACAAACCGTTGGCGCATCGCCCATTCACGATATCACATTATTAATTGGAAGAAGTTAATTACACGAGGATAGAGTGAGAGAACGTCGAGGGCAATTGAATTATGAAGGGGTATTACAACAAATGTGACTATTGGAATGCAGAAAATTTATGAGATATCGAGGGAAAAATGACGTCACGCAGTTACACGAAATCGTACAGTCGTAAGGTGAATAGTGTTACACCAGGTAGTATACAATTTGACAAGCTATTTCGTGAAAATAGCAATCGTCCATCGGCTGCTAAATCAGCGGGGACTGTTGGGAAATGGGGGATCACGTCCTTCACGTCCATTCGAAGTACCAACATCAATGGTAATTTTGTTTTTCATTACTTTCTCGATGTTTAATGGGGGGGAAGAGGAAGTGATACTGACCTTCGAAACACCTGGCACATTCCAGAACAAAACGTTCCATTTCCTGGGAAACATCAATCTGACCACTGTTGAGTCATCAATAATTATTCTTTCCTTTTTCTATATCGAATAACTTCTAACTTCAAGATCTCCCACAATTGAATTAATTAATTATCTTGGAGTAACAAAATACAAAACTTTTATCAAGTCTTTTTTTCCTTATACTCAGCATGAAAAAAATTTCGCAATGACGAGCGAACAATAGGTTGAGATATTACAAAATTTGGTTAGCTCATCAGTTATTTTTAAAAGAGTACATGAACTCTCAATTGCTTTTAAAAAAATCACGGGAATTCAATAGGCCACTAAAAACACTTTTCTCTAGAGACTCGTCTAAACTCTCAATAATAAAACTAATCCCTCAGGTCGACGAGATGACATCCAGCGAACGTTCGGTGCGAAGAAACCAAAACTCGACTACTCGAACCAAAACACTCAAGTCCCTCCCAACGATCCCTTTTCCTTTTCCCCCGACCTGGACCCAAAGTCCTCAACACCGAGTCCCTCAGCCCCAAAGCCAAAAAAGTTCTTCAAGTCCCGAAATACCCCAGCTCCAATTCCACAAGAGGTTCGCACAGAACTACCCACCTACCGCCAAGTACCTGATCCCGAAAAATATCCGAAAAAATCGAAACATCCACCCCCAAAGCCCGCAAAGCCCCTGAGAAAGACGAGTGAGAGCCTCGACGGTAGTTCGAGTGACACATCAACTCGTGACGATGGAAAACCACCGATAGTCCTGAGGATCTGCAAGGGAACAGCTCGCCTCTTGTCAGGTGACAGTCAGGAGCCATCAGAGGAACCTGAAACCTATCGTGTGAGCACACCAGTGAGTCCGACGAAGAGCGAGCCAGATCGCAAAAGCTTCAGTCCAGAAATAAAATCAGATCGTCCCACAAGATCTCAACAGCCCACAGTAACAACAGTATCAATTCCCCTTGACAGCCCAGAGCTCTCAACCCGCAGAACAACTCGCAGTCGAGCCAAAAATCTCAACCTGGATATCACCCCAGCTCCAATTATCACGTCACCCCCACCTACAACTCCAACCACCCAGAGTTCAGGTCTCTCCCTGACCCTGAGAAAATCGATAACTGACTCAAACAACACCTCGATCTCTCACTATGACATCGTTAAGACTGACTGCACGAGTTACAAGCCAATAGTTGAGCCCCTGATTGGTCGGGACCAGCCACTGCCAACGACGACACAAGAGCTGATTGATATTTTATCGAGTGACAACGACAGGCCTGACAGACCAGACGATCCTGAACCCCAGAGGCATGAAGATTATATGGAACCTGAAACCTATCGAGACCCAGTGCCTCAGCCAGCCCCAGAAGAGCCACAACCCCCTGACGACAAGTCAGCAGCTAAAACACTGCTCGATCAGGACTGGTTTTCAGGCTCTGAGGACTCTGAAGCTGCCAGTGGCAACACTGAGGTACCAGCACCCAGTCCAGGTGATCAGACACCTGCACCAGTAAAACCCGTTACCAGGGGAAGCATCTTCAAGAGCAGATCAACAGGTGCCACCAATGGTAATAAAAGGAGGGCACTGTACAAGCACAAGTGGTGTGACAACGACAAGGAGTCAATTATTCCAGAGGCTGCCGCTGTAACAGCAGCACCCAATGCTGCATCGGGCTCTGGTGCCTCTGGTCAAACCTTCGACGGTGAACTAGATGACACTGACAAGTTGACGAGAGTCGTAACCTATCCAGAGACTGACGACATGGATTTCAATGATGACGCCGAAGCAATCACCAGCATTCGGTGTGGAAAGAGAGTTAAAGGTTTTTATACTGTTGTTAAAAATGTTAAGAAGGCACATCAGATTCAGGAGAGTGGAGAGTTTCAAGAGTTTAATGATGATGTTGAGTATATTCTGGATACGTTGAGAGAGAATAATCCGAATGCCACTAGGTGCTTGTCAGCCATAAGACTGGCAAGCAAATGCATGGCACCTGCCTTCAGAATGCATGTCAGGGCCCATGGAACGGTGGCAAAATTTTTCAAGGCTCTTCACGATGCCACAAAGGACCAGAGCCTGGGACTCTGCACAGCTACTGTGATGTTTGTCCTCAGTCAGGACAGGCTGGCGATGGATCTTGACAGGGACTGCTTGGAGCTGATGCTGAGTCTTTTGGAGTCTGATGCCAGCCACAAAGATGCACTTGACGACTGTGGCCTCAGCAGGGCTGAGCTCCTCAAGAATAAGGAGAAGGTTAGGCAACTTTGTGCTGATATTCAGGCACAAGGGCACGCCAAGCATCTCAATCTTGATAATATTACGGTTGGGCAGTTGGCAATGGAGACACTTCTCAGTCTGACATCTAAAAGAGCTGGCGAGTGGTTCAAGGAGGAGCTCAGGGAGCTCGGGGGTCTCGAGCACATCGTCAAGACCATCAAGGAGTGCCATCGAAGTATTGTGGCTTCCGATGTTACTAGGTCTGGCTGGAATGAACCTGTTCTTGACAAGTTGAGGAAAGTTGACAGGTGTCTCAGGGTTCTCGAGAATGTAACACAGAAGAACGAAGAGAATCAGAATTATCTGCTCAAGTATGACGATGGAGTGCTCGTCAGCACTCTTTCGAATTTGTATTATCTCTGTGGACAAGAGATCTCCATCTATCCAATTGTTGATATCAGTGACAAAACAAGCACTGGAGCTGTTATCAGGGAGTGCATCATTGCTATCCTCAATGTGCTTATTAATTTGACTCATCGGTTCAATAGGCAGTCCTTTGGCAGTAAATCACTTGGTGCCCAAAGTGGAGTTGTTGACTGCAGTTTGAATCTTTTGTTGCGTGTGCCAGAGTCTCTGCCTGAGGAGAAACGATTTGACATGATGATGCTGACACTTATTCTACTTATTAATTTAGTTGAACAGTGTGAGGATAATAAGAAGATGCTCATGGAATCCAAAGCACCACCTTCGTCTGACGATTTATTCGATCGAACTGAGAGTGGGGTTGAAGCACTCATCGATCTCTTCTATAAGCAGGAGGAACTTGCTATCAGTGAGGAGCAGAAAACTGATGCCATTCTTGATGGGAAAAAGGACTCTGAGCAGACCGAGACTGTTAACAGCACTAAGGAGACGCAAGATGAGTTCATTGAAAAGACTGTACAAAAATGTAATGACGAGTACTTATATTTAGTTTTGAGCAATTATCGGTTTAAAGTGGATTTTAATTTCGTGGGTTTTTGGAATTTCCAGTGCTGCAAAAGGCTGGAAGACACATGGAACACACACTCATTGGTGCCTACGTGGTTCTACTGCTGGGATATTTAATTATGGACAACAAGGTACATCAATGGAATGAATTTGTTTTACATCTTGAGGAGATGATTTGGATGAAGTTATTGATTATTATTTTTGCATCGTTTTGCAGGAGTATGAGACTTGGGTGCGAGGGAAGATCCCCGGGAATAATTTCGCTACGATGGTGGCTGTTCTTCAGAAGTTTTACAATTTCATGAATTTGACAGTATCGGTAAGTTATTGAAATTTTTCCGTTTTGTTGGTGAAATTGGTTCATGTATAATCGATGGTTGCTTGGTTGAAGGAAAAGTGCGATTTTATAAAGAGAAACCACTTTCCTCCCGCAAAAGTCGTAGATTAAACCTCTGGCGCAAGTGTGGAATTTAGTTTTTTCTCCCTCATACTTTCTTCTATTTCTATTAGTTCTACTGTTGCTCGTGGTACAAGTATAATAATAAAAATGAATTTTCAATGTATATTTTAATTAATATTTATTTCTCATTTGCACGACAGAGTGAGGCCAGCAGCTGTGGTATCCAGGCAACAGACAAGGTCATCAAGTTCCTAAAACTGTCAGATGCCAGAATCGAGGAGGAGAGGAATGCGCTGCCATTGCCAGCACTGGAGGAATCTAGTATTATGCTCGACTTATCCTCGTCCTGATCGCTAAAGTAATGAAAATTATCACCGCCCTCCACTGCTTCGAGTTGTCCAGGGCTGAGTGAAAACGTAATTAGAAAAATAAAAGGAAATGAAAAAAGCCACTGAGACAGTTGTTTCACGACGACCACCATATATTTTGATATATATTTATTCATCCACATAATTTATTGCTGTACGATTTATAAATCTGTTCCCATGATTTTTTTTTCTTCCAAGATGTATTCAACCGATTTCAGTTACTCTGAATTATTTCACTGTATTTTTAAAATTTTAAGATTTTAGTTGTTACTTAAAGATGTGACATAGGATTGAACGCAAAGCAAAAAAAAATCGAAAATCATTTGTACGTAAATTGCGGGTCCACTATTATCGAATGTTCGATTATTGTTCACGAAATCATTCGATGGAAGAGACAAGAGTTTATCTACTCATCAGCAGTTGCACGCATAATCATTGATCTTGAGCATCTTGCCCCGATAACTATGAATCAATTATTGTTGAAAAAGATGATGTTCTTTTACATTTTCCGAGTCGTTCAGAAATTATTAAACGCGGAAAACTCGAAGTTTCGAGATAATTCAGGGGACGAACGTAGGCCACTGATTATTCGAATAATAGTGTTATGCAGTCTAAGTTTATTTTAATATTAAAGATGGAAAGAAAATCATAAATCTAAATTATAAGCATTGTACATGTAAATTTATAAATTATAATTATTGTACCTTACATATTAAAAATGAAACAAACCAATTAATTCCTGTTGTTACACCGATCTGTACTCTTTGCATTTCTCTTACCATTTCTTTTACTCTTACGGTCAGGATATTTTTTTTATATAAAAATTTTCAACAATTTTAATTTTAACTCACAATTGGATTGATTTGAAGATGAGTTAAATGGAAAAATAGAAGGTGTTGGGAAATCAAAAAAAAAGCTTCTGGAATTACTTCAAAATTATATTTATTATGTCTCCTATATTCATCTTCTTTATCATACTTAATATTAATCACATAAAAATTAGTAACTGAACGACGAAAGTAATTTTAAAAAAACAATCAGCGACGGTTTTTCGTGGAGGCATTTTTGAACTTATTGATCTCCACAGTGATAACATGCCGAAGGGCCTGGGTGAACATGTAATCAGGCTGCCAACGAGGGCTGTAGGGACAATTATTCGCAATCCCCTGTTTGAAGAGCTCTGTTTTAGATGTCATGTGATAAATCGACTGGAGACTGATCCTTGGGGGGGTCCAGGGGAATGTGGGGGGCAGGTTAAAATGCAGGATGAAGTAGAAATCCCGATGGACCAGCATAAGACTGATGTAATTAAATTCAACACAATCATACTCTAGAACACTTGGGCCCTGCAGAATCAATACTGCTGCTATGAAGGTCCTCTTTTTCTCGAAGTTCGTAGCGATAGTGTCGATCTTGGAGTTTATCAATTTCTTTACCTAAATAATCATTTTTAAACGGCAAATAAAACAAACAAAAAACTTTTCTGGTTAATGTTATAAAGCACAATCTAAAAAAAATTAAGAGTTTACCTCGGGGACGTAGTCCACGAGAGTCTTCTCTGAGGGGAAGCTTGGAAGGTGAAGACTAGTTGAATTGCTGAAGGTTTCTTTAACGTTTTTCGAAAAATATAAGTTTGGTGTAATGCGATTCCAGTGGGCACCCTGGAATGTCACCAGGAGCATTGCTGCATCGTTGTTCAGGAATGGATGTTTTCCTGGAAGCTTCGAAAAGTCGATTGCCAAGCGAATGAGGAAGTGGGCCTCCTCTGGCTGAACACTGTCTGGTAGGAGAATGAGCTCGACGTCGTCTTCGTTGATATCAGTTCCTGAGATCATGGTTTTGTATTCTACGTTCAGACGGTCACTGAATTGATTCAGTTGGTCAATCTGTTGGATGGAATTGAATTAAAATTCATTGGATTCGAAGAATTTATTCAGTATTGAGATCAAACCTGATGTTTTTTGTAGTGAGCAACGAGCTCAGTGATAACAGCAAGCAAGGCATCAGGCTCCAAATGGTTCCAGTTATACAGACTGGGGACGAATTTCTCGAGAGTGTGCAGGGCGGGATCGGCTAGAAATGATCTGTCAGAGAACTCGAAATCAGGTCCCTCGTCAGGACAAATAGAATTGAACATGACAATCCACTCGAGTTTGTGATTGGCATAGGGTATGGAAATCCTGAATCTGTCTCCTTTACCCTCAGGACAGCTTGCAGCTACTTGACACAGTTCAATGGCTCCTAAATTAATCCCTGGAATGAAAACCACTCGTTGTCACATTACTATCAATCCGTTGATATGAAATTGATACGGAAATTTAAATATACTACTGAAACAAAAAGAACTTTGGGGGCTGGAAAGATGAAACCTCACCGAAGGATTTGGTCATCAAAACTTTGTTCAACAGAGGTTCCAAGTACTCATCAACCCCTTCACCGATTCCAGGTGCTCGATTAACAATTTTGGGGCTCATAACATTCCTCTTTGACGACCCAATGCTGTTCCATTCGTCCATAGTCGCCATCGTCTCCTCAAAATAATAATCTTCAGTTTCTAAAGTCTCTCCTTAGAACTGCTGTTCCTCAACTAATCAAATAATCAAACATAGAATTGTCAGAAAGACAATTCTAACCCCACATTCTACCTCAAACCATTCACCGCGACGTAAACAACGAAAGTCTGAAAAATGTCTCTTCTTTTTTATTTGTCCTCTCACTTTTGAAGAAGCAAATATCAATTTCTAGTGACTATTATCGTCTGGTAATATTCCTGCCTTCATTCACTTTTTAAATAAATAATTATAAAGATTTTTTTAATCAAAGTTTTCCACTAATTTTACTTGAAAAATTGTCTGATGTTGATTAAAGGGTGTTGGCTTGAATTGTTTATTCTAGAAAATATGGATGAGAATATTGGAAATTTGTTTTAAATTGCAGGGAATTTTGGCGAAGACATGTGGCCATCTTGCTTACTGTGTTACTATGATTATTATATCACGATCACGACTGCCAAAAAACGCTTAGCAATTCATGAACGTGCTCCAAGTTTCTGGAGCATTCTATATCATTCTAGACATACCTCAAGACTGCTAAAGACACCGGTGTAAAATAGTGAAAAATCAGTTGGCCAACAGCTACCCAGAGTTTCACTTGTCACGATTTTTTTCCCTTCCCTTCGATCAGGGAATCATTCAATAAACAGACAATAGAAGTTATTAAAAAAGTTGGGAACACGGGGTGCACATCACAACAGTAGAAGCCACGAGATCTCAGAGAAACCAGAAAAAAGTGATATCTCTAATTTTTCGTCCACGCTGATAATCATCATTGCATCAGAAAATACGCAGCGTAATGTCACAGGTGAATTTTTTCCACTGCACTTTGATGGTCGAATTTTTAGCAACATTTCATAACCTATGAAAAGCCGCATTATTCTAGAAGTTATTAAACAATTGCACTCCTAATTTCTTGAAATAAATTTCTCATTGAATTTTTAGCGGTATTTTCACTTGTTAAAGGAATATTCATTAACTTATGCGATTTTTACAATTCATTAGTAAAGAAATTCGAATTTTTCAATTTTGAGATTATCGATTGATTTATAATGTCATTGACTTTATAACAAAACGTTAAAAGACATTTTCTGTTGTAAATTTAATCAGCTACAAAAAATAATTTTCATGATTTTCATGAATAAGACTAACGTATAAATAAAGAACATAATTCCTAGAATTATTAACAAAAAATAATGATTTCCTATCATCAATATCATTCAGGTGACCACATTGAAGGACAAAGGGAACGCAGCGCTCCACGAGAACAAGTACGATGACGCGATAAAATATTACACTGAAGCAATAAACCTGGACAAAGATAATCACGTGCTGTACAGTAATCGTTCAGCAGCGTATGCAAAATCCGGTCAGTACGTCAAAGCCCTGGAGGATGCAGAGCGGACGATATCCCTAAAAACGGATTGGGCAAAGGGATACTCTCGTAAGGGCAGTGCCCTTGCATATCTTGGACGCCTAGACGAGTCAATAAAGGCATACGAAACAGGTCTCCAGCTGGACCCGGCCAACGCTCAGATAAAAGAAAGTCTGAGCGAGGTAAAATCTCAAGAGGCCTCCATGAGTCGTTCTAATCCCTTCAACTCTATAGGCCTTTACGAAAAACTACGAAATGACCCTCGAACGAAAGATTATCTCGATGATCCAGAGTACATGCGAATCCTCAAAGAGCTCCAGACAGACCAACGTAGCCTGCGTACACACATGCAGGATCCCAGAGTCCTGGAAACACTCTACGTACTTTCAAATTTCAATGTAATGGACACAGACGCTGCTGGACTGGATGAGTCAATGGAGGTCGATCCCCCACGTCAGCCTCAGGAGGAAAAACCCCAGGAAAAGCCCCCGAAAAAACCACAGAACGATTTGACACCAGAGAAACGTGAGGCACTAGTTGAAAAACAGAAAGGCAATGAGAGTTATAAGAAGAAGGATTTCGATAATGCACTGGTTCATTACAACAAAGCTATTGAGCTCGATCCAACGGAAATAACGTATTTACTGAATATTGCTGCTGTGTATTTCGAGCAAAAAGAATATTTGAAGTGTATCGAGCAGTGTGAAAAGGCCATTGAAGTTGGACGTGAGAATCGAGCTGATTTCAAACTCATTGCCAAGGCCTTCACCCGAATTGGAAATGCTCACAAACGAATGGGGAATCTTAAACAGGCCAAGGTCTTCTATGAGAAGTCCATGTCGGAGCACCGGACTCCGGACATAAAAACACTACTGTCTGATATTGAGCAGAAGATTAAGGAGGAGGAGAGGCGAGCGTTTATTGACCCCACCAAGGCTGAGGAGGAGAAGGAAAAGGGAAATCAGAAGTTTAAGGACGGGGATTATGCTGGCGCTGTCAAGCACTACTCTGAGGCAATTGCTAGAAATCCAGATGATGCCAAGTACTACAGCAACAGAGCTGCCTGTTACACGAAACTTGGTGCCTTTGATTTGGGGCTGAAGGATTGCGAGAAGTGTGTCGAGTTGGATCCCGAGTTTGTTAAAGGGTGGGTAAGAAAGGGAAAGATTCTTCAGGGCATGCAGCAACACACCAAGGCTCTCAAGGCTTATCAGACTGCTCTGGGGCTTGATCCTAATAATGCGGAGGCCTCTGAGGGATATCGCAGCTGCTCGGTTTATTATGATTCCAATCCAGAGGAGGTCAGAAAGAGGGCTATGGCTGATCCTGAGGTTCAGAGCATTCTCAGGGATCCAGCTATGAGACTCATCCTAGAGCAGATGCAGAATGATCCCAAGGCCCTCCAAGAGTACGTATTTTATCAATTCTGCTTGGCAATTTTGTACACTCATATATATAGTCAAAATTAAGGTTTTTTCTCATTTTTCTGCCAAACTCATTATGGAATTGACGTGCAAAAACAACGTTTTTGTGTTTCGTCATTATTTCATGACTCATGGAGTTTCGAGGTGGCGCGAACATTTTGTTGCGTTTTTCCTAAACATTGAGAAAAAATCACAAAACTGTAGAGAACATGGATGAAAATGATCGTACCACAACTAAACTTCGTGAGCCCTTAAATAATGACAAAACGCAAAAACTTTATATTTTTTTACATCAACTCTTCGATAATTTGCAAAAAAAAACGTAATTTGTAAAAAACGTAAATTTTGGCTATATATCGATGTGAAACATCCTTAAAAGATAAGAGATAAATTGAATTTCATAGGCTCCAATTGTCGTGAGTAATTTTTCTGTTTTCATATGATAATTATAATTTTAATTTTGTCATTCCAGTCACCTGAAGAATCCAGCGATTGCCGAGAAACTCCAAAAACTGCTGGAGTCTGGGCTCGTCGCCATCCACTGATAATTCCACGGGGTGATCACCTTCGAATAAATTTGAAGAACTGCAAACGGTTCATAATCATCGCAATTCTTTCTACAGAGATGTCAGAGGTCCACCAAGACATCAGATTGGTGCCACATTTGTTGGGCCATCTCAATGACACTGCACATTTATTAAGGTTTATTTTATCTCCTGTTGCTTGTCATTCAAATAAACAAGTATAACAGTGCCTCAAATTTATTTAATTATAATTACCCAAAATTTTCCCCACCCACAGAACTCAATGATGAAATGAGTTCTTTTCAACGTGTAGATTTATCACTCTATTTTACCAGCAAATCTTGAAATCTAAAGAAGTTGATGAAATTTTAGCCATAACCTTTTTCATAAATTATGTAAAGCTGCAAGAAATGGATTGCAAAATATCTCCGATATATTCAGAATCGGTGTTGGAGAACTTGCCTTTTGTTTTCAGTGGACGATTGCATGGTAACTTATTGTTAATTATATGTGATACATAATGAATATTGAGTTATAAGATACCACATCACGTGATCACGACTACTGCACGCGGATTGGCTAAAATCGGTATTAAAATAATAATCAACAGAAAATAATTTTGTCTCATCTGTAAAGAGATCGAAAAATAATGAATGTTTCGTAATTCTTTCAATCGTGAGTTACAGGAAATTTAAACTGTGATTCTGCATTTAATTCCAAAGCAATTCCCATTCATTTTGATTATCGTCTCGTTATTTAAAAAAAAACTTGACGCCGGTTTCTTTGGGTTCGAGTGTACATGCCCAACCGGCTTTGGAGTCCATTCGATATTTCGATGAGCCTCAATGACTGGTTGAACAATTCATCTAATGAATTGCAAATTAAATAAATCCAACAATGCTGCGAGTACAATTTCCACCTGGAACGAAACTGCTAACAAAGGATCTAGAGGAAACTGAGTTGGAGAAGAGATTGAGTGTGAGTCGCTTTATTTTTTAATAAACTCAAACATGAGAAATTTCATGAAAATCCCAAAACTTGGAATACTGTCATAAAAAATAGCTCAATTTGCGGCGCTTGGCATTTCAGGTGCTCTCCAATAATCTAAAAATCTGGAAATCTGCAGACCCCATCAGATACGAGGAGTATAAACCCCTGGCAGAGCACCTGTCAAAATCCGACCCATTCCTTACTCATCCGAACAAATTTATTCAACTCTCCGTGGCCCTCTGTCTCTCAGACATCCTCCGGGGATTTGCACCGACGTCCCCATTCCCCCACAAACCCGACGTCCTCCTCCGGGTCCTAAACTTCCTAGCGAGCCACCTGGCGCCCCTGAAGGACCCATCCTCCCCGTGGTATTCGTCCTCCGAGTACATCCTCGCAAACCTAACTCGGGCGAATGCATTTGCCCTCTGTTCAGATTTCTCTGAGCTCCCAGCGACTCCCAAAAGCCTGCGGTCCTTCGTCATCCTCCTCTTCGACATAATCAATGCTAACCCCGCCGGAGACGTCCATCGTTTGATCAACAAACTCATCACAAACCTCATAAACTCCTCACAAGAGATCGTTAAGCCCATTCTTCCCGTTCTCTTCCTCCACCTGCTGATCACTCAAGACTCCTACAAGAGCTCTCACAATCTTTCAAGAAAGATATTATCGACTTCCAAAGCGCTCCTGGCGCCACTTCTCTCCCAGGATTTTGTGCAGATCCTCATCAGCTTCGGTACCGACGATCTACTGCGACAAGTCAGCTCTATAACCTCTGCAATCTCGCGGTTTTTTCCAAAAATCCTCGAGCACATCCTCCCACAACTTGAAGCACTCTTAAACTCCGAAGACGACGCCATGAAATT
This sequence comes from Fopius arisanus, assembly GCF_000806365.1. Taxonomy (NCBI): domain Eukaryota; kingdom Metazoa; phylum Arthropoda; class Insecta; order Hymenoptera; family Braconidae; genus Fopius; species Fopius arisanus. The sequence goes on along the minus strand of NW_011887767.1, from coordinate 225,968 downwards.
GAGGGCAGTCATCATTCTCTCGAGTGTGCTTCAAGACAAGGACTCGAATTTCTCGGGGTTTAGGAGCTTTTGGAAACTCTTTGTATCGGCGTTCCTGGCACAACCTGAGGGGATTAGAATTATTTGCATTAAGGAAGCGAAGCCCTTCCTCCTGAGTGACTCAATGCGCTCAGAAATTATTGAAATCCTTACTCTAGTGCAGCGAGACTACTCGCTGCTGATCAGAAAGCAGATCATCTCGACGATAATGTCCGCTGTCAATGAAGACTTTAGTCTTCTGGAGGATCAAGAACTCCTGAGCATTATTAAAGCGAGAAGTCTCGACAAGGATTACGAGGTTCGTAAACACACTCTGAAGGAGCTGTCGATAGGTTTTTTGTCCTCGAGGGTTACAGACAATTCTCGAGACTCCGATCTATCGAACTCTGCCATGATCTCGATAATGAATGAAGTTCTGCGTGGGTACTTTGTCAAGGACGAGAAGGATCGAATGTACGTGGAAAGAATCTTCACGACTTGGTTCAGCAAATTCCAGGAACAAGTCGAGGTAAGAGTGGCATTGCTCTATCACTTTTTCGATCAGATCGACAAAACCGCTCGCCGAGCATTTGCAGAACTACAAATTCACAGATGGACCATCAGAAAATGCTTGACGAGGGTTTTTGAGTCGAGGGAAGAGTTGCGAGGGGATCTTGAGCTAACGGTTGCTCGAAACCATTTAAAATCACTCTCGAAGTATTTCGCGGATACGATCGAAGTTGAAACGAATCTCTTAAAGTTCTTCGAGGACCTCAACGATAATCCTTCATTGGCGGAAGATATGGAGCAAGTTTTGATGCCAAATGTCACCTGCTTGCAGTCGGAGGAGGCTATAAACCGAATCTTACGTAATATCGGAGATCTAAACGAGACGGATCCGTATTACAAAACTGTGAAAATCCTCCTGGAGCGCTCGAGCTCAGTACTAATCGACGAAACAGCAATCGAAGCCTTGATCACCTGCCTCCACGATGTTCTCCATGATGACGAAGCTGCCCTTAAAATCGGTCTGAACCTCGAAACAGCGGTAGAGAACGGATTCAAACTTCTCGAGATCCTCTCTCTTGCTTTCTCTGCACATTTCGCGAACCCTACGATATTTAATACTCTTGCGACGTCTCTTCTGAGAGACAAGACTCCCTCCATCACCGTGAGAGTCCTCAACATCCTGACGAACGTGGGAAAAATCAAGCAGCTCAATAGAATCTCATCGACTTGGACAGCTCTCGTTGACACCTGCAAAAGCTTTTTGACCTCGGGGACTGTCGCGGAGGCGAAGGCCTCTGTAAGACTGATCTCTGGGCTTTCAGGGGAACAGCCTGCGTTTATCTTCCAGGATGTCGTGGAAAAGTTGGAAGACAGTTTAGATGGTAGAGGTTCCCGCGAGTGTACGACTTTGATCGCCAGTTTGGGGTACATTTCGTGGTTCTACGAGGATTCCAATGAGCAGATTTATTCAGCAATGAAAAGCGTTTACGTACAAGTCCTAGGCCCTGACGAGTCTCACGCTTCTGACGAGTCTCATCAAGCTGCTGAGACGAAGAATTGGTCGGAGAAGGAGGAGTTGCCTCTGGAGACGATCTGTCGATTAGAAGCGATGAAGTGTCTCACCAGGTGGGTGATATCGCGACAAGTTCACGAGTCCTGGATACTCGAAATTATTCGAGTGCTGATGCGTTTTGTAGCGAGTGAGGGGAACGCTAGGCGATTGGGGGGTTTCAAAGCCGATGAGAAGTCTTGGCTGAGGCTTCAGGCCGGTGCTTGTCTCCTCAAGCTCGCCAAGTTCGAGAGGACCGGGGACAAACTGAAAACCGAACACTTTTTTCGCCTCTCCGGGCTCATGATCGATGATGTTTATGAAGTAAGGAAGCGGTTTCAGGAGAAATTGGGGAGAGGATTAACTCGAAAGTGTCCCAGGGAGTGTCTACCCATTGATTTCGTGGGATTTTATGCCCTCGCCGGGATCGAGGGGGATGAGACATTGAAGGAGGGCCTAAGGACAGCAATGATCAGGCACTTTAAGAAGAGGGAGGAGAATTTGGAGAAGTGCTGTAAGGTCATCGGAGCCATGAATGCCCCGGTGGTTGACAGTATCAGGCCAGAGTCTGGGATTATTTATGCTGTCGTAATACTGGCCAACTGGAGGAAGGAAAGGACTGGCAGTGATAAACACCTAATGGGCACAATAAGGGGCCTAGAATTTGTCCTGGAGTACTGGCTTGAGAAGACGGGGGAGCAGAGGGAGAAAATGATCAGCTTCTTCAGACAATTGTTTAAGAGACTGCGAATGTGCAGGGATGCAAAAAAACCTGATGATGAGGGAATGGCCGCTAGGATCCAAACAGTTTGTGATGTTGCTGTCTATTGTCTCGGAAATTTCGACGAGGACAGAACTGGCTTTGGTGAAGAGGTGGGTGATGTAGCCCAGCTAGAAATCCCCACGAGGTATCTGCAGTTTGATGAGGAATTGTTGAAAAATCCAGAAGATACATTTTCAAGGGATGTTCTTATGGAGAGGCTGAGGGTCATTGATACGAAGAAGAAAAATAAGCAGCGAAGAATGAAGAAGAAAAATGACTCACATTCGCTCATCGAAAGAATTTTTGGAGTGAGAAAGGGAATGAAGAGGAAATCAAGGGTGAGTTTGTGCTTAAACATTCCACTAGAGAATTCTTCGAAGAACATTTCGAAAATGTTTCTCTCGAGACCCGATCTATTGCTTAATAATAATTAATTTTGAACACTTTAGGACGCAATTTAAAGAGATATTCTCAAGATGAGTAGCCTTCTTCGCTTAATTTCCAGCTGCAGAAATCTACAGAGAAGAAGAAACTTCGTTCCTTAGATAATTTTATAATTGTTCGTTAATAATCGTTCTTCTTCAAAAATAGTGCACAGCTCATAACCTTGAGAAATGTTCACAGATGAATTAAATTCATGAAATTCTAATGAATTTTTCGTTTTCCATTATCATTAGTCTTTATTTAAATTATTCATTATTGTTTATTTCAATTTTTGAATTTCACTTGTATGTCAGTGGAGGCCTGGCACATATCGATACTTATTCTGTCGATTAATTCATGTATCGATATTTCTATGTATCGAGAAACTTTCTACTGTGGGAATAGAAAACATTGAAAAAATGCCTGAAACTGTTAAATCTTTTCTGTAATTAGCATTTATTTAATCCTAAAGGATTAATCGATTGAAAAATGTTTCCAACTAATCGATTATTGTTATCACTTCGAAAAACTGCCCAGAGTTACCTCAAGAGAGGCATAACCTCAAAGACTGCTGTCACCCCAGAGCCAAATGAAGAATCAGACACCGGTGAATTATTGCAATAATATTGAATTATTCATTATTTAATCAATTACTCATTATTAGCTTCCTATTAATGAAAGAGGAGAATATTCACCGACTCATAGAGTATATTTCATGTGATTCAGTTCAGTTTGGATTCATAAAAAAGGAATTTTTTGTTATTGTTTTGCTTATTTCCAGTTGTCAAAAATATTGTTGTCTCCCAAACTGGGCCTATACGACTATTTGGTCTGAGTCGTCCTCAGAGAAAAAATGCTCTGGACAGTGCAACAGCTCAAGAGTTGGCTGAAGCTCTCGACGAATTCGATGAGAATGAAGAAATGAAAATCGGAATTGTTCATGGGATTGGTGGTAATTTCTGCTCAGGATTCGACCTAGGGGAAATAGCAAAATCAGAAGGAGATTCTGACAGGTTGCCCCACTTTGGAGCATTGGTAACTAACAGTTAACATTATTATTCCCCTCAATCATTATCACCATTTGGCATTTTTATATAGTAATTTACCTCTCATTATTTGTTGTCATTTCAGTGCACACGAATGCAGCTCTCGAAAAAGCCTTTGATTGCAGCTGTAACTGGATATGCAATTGGAGCAGGATTTGAACTGGCTCTCATGTGTGATTTGAGGATTCTCGAGCAGAAATCACGAATGGGTTTTTTAAACAGGAGATTTGGAATTCCAGTGATGTGTGGTGGAACAGTGAGATTGCCAGCGATGGTAGGATACTCTAGAGCAATGGATCTCATATTGACTGGAAGAGAAATCAGCGGAGAAGAGGCCTTCAACTGGGGATTGGGAGCTCGTCTAGTTGCCTCTGGCTCAGGTTTTGACTGATTCATTTGATAGGTCTGCAGACGAATAATAACAAAAAAATTATCAATAATTTTTCCTACAGCAATTATTCAGCCGCAGTCTTTTTTCTCACATTTTTTCATAAGTTTTTTACTAATCTGATAATTTTAGCCCTGGGCCAGAGCATATCTATTGCCCAATCAATTCTGAAATATCCTCAAGGGGCTCTGCTGGCAGATCGAACGTCCATGAGCTATGCAACCTTCGGTGGAAAACCAATAGAAGAGGCTCTGGAATTCGAGCGAGACAATGCGACTGATTTGCTTCTCGACGGTGGGATCAAAGGAGCCCAGCGATTTGTCGATGGATTCGGAAGGCATGGAAAATCCACGAATATCACAACCAATGATAGAACTAGTTTCAGAAGTCTGGAGGATGATGTGTTGTAGTTACTTCCTAAAATATTCAACTTAGCTCAATATTTCCTAAAAATACAATTCGTCTGCCCTTCGATGTTCTAAATAAATCCCAAAAATAATTCATAATTGTTCAATTGAGTTTGATTGTTCGTTGGTGCGGTAGAACAGAATTTCAATGTCGTGTAAAAACGAAAATGCGAAACCCTAAAACCGAAAAATGTTCTGAGAATTTCGTGAGTTATTTCTATTCTGGAGTCGTTGCTGCGACGAAAGTAGAAACACCGAGAGAGAAAGAAATTCCTGTCGGCCATTCCGAGTTAAATGGCGTATTATGTGTGTATTATAAATTGCGTACATTTGGCTCTAGTACTCATCAATCTATCTAATTTTCTCAGTCTCGTTGCTCGCTTTACAAATGCCAAGTGTGGGATGCATCGTCGACTCACCTACGATTATGCAATTGCGTCTAGTGACATATCGCATCTTAAATTATCCGTTTATTATGTGTCGCTTGGTGAAAGACTCGAATGAAATTGGCGATTAGTAGTTTATCGTTTATTAGTGTTTACTCTCTTACTGGCTGTGAATTTTATGGAACAACTCAATGAATTTCCAGAGTCCATAAATTAGAGGAATTACTCATGAGCAATAACTGAAGATATTCTCGAGAGATCGTGAAATGATCATGAAATTCGAGAGTTAGGGTCACGAGAGTTAGGGTCCAATTGAGTGATTTATGATTTTTAATATTACGTTTATAGTTGTAAAAATGACGAGCATCGTCCCTTTTACACCAGGCATCAACGTAATTTAGAGATTTTTACATCTAAGGTCTTTCTGCTGTCTCAGTGTTCATCCGCTTGGCATTTTTATTCCTTCAAAATGTTCGTAAGACTCCAAGAAACAAAGGTATTCATTATGCAACCATCGAATAAACAAGTAATTGAATGAATTTAATTGATGCCCTGAGTTTTTACGTGGGCTAGAATATCTGCGGAATTCGACGTATAGCACATGGAGTTCTAGAGAATAATTGACTCAACGACAATTTTTGTATATTTGCAATTCTAATGTGAATTAGTGTCGGTTGCAAAAATATTCTCTTCCCATTATTCACTTAAAATTATTCACTTTATGGATAATCAAGTGAACTGGTGAATTCATAAAAAAAACACTCATTATTGGTTGGGTTTTGAGAGCGCAATCGAAGTATTGTGACGAAATGAGTGCAGGTGGCAGAAAATAATTGCACAAGCTCCTTTACCCCCTTTTCATCCATGGACTCCAATCGTCTCAGAAAACCCTCTTACTCTCTATCACCACTTCAAAATAACAAACTGTCACGGTGAATGTCTTGCAGAGTTGAATAAATGCATCATACTACCAGTTCAGCTGGTGTAATATTCTTGCTGTCACTCTTGCACTCTGAAAAAACTCGAAGGAACAAAAAAAAATACTTTCTCAAGCTCGTTAAATTGATCTGCAACAACTGGATTATCAGGTTACTCACGTCGTTCTAAACGGTATTGAATCACTCCGGGGTGTAACTGGACATTTTGCAGGTCAATCTTTCCTTTCAGATGACCTGTGATTGAAAGAAACAACTATATGGTGTTGTAATCCTCCATTTTTCACTCGACTTCGATCAAAAATTCCGAAAGATATCATTAATTTTATTCTATTCCTTTCATGGCTATATTCCCCTCTCACTCGAGTAGGGAACAAGTGCCGAAAGTGACATTGATGCCTGTTGGAACATTATATTATTATCTTCATTTTGATAAGAATGATTGATTCGCCATTTGAATGCGAATTTTATTGAAGTAGATAAATTCTATTATCAATAAAAATCATGAAATTCAAGGTGCCTTAGAGCTATCAATTACCCCTCTCCAGGTAAAACGAAATTTCATTGAATTTTCAAGATTAATGACTTTCATAATCAATGGGATAATCAATTTAATAAAATTGAGGTGAAAAATACGGGAAAAGAAATCAATGGTAATATATTTAATAAAAACAATAAAAATAGCACACGAAGAGAAAAATTCGTAACCTGAAATTTTACGAGAGTATTGAGTCAATAAAATACTTTTTAAAGAAAAAATCAAATGAAAAATATGGGTCACTTAATTGTCTGACATTAGATAGTGACATATAAATAGATATGAAGTAATTTTTAATAAATTTAGGCTTTTGCGATAATGCCGTTTCATAATTTCTCACGTTTACCACAAAGTGAATAGATCGGAAGGTATTTTCGCGGGGTCTTTGTAATGGGCGCGAATAAATGGCATTTGAGGTATAAAACGCAGTCACGCAGATTGAGGGAGGGGGTGGTAGGGCCCTTTCACGAATGGCCACAAGGCCCCAAGGATAGTTTACTGTTTGTTGTTCAAGTCAAAGCTGAGGTGCAAAGGTGCGCACAAATGAGAAAAACCGATAAGTGGGTGAGGCTAGATGGAATATTAGAGACAAAGGAGATCCATGGAGCGTGCAGAATCATGACTCTCAATTCACTCAGCAATTCAATGGAATTTCATTTCTAGAGTTCAACTTGAAAAATAAAAAAAATAATTTTAACACCATCACAGCGTCTCATGTATAGTTATTGAAATGCGAATAATTGTATGTAATACGTAACAAGAGACGAAATGATTGTGTTCTCTGAAGGAATGGAATATCCTGGGAATCAATTGGTGCTTATTCCTCAAAACTTTCACCCAAATGAGCTGGAATTCCTGAATATTTTTTTCCTCCCTTGGTTTGAGGAGTGCAGAGACTTGCGCAAGAGGCACAAATAACAGAGTAGAATATGCATATGAGGATAATTAAAGCAAGAAGTAAATTCCACCGATATAATTACGAGTTACCATGAGGGATGAGAAATTGAACGACTCGGTAATTTTAACAGTCTTCGTCTGGACGTCTGGGGCTCTCTGGTATGTTTCATGTATGCAAAAACCATTAAGATGTTTTTTTTTTATTGACGTTTAAGGCGCGCCACTCGTTAGCAATACGATTGCCCGCATGTCATTTCAACGCATCCGGCTGCCATTTCGAGGTCTGTGTCACGTTTTTTCCTCTCTCTCTCTCTCTCCTTTTTTTTTCAATTCCACTCTTTCCTCATTCCCATTCACCAGCAGAATGAGGAAATGGAGATCAATAATTTATCAGGAAAACAATCGTTACGAAATGAGAAAAGGAGGAAAAGTTACATGAGATTCATTGCAAGTGAATCCTGCGCACGTTTTTCGTTACACGCACGTCCACGAGATAAAACCAAGTAACGAGACTTTCCCCTGACAGGGTAAAAGCATCTCCAGCTGTGTCATTTCCTTGGATACTTGTCGTCGAATACTGACAACACTCTCTTACTTGATCAATTATTCCTTTACCTTCTTTACTACTATTTCAATTTGCATTTCTATCTGCCTCCGTCCCCAGTAGGTAAGAATAGAGAAATCGTTTGTTTACATCTGATACTTTTTCAATCACCCAGGCGAAATTCAAATTAATCGCTATTTACCATTACATATTTATTCGATTCCGTGTCTTCGGGTAGAAATTAGCGAAATTGACTATGGGGGGCTATTTTTATTTCGGGAAATTCCATCGGAAAGGCCTTTCAATTTATTTTCTTGGATTTATAAAGATAATTTGTAAAGTTCATTTCAATATTCAAGGGAAATTCTTGCAAAACTCAAAGGAATCTGTTATTCAATTATAGATTTTCCATATAAACCACTTGAAATTTGATGCATTGAGTATTTTATTTGAATTACTTTTAATATAGTGCAAAATTTACTATATTAATTTTATCATTGATAATATGAATTTATTATGAATATGTAATAACTTGATGAAATAAATCGGTGACAGCGAACGTTTTCATTCCGCAAAAAAAGTGAATTGTTATGTGATTTAATGAACTTTTTATTAGTACTTCTATTTTTTGTTGACGCATGTTGCGTATCCGCAACACACCCTCAGCATCATTGAATCTGAGGTTTCAGAATGTTCAATGGATTGAATACCAGATCGAGTGAACGAATCGAGTTCAAGGACCCGATCGTGGAACTCCACGCACTCATTCTATTCTCATGAAATATAGATATCAAAACCATACGCACCATATATATAGCATGGCTTTAATTAACACAATCCACTTAAACAACGCCATGGATTCCCATGGGGCCCCGTAATGAGTACCTCACTCCATAAAATTCCTCACTTCATTATCCCCCGAAAATGCGACGAAAATTGGAGTGCGCCAGCAAATAAATTCGCACAGTCGGCCAGTAAAATTCTCTTTTTAATCATTTTTCAACAAATTTCTCATTACTTAATTTGCCGCTAGTAATTTTTTTCACATTTCGTGGACAAAAAAGTCAAATGAAAACTAACAGTAGAAATTCTCCCACTCAATTGAGAGAAAAAAATTTTCAATTATTAATAATTATCCAGTGAATGAATTAAAACTCATAATTAACACGAAAATTGCAATGGCTGAGACGTAATGAAGAATTTGCGGAAATTAGGCGAGCTGCGAGAGGGGAGGTTGAGTGGTGATGGTCTGAAGGGCTTGTCTTAAGTAATTAAATATTTGAGGAAAATGAATATTATTTTTTTGAACGGGTATGAGCAAATGATCGTCTCCTCAAAGTGTGGGGTCACTGCGATGTACGGAGGGCGGCATATGGCGGGCCTCCTTGAGCATAATGCTCTCGGCACCGATATAATAATACTGTACAACAAGTGAGGATAGTGAGGAGGCTCGCCTCGAGCCATGTAACAACCTACATTTCATTTACTGCACTTTTACTCAGGGGACGACCGTACGGACGGCCTTGCTGCGGCCTGAATACCGCGCTAGTTCGCTATGCCATCGCTATGGCCGCGGCCCTTTCTATTGCCCGCCATACCCTCATGGACCATTTTTCTTTACTATTAAAATATTACCTCCTTCTTTCGTTATGGCACATTCTCAAAAAGTTGACTTTTTCAAGTTGAATTACAGAAAATTTTATCAACTCATTTTCAACATTCAGTGGAATTTCAGGAAATTACGCCCGCATATGTATTCTGTCCATTTTCAATTGCTCAAAATATATATTCGCTCTATCAGTTACGGCAAACTGTTTGAAAATAAATTTTTCAGGAAATATTTTCCATTCAATTTCATTAAGAATCAATAAACAATCTCTCAAAAAAGAAAACGAAATCCTCGGAAAAATTCTATCTTTTTTTCCGGCTTGAATTCCGGAAATATTCATCAACTTGAGTTGATGTGGAATTGAAATCGCCACAAATGTTAAGAAATCGTGAAATCCATTTCTCTGAAATTCTCTGGAGCTTCAGCAAGCCGGAGATCTTTTGATACACTTATTTCTACTCCCACGGGATGTAAAAAAAATTCGGTAAAAAGGAATAGAGAATTGGGGTAAACCAGGGCATAATGAGACTCCGGGCGCGTGGGTGTTTGAATTTTCTACGGAGGGAATGTTAGCGAAGGGAATATCGTCCTCCGGCTTTCTTCGCTCCTTCGGTTGCCATTTTTTTTCTTCCTCTCTCCTTTTATCCAGGGGCTTGTGACGCGAACGAACCTTGATAAACCAGTCTAAGACGGTTTAAGCAACTTGGGCTATGACCAAGGCTCCAACAAGTCGAGGGAAAACGAAGATAAAAAATCAAAGACATACCTTCAGTGGCACGAGTGGGGGATATGTGTATTTCTCGGCTAAACTCAGTCGGAATCCCGGATCTTGGTGCAAAAGCTATCCATCTATGTTCTCCCTTCAGCCACTTTGTTATTTTCCTTCCCTTGAATTTTTTCCCCCCTTTTTTTCTCACCGCTAAGTGCGCCTATGTACCGCCGTGAATATTTCCTATCTCTTTAATATTGTCCGCAAAAATCTCCACACCTCCCTCGATATTTACACTAGCCTTTTAAGTGTCTTTTCAGAAGGTGCACTTTTTTGCCTTTAGGCTGTTAACAATTTTTGTCGGAATTTGCCGCATAAAATTCCGCGAATTTTTGTTAAAATTCAATTAAAATTTTTCACTCAAATTCTTTTCCAAACTTTCATCCCGAATTTGCATTTGAAATTCCTCGTTTGATTGTCTGGAGATTAGTTGGTGTTTAAATTTTAATTTTAATGTTTAGTATTGTCATCTCAATCTTACCTCGTAGTTAAAAAAAATTTAAGTGCCAGTATTACCTAATGATCCAGTATGAAATTTTCAATGAAACGTGTACTCGGTAGTTCCATTAAATCACCTGTCTATTCGTTTTGCCTCCAGTCAAAATGAATTTAATTAAATCGCCTTCAATTGCGGGAGAAACTCAATTAAGCATTTATTAAGTTCTCATGAAAGTCGAATTGCACTCGAAATAAATGATATTAACCTCGGCATTGGTTTTAATTAAAGTTGAAGCTGAGAAGATTTCAGCGAGAGACATCCAACGATTGATGAAATTCCCTTCCTCTTTCATGAGAATAGAGGAAACAAAATGAGAAACAATATTTATTTGCGCAGAGGAAAATTTTCTTCATGCGAAAAAATGACTTTACATACAACAAAACTATTTTCTCATGATAGAATAAAAATTTGGTGGAATTGCAATTTCCAGCTAATGATTATTGCATAATAACCCTAATAATAAATGTGTGTTCAATGAAAGAGAGCAGAAAAGAAAAAATATAAATACATATACATGTACATATATGTAACATACAATAGAATTATCAATTTTATATTTTTTAATTGTTCATTTCTTATAAATGGTAGAGTCAATACCATACATATATGTATTAGACTCGAGGACTTATACGAAATGATGGGTTAACGCAGGTTGGCTTAATTACACTTTACACACACACACACACGCACACGCATGGAGGATAATGAAAAATTGAAGAGTAAGTGTGTGGAATATATCGAAACGTCTAGGATAGCATGTCTTGGCAATCAGGTGTACGTGTTTATGAGACTCCCCTATAAATCTCGTAACAACTTAACTGGGCCCATCCATCCAATAGTCTCGTTTGCTATCCTATCTGCCTCGTTGTAACATAAGTCTCTCGAGTTTTATAAGATCGTGCCATCCGGATGAGTATAAAAAACAGATGTACAAAAACTATGTGGCAACAAAAAATAAATGCCACAAAAACTCGAAGAAAAGTGAAAGGGGATGAAATTTTCCGAGTTATGATTGAGCACTCGTTGAATAAGTCGAGGTCTTCTACATAAATTGTTATTTAATGCTCAAGTTGAGTACATGAGTCAATATCCTTCTTTATTATTACTTACAGAGATTATACTTGAAGTGATAGTCACTCAGGAATTTTTAAGTATTTTATCTACCCAATTATCGATTTTCGGAGAAAAGGGCATGAAACTTATTTGTCGCTCATTCAATTTTCCATCCAAAAAATCCTCTGAGATTTTTTTCCAAAATCAATAGTTCTTTAGATTAATCGGTATTTAATAGAACCGAAAAATTATATTTATCTCCCTTTTTTGCTAAATTTTTATCATTGATAAGTATTCATTTAATCAGAATGAATTTTTCATGCATTAACATGATTTATTTCTGTAAAATTAAGACAATTCTATAATTTAGTAAAGATGGTTTACTCCAATTGTTGAATGAACTCCAAAAATAAGGAAATAATTTTATGTAAAATTGACGAATCATTGATTAAAAATAAATAAATGGGATAAAATATCCATGAATGATATTTTTTTGTGTCACCCTTTTGGGATAATGAAATGTTTTTATGAGGTAAAGATTGATAAAAATTAAAGATGTTGATTTGATGGAAATGAAGTTTTTTTTTCTGGACGAAGCCTTCCATTCCATCAGATCGTGTTCATTCCAATTCTCTCATAGATTTCATGTCCAATATCTCGTGGGAACTTCACCTCAATGTACTGATATTCGTCCCCCAATATTCCCTCCCATTTTTTTTCATTTATTACTATTTTTCCCCTCTAATTTTTCCGACGGACGAGTGACGTAACTTGTGTTGCAAGTATTTTGCGCACAACTTTTCTTTCACCCAGGATTTTATGGGAGAATAATACTCCATGGAAAGAGGTAGGGAGCAACAAGAAATTTACGAGGGGAAAAGACATTTTCGAATGCTGACGTGTTTTCACGTACTAAAGGTAATGTAATGTCCTCTCATCCCTAATTTTTTTTTCGATATTCACGTAGCCATTCATTCGTTTGCATACGATTCTTTTCTCATTCCAGTAATGGGCATGACACGATGAATCTAATCCGATGAATCTCTCTGATTCATATGGAGAAAATTTTATGGGAAAATTTATTCATGTTATTTGGGCTTTCGCAATCGTGTCGCTCTCACCCCTTTTTTTCGCCAATTCCAGTAATAGATGCCATTAGTCAAGAGCTTTAGAAAGAAAATTAAATTTCGGAGATGGAATACTCTACTAAGGAAAATCATAATTTACCTAAATTAATTCAATTTGTTAAGAAGTATTTTTTGTCTTCATGCCATTCATGGGTGTTTCAAATTTATTTTCAGTGAAACGTAAATATTACAAGAATTTTCAATAAACGTAGATTTCGAAATGTAATAATTACTATTAATATTCACAGTTGTAATTATTGTTTCACAAAACTTTGTTAAATTTCAAAGGATCTTGAATATAATTAAAAATGTTGTAAGGTGTAGTAGAATTTGCATAGTTCGAGGTAAAAATTCATCTCGAAATCCTATTTTTATTTTGAAAGTTCCAGATCTTTCCAGTCTTACTACATTTTCACCGAACAACCGCAAGTTGAAAATGTCTCCCAAGCGTTTATCTTATAAACGAATTCGTTGTTCATTTTAATAAAATGAAAAATCTGAAGATGCGAAAGATCTTCACCCACTAAATAGCTATTTTACTAATTTTTCTAATATCCGGAGGAGTTCTGCAAATTTCTGAAAGATCTACGAATGACTTCGCATTTAGCGCGACGGACTTTCGCAATTACTGAAATAGGGGGTAAATTTAAGAAAAACTTTATCTTATTGGATTTGGTTGATATCGAAGATGGTATATAGAGGAGTCCCTCAGTGGACGAGTGAAAGTGTACATTAGAAAATACACGATGGATTCCTTCGATCCAAACAATTTGTCGTAACTACGCTGTGTGCAATGCACATATACATGTGTATGAATCCCCTTGAGGGCCTCACTAGAGGCCAATTATATTTTTATCTTGAGATATCATCGAACGTTGATTGCACACGACTCCTAAGAAACATGATATTACATTATAAATTATGCTTTTTGCTGGATTTTTTCTTTGAGGTTTTTATGATTGTTATTTTTTTATGCAATAAATGCCAGCTGGATTTGGCGAGGCGCTGATGATTATTTCATTGGCTCAACAGGGCTTCAACAGAATTCAACGATTGATTGCATCCGGCATAATGAAATGATTGATAATTCCCCCATTCGATTGAGAGATTTGATTGGGAATTTATCGCATCATTTACAGCTATTTCAGGCAATTTCGGAATTTTTTCTCTGGCTCTGCACTTATCCCTCAATTCCATTCGCTTTCACTAAATATTTTAAGAGATTTTCAAAACTCCATCAATTATTCATTAACTCTGTTTATTGTCGAGCTGTCTCTCATTTTTTGGCCAAAGTGGCATTCTAGGAAAAATAGACGGAAATTTTTTATGTTTTGAAATTGTTTTAAATAAAGATAGCGTGAAGAACTGGACAATTTGTTATTGTTTTCCAGAAATTACCTTTTATTAATCTGATAAAACTCCAATATTTTGTCAAAATTCTTGGCATAAATATTCTCGGATTATAAAAAAATTCAAACATTTATCGGAATTAATGCAACATAATATAATATAATATAATTTAAGTTTTATAATTGCAATAGAATCAAGTGAATGATAATACTGACGAGTTTATTTTTATGTATAAAGTTAATGTATTGATGTTATTATTTTATATTATTGTAATGGAGGTAATAATGAGATTAAGGGTGATATGTAGTTTGCAAGGAATAATCTGGAGTGCCAAAAAATGAGGGGCAAATAGTGATAATTAAAGCGATTTTTCTTCAGTGTTTTTGCGAAGAATTGTGGGGTGCTGTTGAAATATAACGAAATATTGAATTTCGCTTGTTGCATGGAGAACATTCCATAGGCAACTGACCGAGGAGAACTCTCTGGCGCAACCACTTCTTCAATCTGAATTCTTTAACGCCTAGTGCTGGAAACTGTCGCAATAGTTAAACCATTGCCTGTGATTTACCGAAATTCTTCGAATAACATTCATTGTGCATGTGAAAATAATTGATATTGACGGACAAGATGGACAATTTAATCAGTAGGAATTTTTTCAATTGAACTGTTCTCCTGCATTTATATCGCTTGATGGATTTCACAATATGAGTTCATTCACCACTTAACAAATTCATTGTCAATTTATTTGTGCAAATTAATTCATCGATAATAATGAATATTTCGAAAACAACGATTAGCAAGTTAAATTGAGAAGTGATTAGAATACCCTCTGTTTCTATATGATATCGGCGCATTTGCATAATTATTATTTCAAATCGGCAGATTGGATAATTGGAGTCATAACAAGTGCACAGAGCAGCTGGGGTATCTCATGTTGCCTCCAAAAGGTTATTATGTGTTTTCAAATGCTATCTCGTGATTGAGTTATTTGCTGAATTTTTATTTATTTCTGGAATTGTTAAATATTGATATCAAATATTCCACCGGTGAGGGTCAATGAATCGCCGAAGGAAACGTTAATTATGCAAAATTTTCAACTGTTCTTTCTCTTAAAGAATTGTGGGTAAAAATTCCTATGAGAAATTCCTTCGAATTTTTGCCTCCAAATTTTTTTTTCAATCACAAAAAAATATGTGCAAGAAGAAGAAATATTGATATTATTGTTTTCATCGTAATAAAAATATTTGGAGAATATTTCTCCGGTTGGTATACATAGAGTGTAATTTTTCGTCATTCCCGATATATTTTTTATGAAAAAAAAAAAACAAACTGGTTTATAAATGAGAGGCCTTGGACTTTTTTGACATTTTGAGTATTTGCGGGACAAACGAACGATAAATTTTGTATTATCACCCAGTAAAAAATAGTTTGATAATATTCGCGGCAATCACAAACACTTGTCCTGGATTTAAGGAGGTTCCCGAGGAGCAGTAGTGCTCAACCTAGAGTAAGATCCCTCCCGCGAAAATACCCATCAGTTACACAAGAATTAGTTGACGCTCAGTGCGCTCATTGGTTCCGCCCCATGTGCGCAGAAGTGAAAAAATGATCTGGCAACATCTCATCTCATATTGCCAATCTCAACACAATCTCATCGCAACCACACCACTATACGATGACAGTAGTTCAAACCGTTCGCGTCATGTGACGTTGCCAAGTCGCCACGTTCTTTCAGTGAGGGAAATTGGAAACGACCAAAAGTTGATATCTTTTAACGTAGATAAAAAAACAAATACCGCTTGTTATATTTTTTTTTACAGAAAAATATTAGTCATATCTTCAAGTAATGATTTACACTTAAAAAAAAACACACAAGAACATTACCACTGTAAGAGAATAAAACGTGCGGATTCAGGTTGCTCAGTGTCTCTACGTTAAACATGCCAACTTCAACTGGCTGAATCTATTAATTAATCCTTCTCTGCGCGAAGGATTAAAATTTTTACCACTCCTTAAGGATGGCAATGACGAAATTTATTCCATTTTTTAAGGAGATGGTCCTTAAATAGATATCGCCGGCTTCAGGATCAATTCACGTTGTATTAGACACATGAAATTCTCGATAATATACTATTTCCTCGGCATAAGCTGCTGGAGAGCAGGGTGATTTTTCCATTTTGTTGGTTTGAGACGGAAATGACGAATAAACTTTGCCTTTCTATCTTTGCTTAATTGCTCGATTAAGGAATCCCTAAAGCCTTGATTAATGAATCCTCTGTGGGCGTATAAAGAAACATCGTGCAAAGCAGGGATTTTTCTTTATTTCTATTCTATTGTTACTATCAAAAGAAACTTCCACTCTCTACTCTTTTTTTTTAATGAACAATCAAAAAGAATAAATAATAAATAATAAAAACACCAATAAAAATCTTAATCGTCAATTTTTCTGTATGAATTCTTTAATTTCGAATTTAAATTATTGTGTCACTCAACTCAAATCACCATAATTATATATATTATCAAATAGTTAATGAATTTAATTCAAGAAACCTATGCTGCATCTGCATTATCAATCAAAAAATGGAACATTATTTCGTTATTTTATCGTTTACCATTAATAAAAATGAAAAGTTGATGTAATTTTAACTGCACTGATATCTGAAAGGAAAGGAAAGGTGCGGAAAATAAAATAAATCGAGTAATTAGAAGGTTCGAAATCTGGGGTGTACATTATTTTTATTTTACGCATATTTCTTATAACATGATTTGTTGTTTGTTTATACATTTTGGAATATATATTAATGGGCAAGTCATCGAGGAATAAAAAAAATTAACCAGATCAACGCCCATTAGATGCATTCAATTACCATTCCTCTTATTATTAAACTTTCAAAATAGACAGGTCTCTTCCTCGTGCATGCTCAACTCTCTTGTTCCGTTCGCACACTCTCTCTCTCTCGTACATACGCAGATAATTTATCCACGTTTATTTATTCATTTAAAAATGTTCTTTATCATCTTAATGTACAAACGGGTTATGATTTAATATTAATATTACAAATAATAATTAATATTACAATTAAAACCATCAGTTGTTAATGAAACAATTATCGTTTTACAATTTTTAATATTTCATTTTTTTTTCTTTTTCAGTTTTTTTTTGTTTTCAGTATTTCTCACGTCCGTGTGACTACTTCCACTGCAGCGGTGTTATTTATTCTTATTGTTTCATTTTTTTCCCACGTGTTTATTTTCATTTGTGTCTGCATTTGTGTTAAAAACGTGTATCCCTGTTGTGTACATGTCAAGTATTTTCATTTTCTCGTTCCCGCTCGCCTTCACCCCCTCTCCCTCTCATTCGTTGAATTATTAGTTCATAAATTCGCGTGCGACATCGAGTTCTAGTGCCATTGTAACATTTTCAAACCAAATAAAAAGAAAAAAACAAAAAAGAAGAACGACCGATTAATAAAAAAAGAACGAAAAATAAACAGAGACAGAAATTCTTATGTTTTCAATTCTTTACACATTACTCTCTATTAATTACACTTGAAAGAATAGTCTACATAAGAAAACAGAATAATTGCAGTCTCACGTTGAATTAAAAAATGAGAAAATATATTGACAATTGAAAATAATACATGATTTGTTTCTTAAGTATTAGTACAGGAGAGCCTCACGTGAACTACAGATAATGAGCGACGCTGCCGTTTATTTATGCCTCGGTTTTACGTCTTTCCTCCCTCGATACATTTTAAATAATCTCACTATGTTCCCTGTGTTTATCACTCTGTAATTCAAAGCATTTTTGATTCTTTTGATTTATTGATTTTTTCTTTCGGACGGAGCGTTGCCCAGAAATGTACATGTAATTATGTAAAAATTAGTAGCCCTAATTGGAACGCGAGGTTCTCACTCGTGGCCCCCTCGTGCAGGCAACGAACCTTCAAAATTTTATAAATTTTTCTAAATTCATCAAACTTTCAAACAAAGAAAATAAGCAGGTTTCTGTGTTGTCAAGTCTTGAATGTTACCTCTCAGTCAATTTGTATTTTAGTTCTTAACAATTGGTATTTGGCATCTAAGTTTCGTATGGCAAGAGGGAACCACCGGAACAAACAAATCTAATCGACTACTCATGTGTTAGTTATTCATCTAACTTTTCTTCTTTTTTTTTCGTACTATTATCGTATTCTCTCAACGGATGAGATTTTTTTCTGGAATTCACTGGTCATTCTACATGACAATTTTTCTTTAATTTTTCATTCAATAGAGAGTTCCTTAATCACTAAACGATAGTCTTGTACATGCCTTTATCTTTTTGCATTTACGTACTTTAATGAATTCTTTTTTTTTCTTTTTTTTTCACATATTTTGCATGATCAACATCTGTCGTACTATCAATTACCATGTATTACATCATAATTCGTAAGATATTACACATAATATATAGATAATCATTAGTGTCGATTTTTTTTTTCACTCATTTTATTAAACGTTTTATTAATTTTCATAAAATATATGCATTACTCTGTCGGCGTGATTACGAGTGATTTCTCCAGTTATTCAATCTTTACTTAACTTCAATTTTTCCCGATTAAATTCTGTTTTGTTTATAGTACGGTATACAAATACATCGATACAGATATGATTTAATATCGGCATAGACATGCGCACTACTCGTAATACGTACGGTCCTTTGTGTAACGAGAGGCGATTGGAAAGGAATTTGCTTTTTATTACGATAAGAAGTGGAAGTTGAGAAGAAAATGTACAGAAAAAAGTTATTGTTAAATTTACCAATACGTTTAGTAATTGTGTAACGCATTGACTCTCAAGGAATTTCTATATTCAGAAAATAACGTTTTTTTTTTTGTAAAAATTCCACAAAAATATCATAATTTATATAAAAAACATTGCAATACTAATTTTATTTTAATTTTACAAAAGAATGAAAGTACAATTTTCTGGTAAAAATTACACTACAATATTCTAATTCTTACCAACAAAATTGGTTTTTTTATTTGCTTTCACGTGCACATGATAGTGAAAATGACGTTTTTTTTCCAAAATAAAAATTCCTTTCGAGCTGCGTAATTATTAACTGTCGGTGTAATTTTATCCAGGAATATTTTCCCGTGTGGCAGGTGAGGGGAGGGTCAGTGATTTTTCAAATCCTCAATAAAAAATTTGCAAAACGTGATTGGCCAATTCGCCCCGCCGATGGTTGACAGTACGCGCAGAATAAATAATTGCGTATTACTTAATTGAAAAACAAAAACTAACTAACCGTCATGATTTGATTTCCTGAGGGTCGACGGAGTTTATCATCCGTTTTGTAACCAGCAGCAGTCGTTTGCTTTCACATTATTTTGTTATTAATACGAGTACGGGAGCAATTTAATGCATACGCACGTGAATTTAATCGCTAACATGCATCGGAGGGTTGAGGATTCGCCGCGTTGATGATCTTTGATGAAAAATAGGAAAGCAAATTGATCTCCATCCACAGTTGATTAATCAAATAACTAAACATACATGCACATTATTTAAAGATATTACGAAATTCTACACATTACCCCGAATGTACGGAACATAACAAGCAAGAGAAATAAACTAAATAAATTCGATTACCCCGTGTCATCTCTTTTCACTCTCAACATTCGGTTAAAGTTAGAGGCGAAACTTAGAAACTTAGACGGAAAAACAATACACTGACGAAGTGCATTAATTGATTAGCCAATTTCTCAACACAATTAAAAAAGAAAAATTATTGAAAATGAACCGCAGCTTTAGACAGATCCCCGAATAAAAGAATAAATCAAGGTAATTAACCATTAAAATGACGATGAATTTACACAACCTATGTACAACTAGCCTCTCTGACCCTTGATTTTTAAATAAATTTCATTATCTCTATAATACACATAAGTACAAAGGGGCGATGGGCGCGTACTATTTAAAATCACGTCTTGCTCTTTAGCATTAGTACATACACCATGAAAAACCAGTTTGCTGGCTTTAGATTGGGATTTGACTTTCGCTCACCGATCGAACGCGAAAGGAAAAGTGACAAGAGAAGTTGGGGAGGGAGGAAAGGTTGATAATAAAGAAATAAACAAGGAAGGTGAAGAGTTGTTGTTTTCTCTGATAAAATAAATAGAGAGAAGGGGAGAGGCTGTACGCCATTTTTACGATTAATAGATTTGCTATAAAAGTCGACAAACGGGGTCACAAGCCGACATCGAACTGAAACCAGTAGATCGTGATTCCATTATTTTTTCTTTTTCTTACTCTGTATCTGTAACTCTTTAACATGCAACTATCCGTGGTTTTTGTGGTCATAAGTGTTTTTTTTTTAAACTCCATATCACACATCTATTTTCCTCTTCCCTCCTCTCTCTGTGAGATATCGGATTAAACTTGGCATGTTCTTATTTCTTTCTTATTTTCTTACCAATCCATTTGTATCGTGCTCGCATGGGTTGGTTCTCGGTATTAAATAATTACGGTATCTAATAAAGAAAGTTATGCAAGCGTTTCTACGGGAGACTAGGAGGTCTCTATAGGAAAGCTTGATTAACACACGCACGCCGTCTCACCGGATTTATTGTTTCACCTCCATGCACCATCGATGCATTAATTATGTTTTTTTTTGCTACGATTAATTATTTTTCCCTCTAGATTCCTTGTTTCATTTGAACGGTACTGTTCCGACATTTGCACTCTTTTTTTATCACTTGTGCTGGCTGTCATCAGCCACCGACGAAAGCTTTAGCTTTTTCTTCAGGCGAAGATGATTAGTTTGCGAATATATATCATGCCTTTTCAGAAAAAACTTATTTTTTCGACTTGGTTGGCTTTTCATTCTTTTGTATTTTTTTTCTTCTTTTGAGTTTGCTATTCAGATGCACGCGAATCACGTCTGTTTATCACTCATCACATGGTCGGAGTAGCACGCTAAATAGATTTGATTTTTTATGCATATCCCTGCACGTGAATGATTAATATTTTTCTCAGAAATAATTTTTTAGATTTTTCATTTTTTTTTTTAAATCATTCTTCAGTTAGTCTTACAACATAGATTCCCTAAATGAAATGTGATCACAGCCACACATTAATATATATATTTATCATTCTATTTATGTATTATGTAAAGCAATTCCTCGCCATCGAAAAAGATTTACTTCACTGAGTTAGGAAAAAACATTATTATCTCATAAATGCCGTATTTTTTAATTTTTTTTCTTCTTTCATAATTTTTTCAATTCTTCAATTTGTCTCCTTATAATTTACAGCGCGAAAAGAAAAAGACCTCATCTTTCATATAATTCTGAATACAACAGCGCAAATCTTCTCTTGGTCCAACCATTAAAACGTCTCTTGGCATACGAATTTTCTTGTATTTTATGCCGCTTGGTGCATGAGCAGTCGAGCAAACCAGATTAATAAAGACCGCTCCACGGAATGACGTGTTCATCTCTCCACATTAATTTTCATTGTTTAAAAATAAAGATTTTATCCTAATGGATGTCCATGATATTTCATTGCTTTGATAATATACATCGACCGAACATCCCCACACTTACTCGACATATTAATAAATTGTATTGTCCTTACTTTCATTTTATTTCACTACGTTGGACACTCCCGAATCTCCCCAATAATTAGGCACAGCACTAGTTTCCAAACGTTATCCCTCCTCGAAAACCAATAAGCATTCCGGCGTCTCGAAAGCATCATAAATTGAGTAGATTCCTCCGAAATAGAGGCAAAAGATGTAGATGAGAATTAAGAAAAAGAAAAAAAAAAGAGTCCGAGGGCACACGACACACGCGTCAAATGGGAAGGCTTGGCGGAGCCAATGGTCCTGGCACAGAACATTAACATCATCTTGACGAAATTCCTCCTCTCTGTGAATCTCTCACGAAAAATGAAGGATCGAGAGAAGAACAATCAAACGAATGAAAAACAAAAAGAGCAAGAAAGAACGATAATAATGGAAATTCAGTCGAGCTCGTACGATGGATAAGTTGAAAAATGGCGTGCGAGTGAGTGGTGTCAACTGCGTATCGGTAAACGACGGCAGTCGTCGTAGTCTTTGTCTCCGTCATCGTCGTTGACGACGTTGCCTTGATGATTCTGATAATTGTTATGGTAATAGTGGTGGTAATGGTGTATATGATGATGATGATAATGGTGATGTAGAGGATGATGGCTGTCACTGAGATCGTCACTGAGGCCATTGACTTGTCGACGGCATCGTATTGTTGATGTTAGTGTTGCTGAACAATCGCCAGTGCAATTGGACTGATTATCATTGAGGAAAGCACTGGCAGTGTCTCCAGCACAGAGTGTTGGTGTCGTTACGACGAGTGTATCACATCACGACGAGCAAGCCATCCAAGATGTACAGGTGCATGTGTAGCACGCTGTTGGTATGACTGGATAGTAGAAGCCAGCATTTGGATAACCATTGGCATAAACGTAAGTAGCTGGTGGGCCAGCTGGTGGTTGCTGGCTATTGAGTCGTTGTTGCTCCTGGCACAATACCTGAAAGGCAAGACTCTCTATGAGTGCAAGTGTCTGTCGTCTCTCGTGACCCATCAAACACACCGTCGACTCCTCAACAACACTGTGCAACAACATCAGGTACTGGTACTTGAGCGCCTCCTCCTCTGGTCCAACAAAATGATTCCACAGGTAATTTTCAAGCTTGGCTTGTTGCTGATTAATATCAGGAAAGTCTATGAAGAATCTCGAGCACATGTATCTCTCGAGTGTCTTTATGTAATCTGGTTGGGATGGTTTGTACATTTTAACCAGTAGATTGCAATATTTCAGCAATCCACCACCTCTTATCTCCTCAGGATGCCTCGTCGATATCAATTTCTTGTGTAAATGATAGAGTGCCTCTTGAAAATCACCGTACACAGATTCGCCAACAACTGTTGGGTAGAAATTTTCACCAATCGACAATTTGCTGCACTCGTAGAAGAGTAGTAACGAGTCAAGAACTATTTGAAATGAATCAACTGAGAATTCAAACTGTCGTCTCATTGTATCGACAAACTTGAGTTCAACATTTCTGTGGCCTCGTGAATTGCCCAACGATATGAGTGACCATCTGTCCCCATCATTGTTGACCTTCACCATTTTACTGACATAGGCTTCCTTGAGACTGCACGTTGTTATGCGTTTACGGCTAACACCCTCCGGCAAAAGATCAAAGAGCGATCCAAGTACAGCAGCTTTGATTTTATCATAATTACGTCCACTTCCCAATTCAACGGCAAATATGAGATCAAGATCATTGTACGGTTGTGATTCTGTTGCTAGTACATGGGACGCAGCACCGCCATTCAATCTAATGTCACGCACCCTCATACCAGCTCCACCATTGCTCGGATCCTCTTCCAATTTACTCCTTACAACAGTTACCAAGTCCCTCAGTCTCACCTCGAGCGTTGGAAAATTACCTCTTCCATGAATACTGACGACTTCATTCATAACATCATTTAGTCTTCGCACCTGTTCAAAACTCAAAACTGCCAACCTCTGTTGTGGATCACTCGGACAATCAGAACTATCCCTGTGACACTTGCTGCTGTTGTTCACACCACCACCACCACCGCCACCACCACCCCCACCGCCACCACCGCCAATTCCACTTGTTGCATTATTGTTGTTATTGTCATTTTTTATACAATTCTTGGTGCTGTTCTTTATGCTCTTGGTGGCATTAATCTGGCACAGAGACTCCATCATCGCCACCCGTTGTAGGCGTTCCTCGCCAATGTCCAGGGAGCCACACTGCAACATAACAAAACCATATTCATCAAATTATTATTCATCAAACACATGTTCTCTCATCATTTATTCACAACACTCCGGGCACTCCGCACTCTCAATAAGCAGCCCATTAATAACAGATGGGGGGAAAAAATACTATTGAGGAAAATCAAGTGGAAGAAAATACACTGCGAAATAATCTCCCAACGATTTGCAATCAACTACCGACGTAATAATACCGAAACGTGTAAATAACTTTCACTCTTGAGTTACTCCGTTGATCTAAATCGCGAATACATATATATATATATATATATATATCAGGTAAAACGTGACATCGGGTGGAGGATAATCACCAGGAGTGGCGCTTCGGCCGATTCTCCCGGATCAATCATCCAGCATATCTTTTCATTTCCGCCATCTCCAATTGGGTAACAAAAGTTCAATGAAATAATAAGAGCTTTGAACAATATATACATAGATATATATATATATATATATATGAGGCAGGAGATAAGAGGACCAACAAGTAGTTTAAGAGCAACCAGCTGTTACTCCATTCTAATCCCCCCGTACCCAGGAAACAACACATACCACTATTTATCTGCGGTGTTACGAGTGATGTATCAACTTGACAGGATATTTATCACGTGTTGATAAGCCCCGGAAGACCTGTCCAACGACAACTTGATAAAAACACAAGAGTTGAATGAGCACCGAGTACTCCGAGTACTCCGGGAGTCAATGCTGAACTGAGGATAGTGAAAGGCTTGGAGGCAAACACTGGACTGCCGTCACTCCGATGAAGGACGTCAGAGAGAAAAGGATGGAGGCTATGAGGCTATGAGGAAGGAATGGAGGGGAGCAGGCCAGAAGGCTGTGGATGGTTCTGGTAAACCGGAGAACAGCGCAGAAGCTCGATTAAATAAAGGCAAAGGGGATGATGATAGTACAAACTACCAATACAACCCTCCAGCATCTATTTCCAGATACGACATGTTGGTACATAGCTATGTTACCAAGAGGCAGATCTGCGCCAACTCCGGCATTCAATGACGTCATGGTCTCGGTGGAGAGGGCAAATGCGTGGGTGATGTTGAATGAATGGGGCTGACTGGAAAGGGTGGGTTACGTTTTCAGCGTGGGCGATCAAACCAGACGACTTTAGCCAGGGGATTGAAAATTTTTACACATCCAGAGCTTTCCTTCCTACGTTTACTTATGACCAGCGAGAAATTCTCTATCATCTGGCTCGTGAGGGAGATGAAACAACTGTGGGAGGAAACTAGTTACGAGATGTATCGATCGAGACACTCTGTCGCCATTAAATCATACCAGTCGCCACTTCCGGGGTTGTTATTTCAGGTCGTGGTGTGATGGCCTTTTTTTACTCAAGCACTTGTATTCGTTACGTGTTACTTGTTACTTGTAGCGAGAGATTTGGCAATTCAAAATTACCAACACTCATAGAGGAATATAGAAAAATTATAGAACAGGTCGAACACTTTAACAAGAAAAAAATCGAATGCTTTGGATATTTTTTTTAAATATTTGAAAAAAACCGGATTTAGCAAAACTTTGGCTTGTAGTTGGTCCCAAGTTACAACAATAAACTGATGAAATTTCAAATTATTCCGAATGATTTGGCACGTTTATTCGTTAACTTTAAAAAAAGTGAACACCGATTGGGTATGGTTGCGACTGACGTGGGTCTGAAACGTCAAATGATAAGCATATATAATGTGTTTTTTCTGGCGAGAAAACGAGTTCTTTTTCATGATGAAAGAATAATTGATTAAGCGATCAATTGATGAAAAAATTTTGCAAGTTTTAAAAATATTTGAATGTTCGCAGTTTTGTTAAGAAATTTGCACTGATAAAGGATTGAAGAAGAAGTAGAAGAAAAATCTTTGCTGGAATAGTTATCCACTAGATCAATATTTCAGTAGTTAGTCTTATTAATCGATAATTTAGATGAATTAAACAGTTAATAAGTGAATGAAATCGGAATGAAAATGGAATTTTCCGAAAATGTATCGAGTCTGAATGAAATGGAGAAAATAGTCTTATAAAAGTGATGGAGACAGTAATTTTTGTTTACGACCTAGAGGCGGTATTTAGCATAAAGCCACTCCATGGTTATCACCGTGTGATTTATTCTAGGTGAAATAAGTCAACTGGAAGTAGGTGTCATCCCATGGTAACGATGGAGAGGCGCCTGTGCGACCGACATCTCACTGAAACATTTCATCTTTGTTGCGTGCCCCATCGCCATGCGAGACTGAACTCCAACCACTCAAACTGAATTTATTGTTTCGTTGTGGCAAGTGTCTGTACAACAAGTACAATCCGGTGGCTATCCTCATTTGTAATATTACGACATTACAAAAATACACCGGTGGAATCATCACGCGATGCGAGCATAAATATTCATAATTCTGTGTCCACAACTCTATGGGTTTTTCCTTTTTCATCCCATTGTTATTGCTTTATTTTTGCTTTATAAATACATCTGTCATAACAATGGATTGAAGATGTAGCGTGACAATTAGCAAGAATTCAACTCCAAGAAAAAAAGTTTGTGTTGAAGACATGAAGACGCTGTGGGACTGTCCACATGACGGCAATCGAGAAATTTACCTGTGGTAATTATGACCGTGCGATACATACGAGGAAAAGTTCGTCTTCTTTTACTGATGAATTTTTCATCAGTCAAAGAATACGGAAAATCAATTGAGAGGTTCTTTTATCCGATTATCCAAGGTCAATTGTCTAGTGCACACAAGGTCACATCGATTGTGAGTAATGTGATGTTTACATGAATTAAAAACAGGAAAAAATAAAGACAAAATGGTGGAGAAGAAGTAATTACCGATGTGGCACGGATTTTTTTCCGTTCGATGTGATTTTTTTTTCAAATGACCCATTTTCGTTGGTTTAGATGCAAGATTGATGGCACAATATGTCGTACTGTGGAGTTTATGGAGGATATAAGCTGCCTTGTAGGCTATAGATAAGTGCAGTATCAGGTGGCGACGGGGGGAAATGAAGAGGATGTTTAAATAATCAATGAAACATCGGAGGTTGAATTATTTAGGAGACATCCACTTGGGTCTTAGAGTCAGACACTTGTTATGCATTCTCAGGTGAAAGACGCCTGTAAACGGTCTTATATCCAGAGCTTTAGTCCTACTTTATTCTGTGACAAAATTAATCTCCTATTTTTCAGAGAAAACAGATTGGAAAGTTAGGGAAATATGACAAGTTTTTATCTAAATTGGTACAGTAACAATTAAGATTGTTGAATGTTTTTCTTTCAACATAGGATGACTGTCTCAAATCATCAGCGTATTGTTGAAAATCATTTAATTATCATCACATTAAATTAAATTATTAATTGATGGTTTCGTTTTTAAAATATATATTTTTTTAATGTCCACGGACGTAATGAATATAAGTCAAAAACATTCTTGAAGGACAGCTAATGCAAATTTTGAGCCTATTCAGGAATGTACATTATTACAAACCAAGTTTTTTCAGAATTATTCACATTGTTTTAGGTATTTTTCGAAAATCTCACTTGAATGACAATCTATCAATCGACTAATTGCTACAAAAAGAGAATAGATTAAAAATATATCATAATTTTGAAAATTGTGAATGGAATCTGTTTTATTGGGTGTTACATTACCCCAGCCCCCTACATTTTCTGGTCATTTTTTAATTAAAAAATGTGATTATTTTGCTGAATTATTAACGAAATGATAATTTTCAAGCTGACTTAAGAAGGAAATTACTGGAGTTATTCTAATTTCTTTAAATTTAATAATTTTAATCTTGATTGAATAGAATTGTAATTTAATTAATCGACTTGATTATATAGTGTTTGTAATAATGATTTATTTATAATATAATAATATTTTTTATTTAGGTTTGTAATAGTTATTTTTTCGAATTAGTTATTTTTGTGGGCGTGGTTTAGAATTGTTTAGAATGTTAGAGAGGTTCGGAACGAACGATGATTGTGTTTGCATTTCCGAAAGATGAGGATCTCCATTTGTTCTAATTATCGCATATTGCGCGTCTGTTTTTGCAGGTTTTTGATTATTCGTTATTCATGACGAATGGGAAGCATGTGTGCAATTGCAATATATTTTCATTTATCCGAAATGGAGGAACAGAGTACCAAAAGTAATTCGTTCGAAATAACTTTTATAACCCGTCAACGTCCAGGGACAGAACAATAAGAATGAAGGGTTGATTAGTAATTTAAAAAATATGTATTCTTAAAAAGTAATAGAAATATTTTTAGGAATCAGGAAAGTTTCTTCTGATACTCAGGATTGTATTGCTAACTTAGCGTTTTGTTTTCTCGTACGAGTTTTAAGAAGTGTTAGTTATAATACCGGTCCGTGAAAATAAAAATTGTTTTTCTTTGGGAGGAAGAAATTTCCGGAAGCTTCTCGACACCGAAGAGTGAAAACGTGATGCGGTTTCTGTCGTTTCACAAACCGGAAAAACTTGCTTTCGTCGACGTCCCAGGTAACCCAAACAGCAAAAAAAAGATGGCACACGCGTCATGTGTACTTGGGTCATTCACCGCTATTTTTCTTCTTATTTATTTATTTTTTTTTTTTTCATTAAACACGAAGTGCTTTCAGAGTGAAAAAATGCAATTACGGTGCGTCATGCATTGAGGAATAACAAGAGAAACATCTGCACGTGGAATCGGAGTGAAAGGTAAATGAATGTACTAAAGAGAGAAACACCAGTTTGGCCCCTAGTGGAAAGTCAGAAAAAGCGGCGAAATTTGAAAGAAAAGGGAAGTAATGAAAACGCTATTGAGAACAAAAATGGAACGGTCTCGTTGACCTCATCCCACGGTTCAACACGCAATGTGCATCTATTATGTTCTTTTTACCTTTTATTTGTGTCTATCGTATTAAATAAAAAATTTTAATCCTCTGGTTGAAATGACGAGAAGAATTATTACTAAGTTGTTATTTTATGAAATTACACCTTTTATTACAATTGGAGTGTGTCTGTGGAATTTATACGCAACGAATTGTAAATTTAATCTGATATAATGATAATTTTAGTGAGAATTTTTGTTTTTGTGGGGAATAAAAAGAGTCAGACATATCAACTTATTTATGGGTACGTTCAGAGGAGATGAAAAATGTGAAATGTGATGTAAGAGACGTGCAAGAAGAGAAAGAGGAAAGAGGAAAGAGGCTATGCTCATCTATGACACATAGGCACAAAAAGCATGTCTAATGACGGCATCGCAATGGAGGAGAAACAACTAGGTCATATTTTGTAAGCGAAATCATATTTTTCTTGGGGATGGAATCATTTCGCCAGTAATGAATTTAGCTAAGTGAATTTTTCAGAATTATCATTGTCTCATATTTTCGTTTTTGGTCGTTTTGAGAGTTTTAATGTGATCTACCAGACGAATATATGCGAAATCAACGCTTGGTTGACAGAAAAACTTGATTTTGAAAAAAAAGTCATTTTCCACCGCAAAAAATTCTAGATCAGATGCCAGGGCCGAGAGTGACCAATTCTTTCTCTCATTTTTACATTTTTAACAATGTTTACGATTTTAATATGATTTAGAGGGCAAATTCACTCGAAATCTCGTCTGATTGCTGATTAAAAAATTAAATTTTGGAAGAAATCCCTTCCTCTCCTCTCCCAAAATTCGTAGGTCAGGCCGCTGGACCCCAACGTTTTCTTTAATTCCCGAAACTTTTCAGTTTCTAAAGCTTTCATCATCATCTGTTCTACGGAAAAGTCACTTGTCCTCTAAGAATCAACGAAATGACGAATCAAATATTTTCACTGATGAGGGCATTCGACAATTTCTGAAATAATTACAACAAAACGAAGCGTCATGGCAGTCAGCTGTTGCGCCTGGACATGAGCAAATTCCCGGTGAGGGTCCCGAGGTGGGAAAAAACCGTTGAACACTGCCGTTAGGAGATAAAGTTGCCGAGGATGGAAAATGGATGCCGTCACCCGACGTTGGATTCTGGACGTCAGGGGAAAATCGCTAGTTGCCAACTGCCGGCTTCCATTCGTGAAATTCTCGGCGCCACATCGTCCGCTTCATTAATGTAATCTGCATAACATCCTTCCACCACTAATGAAGCTGTCCACTAAAAAAATATATGTACTTCAATCAAGTATACTTTATACTTGATTTAATTTTCCATTTTCCATGTGGACCTGCCAATCTCCAAAAACAAAAACTGATTTGTTGTTGAAAATTTCTCTCTTTAAATTTTCCCTGTAATTTTTTTTATAAGTACCAGTCTCACCGGGATAATTATCCGACAATTTGCGTCGTCATGTCGTTTCATTTTTCCAGCAAAGTTGTTTCCGTCAATTCTACAATGTGAGATGAGGTCAAAGCCGGGGAATTGAAAAGAAGAAATTCGAGGCGTCGACTCGTTGAAAGATAAAAGGGCAAAGGAAAAGAGAAAAATGAGAGGATGAGTTCGGGAAAAATGAATAGAGGGAGACGAGGGAGTTAATAAGAAGAGGGAAACCTCCAAAGGCACATAACATGAAAATGTAGAGGAAATGTTGTTCGACCTTGAGAGAGGTGACCCGTTGTGGGCTTCACATTACTCTCGTCGAAACGCAATTCAGTCACGTGCTCTTCTTGCATCCATCAGATAAACAATTGTCTCTTTACTTTAACGAATCCACTGCAAAATTTGAGAGTAATCATTACCGTACGGGAGTACGGAAGAGGGCAGAAAGTGTCAATTTTCCGCATGTCGCGTGTCAAAATCCTTTACTCGAACATCACGTTAGAGACGACCTTGAGCTCGAACCACTTCACAAAATGAGATCAGACCCACGTGCGTGTGCGGAAAATATCCAATTTACGCATTAGTATAAAAATTCGTTCCTTTCCAGAGGAACGTGAAAAATGTGAATATTTTTATTTCGGTAGCTCAATCAGTGGAGGAAATGACCAAGCCAGGGGGATGTTACATACAGGCACGTGCCTCTGTATAATCCATACACGCTTTAATGACATTCTTTACAGTACGTGCAGCGCTCAAGTTTGTGATACGAGCGTCTCGTTTCAGACACGGACGGGCCCACTCAATTGGTCTTGTAGTTTTTCCTTCTTTCATTCTTTTTAATGAGCAAATCTTCTTGTAAACACGATATGCCTGTGGCTACTAACTAGGTCGCAATTAATCAATTTCGAACAAATTTAGAGTAAGGGGTAACGGAAAAATCTCTTTTTCCACACAGAGAAGAGACTTCTTGCTTCCACAAATAAGCCGTTAATTCCACATTTATCGGGCAATGAGTGAGTTTTTATTGGATATGCCAAACGGACACCCATTAAAAACTGTTCTATTCTTAATTTTTAATATTTTCATATGTTTAAATATATATATTAAATATGTTGAGAGTATTCTCTAAATAAGAGATATATTTAAACGATGTTTTTGATTAAATAAATCAATCATTGCGTCGTTCAACAATTAGATAAATGATTTTTCTGAAATTATCAATTTGACATTGAATTTGATAACAATCAAATGGTTTTCAACAAGGCGCATATGATTTTAGACAGTCATCCTGTTATCCAAGAATTCAAAAGTGGTAATTGTTATTATACCAATTTAAATAAAAACTCTTCATCTCCATATTATGTGACAGTTTCTTAAATCAAAATCGTAATTGACATTACACATTGAAAATGCATTTATTTCAAGAACATTTTCAAGTTAAGCACAACAAATGATATAGTCGAATAGTTAAACTAATGAGTGGGTGAATTTTTCACGGCATTTTCCTCATTCTTATTAGTTTTACAAGAATTTTAATAAGTTCAAGTAATTTCAAATTGCAATTACCTTAGAGTATGTTTCAAGAAAGCTCGCTATAAAGTGTCCCCTAATCTAATCCTCTATTTTCCAATTATCTAATTTAGCAATCAGTCGAATAAATGGGGAGGTTCACACCGTACATTAGCTGCAATTATCATGCTAAAGAAATTAACACTAAATTAGTGTTGCGACAGTTCATTCCTTGATAATTTTTTTTCTCCTGTTTTCATTTACGACTGGCTCATAGACACTCGTTCACGTGCGCGATAACGACTTGGCGAAATGTCTTGTTTCATGGACATTAGCCCAGATCTCGTGACACGGTGAGAGTCAATGACGCGTCCATGGTGCAATTAACAGACACGACTATTTCAGAGGTAAGCGAATTTTCCTGCCGCCTTACTGCTCCAATTATTTCCTCCAGGTGAGGAAATTCGTTCCTCACCTGAAGAAATAAAACGATCGATGCTTTTTTTTCAATTCAATCAGCTGTCACTCCTCGTTACATATTATTTAGATGTAATGAGCCAATATGTCAATCACTACCTTATAAAATCGTAAGGACGTATGGCTCTAATGATGGCTTGCATGCCTGTCATGCGCTTTGCATTTGTGATTTTCTACGTGGTTTTTTATGTGAAAAATTCGCTGGTAAATTTAGCCCGATCTTTTGCAATTCTGTGGTGTATTCACTTCAAAGACATTTTTCCAACACATATTAAACTTAAAAACATGATTTTATGTGAAAATATGTCAATTGTAATTGAATTTATCGATTGAGGAAAATTCATTCATGGTTATATTTTACTTTATGTCAAAGATTGTAGTTTTTTCTTTCCAAAGTGAAATAATTGCAGTTGGAGGGAATTTAGTGCACGTGGATTTCTCTCTGGGGCTTTTCGCAGTGACGAATGCATTCCGAAGGGCTTCCCCAGTTGACAATTAGTTGAAGGGATTTAAAAAATCCGTTGAAACGTCAATGGCATCATTAATAAATCAATACCCATGTTTCAGGACACGAAGAGTGCATGACGAGAATTTCCGTTACTTTTATTCTCAATTTTTAGATATATGTAGATGTAATAATAGAAATAAATTCCCATTCAACTTCACGGTTGAGTATTAGATCTAGGAAAATGGCATTTATTGGCTTCTCGGTACTGCCCTATACCCTGTGGAGTTCCCCCATTGTGACAAATCAATGAATCCATCTTTACCCGCCCCCATTTCATGTACTTATCACTTATGGAAAGTGTTCTACGAATTCTTCGACAATTATTAATGGAGATTAAATTATCAGCTCAAAAATAACCTATGAATATTGATTTATAATTTTCTTGTTTCACTATTATTTCCGAGTTATTTAAAATGAAAATTGCCGGATTCTAGCAAAATAATGGATAAAAATTTCTCTCAATAACATTTAATTATTATCCAATGAAATAATAATTTTATTTAAAGAAGCATTCAATTGGGAAAAGATGTGAAATTGAAGAGAATTACGTCGAGAAATATTAAATAGTACGGAAAAATGAAAATTTTCATATAATAAAACAACTTCTTTATTTTTGTTGAAGAACGCAAAGATAAAATGGACGGATTCCACGAAAAATTGAGAAAAAATTCTTCCGATTGAGCTTAATAATTATTCAATCAAATCATGCGTTTAAATTATGAAGATTAAATGGAGAAAAAATGGGGAAATTGGAGAGAATTACTGTGACATTTTTCCAGAAAAAGTAAAAAATATTGTACTGTATGGGAAAACGAAGGTGTAATTCGCCGTCTTGCGCTGAAATTTAACTCTCTTCATGTCGAAACCCTTAACTGATGGCGAATTGCCTGTAATCAGCGGTAGTTTACATAATCACTGGTCCAAGTATAGGTTAGAGCTTGGGCAAAAGATCGATTGACTCAGTGAGTGTGAAAAAATAAATTCCCCCCGAATGATTAAACCCGTTGATTTGTTGCCGTCCGCGAGATCACACGCGGGGGAAAGTCGTTTTAGAACGAGTTATAATGTATTCCGCGTTATCTATGAATAATATATCGCTGGATATTGCACAAGTCCACCTGGGATTAGAAATAATCTGGGGTTGTTGTTTGACAAAGTTGAGATAATTGTCACGAGAGACACGTCAAGTCAAGTTTTTTCCACTCAAGTTTAATTGAGTCCGACCATCGTGGGATATTGTACTACTTGCTCCTTTCGAGATGATGTAATCGCAATTCAAAGTTGTAACAAATGTCTCATCACAAAGATCATTTACTCAAATTGACCAGCTCAGTCTAACTCAGTCTAGAGATCGATTCATCGCCATCGATTTTCCTCCGCCCTCTCATCCCCCAAACTTCAACCCCAACATTAAATTTCTAACGCAAACCCCCACATTCGTTCACTTATTCATGAAAAAACTCAATTCCCCCTCTCTATAGTGCGAAATTTTTATATTCCCTTCGTAACTCCGACACGAATTTCTTACTCTCAGTATAAATCGCTTGATTATAAAAAATCTGGGGTAATAAAAATTAATGAACGGGGATTGGACGGATAAATGACTTTTTCACTTGCTGCGAGAATATTAAATTTGTCTTAAAGTTTGATAAATGCCCGGAGTCAGTAATTCGTCGAATAAATTTATGATAATTGTGATATAAGTAATGGTATTTCGAAAAATCAGGTTCTTGGATTGAGAAATGGGTAATTGTCTCCGGAATAAATTGAATTGCTGACTTTCTTATGGAATGGTTATTTGAAATTGGAAATCGATTGGTTTATTCCTGAGGAAAATTCTATTGGTTAGATTGTACGTCACATAAGTTATTATTGGTATTATTGAATATAGAGACGATTTTTTGAGCAATTGATGATCCATAAATTATCGACGGTGTTTGGCGAATTTCCAATAAATTTATTTGTACTCCAAATTTTATTAAAAAGCAATGTTATAAAACAATGACTAATATACAATTTTTATTTTTAAAGACATTTTTTTTTCAATAATTTTATTATTGAGGATTTCATAATTTCTCATTATTAAAAGAAACTGTGAAAATTGTAATTGATACAGAAATCATCTCCTCAGTGATCTCATCCTTTTTCCGCAGGGATAAATTCTATTGTTCAATCAATTAGTGAAGAAGAATCTCAAAAAATTCCTGACTTGATATTTATATCGATAAAAGAATGTATTGAAGTGAAAAATAACAAAGAAGAATGAGTTTAAATGAAGACAAACGATTGAATCCCTAGCATTTGAAACGACCCCCTTTTCTGTGTCTCCATACTGCGTCATCGTCGTCGTCGCATTTTTATGAAAGCCTTCTCTATAGTGTCGAACATGAATGAAAACATTACAAATACAAATATACGGGTCTACATGCGCACCCGTATAATATATAATATATAATATATAAGTAACCTGTTATTTTGCTGTGGCTCATTAATATGTCAGTACATTGACAGGTACATCCTTTGTCTTTGGATAATCAACAATTTGCGAGGGGAAAAAATTATTTCCGCATTTTTATATTCTTATTTTTCTCCGGTATTTTCACCTTTGTTCATCCCCTTTTGTTTCGCGTTTTAGCAGATTTTTGTACAATTTTAATTGTTTTTACTCATCTATGGAGGAAACACATGTACCATAGGGAAAACCAACGAACCGAGAAACATACTCACGTGCTCGACCGTGCGTATCCCTTGGATAATCGTTTCTATTCAATTACGCAATTACATGGAAAAAAAAGTTTTGCCAATTAGATTTCATGGTGTCAAAAGATATCTTCTGTGGCGAGAGTTTTTTTATTTCAGGGCAACTTTTGTTGTTTCGAAAAACGGGTATTGTGGTATTTCAAATTTATTTCAAATTATTTCGAATGATTTTACATGGACATCAATATTTCCCAGATTTTCTTCACCAAGAAATAATTTTACATTTGCGTAAATCAAAGCTTTATCTCGTGTTTTAAGAAAATTAATTTATTATATTTAAAAATTAAAATTACTTCATGGTAATTAATGTTCATTACTATAAAATTGTGGAATTAAACAACTCTTCCGGTCAATACTGAATCTTCTTTCTCAGTAAGTACATAAAAAAGATCACATTTCAGAACTACTTTTAACGATTATCGATGTTTCTCACGTAAAAAAAGAATATGAGAATTTGTTGGAATAATATGAGCATTGTTGGGTTAATGAATGCGGGAAACGACTCGGTATCTCCTGCATAATTCCATTTCTGAATATTCATATCAATTATTCTTTTTCCTTGTGAAAATTCAGGAAAATATGATTCTTCAAGAAAAATATGAACAATTATCTCCATATATAATACAACTGTCGAGACATTGGGAATGTTTAACCGATACCGACAATATTTAATGCATTTTTTTTATATAATAGCTGAGAGTATGAACCATTTTAGGGAGATAATAATTGGTGAAAACACCTGTCTGTAACACAGAGTCTTGTAGGAAAACGAGTCCGCGTTAGCTTTGATTGGAAAGGGCACTAGGATACGCACTCAAAATCATTTAAAAAAATCCACTCATATACTTGACAATATGGGGAATATTTGACCGGCGAGAAAAATCAAGGTATCCGATACGGTAGGCGGAAAAAATATCCCCGGAAAAAATAGCCCACACACCCAAAACGTGTTAAAACCCACCCAATTTGATAGACCATAGGAAAATTAGAGCCC
Source organism: Fopius arisanus (assembly GCF_000806365.1). NCBI lineage: Eukaryota > Metazoa > Arthropoda > Insecta > Hymenoptera > Braconidae > Fopius > Fopius arisanus. The sequence continues at coordinate 189,292 of NW_011887767.1, read as the reverse complement.
CTGAAAAAATAGACAACGAAAAAAATAATTAAATTAAAAAATAATTAAATTGAGCGAGTTTTAACACGTTTTGAATGTGTGGGACATTTTTTCCCTGGGATACAATTGGCGAGAAATTGATGGTTAATTTTTAAAGAGATATGAAAAAAAGTGGCTGCCATTACGATAGTAAAATATCAACAACGTTGTTCATACAGCTGAGCAATGTCGGCAAGGTAGATGACGATGAAACAGTGATGGCAGAGCACCTCGCTAAATACGGTGCTGCACGATCAAAATTCGAGCAATATCACAGTAGTCAGTCATACGTCAATATTTGTAACCATTTTCCATATTTCTTCATGATTTGAACCAAAAAGTATGCCATGAGGCTTAGATTTCATCTTTTTCCCCGATTTTCGGAATTTTTCTAGAGACAAAATGCATATGAAAATGTAAAGAATCCATTTACATCGAATTTGCGTGAATATCGGATAGATTTTTTTTCTATTTTTCCATAAAGTTCATGGGGTGAGTATGCAACAATTCCTCGACCAATCGGCGATTCTCCCCAGACATTTATTCGGAAACGATAAGAGATATTTACGAGACAATAAGAATAACTACTCAGTACATTTACAAAACCCAAGTCATGCTGGATAAATTGATGCGCTACTAAAAAGCCACATTACAGGAAATCTCATTGTCGGATCATCTTTATGTTACTATTTCCTTTTGTTTTTTTCCTCTTATTTTTACATCCATTCATGTTTCCCCATTTTTACACGAGAATGGTCGATAAAACACTATTTCGCGTCATTCCAAGGTTTTCGCTCAAGAATAGTAAAGAATAAAAAAAAAATAATAATAGTAAATAACGGAGAACGCCTTTCAATTTCCCTGTGATTTCTCAGAGGATATTCTTACGGTTGGGAAAAATCCAACGAGAAAAGAGCATTTGACAAAAAGAAAAAATGAAAAATAATTGAGTGCTTCAATTTAGATCTAATGTGGGTCGAGACAACTTCACTCCCTGGGGATGTTGCCACATACTTTGAATCATAAAAAGGAATTTTCCCAGACAGAACTTCATGATGAGACTAACTCTGCAAAAATGAAGTTTCGAGGGGAAAAAGAAAAAGAATTGGAATTTTTCAGAGTCAGAACGAAATGCTAGAATTTTTTTGGGAATTCAAGGGAAAATATGACAGTAAGTTTCAGAAGAGTGACGTTGACTCGGATTTTGGAAAATTTGTTATGTAAATTGACGTTTTAGATTGGAGCCAAGGAAATTTATGAGGTTTTCGTAGAAGTGAGACGAGAATTTCAAAACTCGATTGAATTCAATACCAAAGTTACCGATAGCTCTGAAACCAAGGGAGATAGTGAAATTTTTACAATTACCTTTTTTGCAGGTGGTAATTAGTTGCACGAAACAGATTATAATGAAAATTGTGACAAACTACGGGAACCTCAAAATCGAATCGAATCAACTGACCTAAATTTCTGTTTTTCTCGGAATAATTTAATAAAAATAGAACCAAAAAAATTTAATTGATTTTCTCATCATTTAGGTGAAAATCATTAAAGTTTTCAATTTTTTCAAATGAGAGTTTTATTGAACTCTCAGATACTGGCCGATTGAAACGATTTTTAACGATTTCTTTTAATCACTTGATACCGCGGGATTTAAAAGGTATGAAAACGACATTAGGAATGAAGATAGAGTAATTAAAAAAAAGTAAATAAATGAAATGTCAGGAAAAACGGCAAACTGTGCAGTGGCTCACACAATTATTTCACCAGTACTCTCACGGTTTTTCTCTCTCAGTTACCCTTTTTTACCATCTTGACACGACAACGTCTAATTGGCCACAAGAAACACCGAGAGATGTACATTTTATAATTCTGCCTGTGTTTTTTCCCAGGGCGAAGCCACCAACGCCCCGTATTTGGGTACTTCAGCCCATTAATTATGCGTTACTTCCATAGACGGACATTCGAGGTCCCAACAGTTACACACCATCAGCTCACTCTAATCCCCACTGAAAATCGTAGAAATCCTACAAATTGATGTCACCCTTTACTCCTCTCTATCCAATCCATTGATCCTTTTCTTTACATTTTTATCAACATAATCTTGTCATTCACCGACAAAACTCTTCATCTAACTATAATAATTAAGTTGTCTCCGTCTAAGCGTTTGAAAGGTTTTCATTATCAATGAAAAATATGCGATTGACTCGTCGGTTCGAACATTTGCATACGATTGAAAGATTTATGCAATTCATCTCATCTCATCACTTTATGAAATTTATCCTTATTTTGTTATTTATGATTCTATTATTGGAGCTAGATTGGGTGAGTTGTTAATTTATTGATTTTCTATGCTGTATATTTGCATTAATTAATAAATGTTCTCTATTTTAGTCCTTGAATAATTAACTTGTGGATACATAGATGAGATATCAGCGTCTTTTTTAAATTGTTTTAATTTCAATTTCAGTTTGATCCATAATTGGTATGGATTCTTAAGATTGATTTATTACTGAGGTAAGAAAAAATTAAAGGACCGCTCTATGCATGTGACTGCATTAATGCTTGACAGTAATTTTTTTTTCTATTTGGAATGAATTAAAAATAATGGAGACAGCTGATAAAAGATATCAGGACACATCCGGTTAGATTGGAAAAATGTTTTTCAGATTTGTCGGATGTTTTGACATTATTTATGTATCGCCCGTACTCTTTGCATTGCTAATTTGGCCTAATTACTACATTTGTGGCTGCATCAGGAGCCCGATAAAAATAAAAATAAAAAATAAAGCAACCGCTATTTATTTATCTGATAATGTTTTTTTTTCGATCAAATTACGAACCGTAGGATGAGTTTACCCACATAAATCGCGTCAATATTTTTTCAACTCTTGCCAACAATTTCCTGCGCAAATAAATGGCATTGCGAGAATTATGAACAGCTGCTTCACCTACTTGCACAGTTAATCCTCAAATAATGCATTACGACTGGATGAGGAGTGATTGATAAACAGGAAGTGGTTGGGAAGCGCTTGGAAATATCTGTGCCACAATGTTTCAACGTTAATAAACAGCTTCCTCCAATTTTAATCCAATGAGCATTAATTACTGATCAAATTCAATCAACACAACGTCGACAAGTTAAACAGATGTTTCATTGTTCATACTGGATGACAAAAAAAACCTTTTCATTCACGTCAGGAAACTTCTATCCTGAAAATTTTTAGGTGCAATAATTCAAGTCATTATGAACTCGTCCTGAATATCGAGACAATTACTTCCCGGTGACATCAAATTCATTTCTCAAAGAAACAAAATAGAATTGTTTTTTTACCATCAATTAAAAAACCGTTAATATTAAAAACGAAATTCATTATTGCAATGAAAAAAAAAGACAAAATAAAGACAATTTTTTTTGTGCAAGTAAAAAGTACTCTCCAAAAACACTTTCTCGATAAAAAAAACAATGCACTCATTTGGATTTCAAATGACTGAATTCACCTCAACTAGAGATCAAGGTCACTACTTCTCATCTTCCCCGATGTAATGAATCATTTATCTAGGTCATACGTACGAGGCGACGAAAATAATTGAATAATTCGATAGAAGTTAAACACATGTGAACGAAAATTATTTCTGCTAACTAAATCCTCACAAGACCATAAAATTCTCCCAATAAAAAAAAAACTCCCCAATCTTATTTTCAATTGTTAGAAAACAAGTAGGAGAAATAATTGAATTACTCAATTAGTTGTAATGTAACATTCTTTGAATGGAGAAATTAAAACATTTTCCACTAAATTTTAGAGAAGTTGAGTAATTTTAAAATGCAATGTCCACTGATGAAAATAAAAATGGTTTTTTTAGTGAAAATTCCCCCCTGATGGACAAAACAAATACCAAACGATTAGAGCTCAACGTTCGAATAAACGAAGGACCATGTGCACGAGGTCGACTTTCCCAAGAATAAACAGTACGTTTATAAACTCAGAAGACATTGATTTTGCAATGAAAATTACGCTAATGCATGTTTAGGTGTTTTATCAGGCATTTAGTGTTTTATTGCAATTCTGGGAATCATCGTGTCCCCAAAGTTAACTTGGTCACACGTTCGAAGGTAATGCCGTTTTGATTTCTAAAACCTCGATTAATACATCCCGATTTTTACGCGTAATGGGGTCAATACCTTGGCTCGTTATTGCGGTGAGGTCGATTCCGATGAAAGTTTAACTGACCGGTAAATCATTCTTGAATAGTAATACATTGATTGCGCTACGCGCCGCATTTGAATTTCCCGCCTCGAGTGTGACCACATGGCGATTGCATTAACCAATGGGGAATCAACTGGTGCCATTTCGGGAACCCAGTAGCGTCCATTTTGTTTTCGCATGAACAATTCACATTTCCAAGGTAAATGGTTTAGTTATTTTTCAGTTGTCCTATATTTTTCAAGATTTTTTCAGAAATCTGTAAACTCACCAATTTTTATGTTAGTACATAAGATTTTTTGTCCCTTTCCAATAACAAATTTTTGAACATTTCTCGTTAGTGAAGTTAACAAATGGAATGTGTACTGAATCATTAAACATTTTAAACTTTCCAAGTTGACGATTTTTTTTTCTAGCCCATATCTAGTGTAAGAGACCCGTGGCATTTGAGTTTTGGTTTAGCTCTGAGATAACGCATGTAAACAATTGATCGTGATTGCATTCACTGAATATGGGAGTTACCTAAATACCCCGAAATTCTGCGAAATGTTTATCAACGGTGATAACAGGATACGATATAATGGCGAACAGTTGCGGGATAAGGAAAATTGACACACGGATTAAATGTCTTAAAAAAATGAACCGATTGAAATAACGATTCTGTTATTTCGTAAACAATTGCACGATTTCTTCCTCCTCGCATGATGGATGCATTTAGTTCTGAATATGACTATCTACTTCCTGAGCAAATTTGTCTCCATCGAACGTGAATTCCTTATCGCGTTCAACTTATAATTTTTTTCCTTCCATTACAATAAACATCTTTTTGACATGCGGGGCATATGTTATTGATAAACTTCAACAAACTTAATAATGAACTGTTTTTTTTCATTATTTTCCGACCTAAACCCCTTTTTGTTCACCTTCGCATAACAAAAACAGTGAGTTGCAAATCGAAAAATAATTACTCGATAATTGAATTTCTGATTTTTCTGCTCGACTTGGAATTTGTCGGGAATTCTTCACAACTCACACAGATATAATAACACACGAAATGCGTGGATGGTTATTAAAGTTAATTGGCAAAGTAATAATTTTTGTGGATGCTCTCATCAAAGAGTACTTTTTTTTCAAAACACTATGATCCTGATATTATAGAGGGGGAGTTTTTTGCTTGAAAAGTGCTAGTTTTTTTTTCAATTGGATCGTAAATATTTTTCTGTGTGCACCGAAGCACAGAGAAAATTCCAAGTTGGAGTTGACATGGGTTAATGTCCTTTGTCAGAGCCTAGTTTTCTCAGCGGAACGCGCAGGCGTTGATCGATAAATTCACGGCATCCTGCACTTCACGTTTTGCCCTCATGTCGCCTTCACCCACACTCTCTACCTGTTCCACCCAACAGATGTACACAAGTACAATTCAATTGTACCGCCTTACTGTACATAGACTTCCCGGTCTTTCTCCAATGTTCCAATTTTACCTTCGCGCTATTCTCAATTGTTCCCGGCTTATTCTTCAAACTCAAAAAAATATTTACTTTTGCCAAGTTAAGGATGTTCTACCACCTTTTAGCAAAAAATTATCAATTTTTGGAGATTGATGCAAAAAATTAAAGTCTTTTTACAGTTTATCATTATTTTATGATTCTTCGAATTTTATAATCGGACAATAATTTTCTTGTGTTTTTGTTAAACTTTTAAAAAATTCATAAAACTAGAAAAACACTGGAAAATTATTACGCCCATAGAACTTTGTGAGCCATGAAATTATAACAAAATCCAAAAACGCCATATTTTTCTGGCCAATTCAGAAATTCTAGTCAACATTTACTCCACATTTGCCAGAAATTAATGAATTAATTTAGCAGCTTTTTTTCTCTGTTCAGGAATTTCATTTGGATTCTTTCGTTTGGCTGCGAAATTCAACACAGTTATTATTTTCATTGCACCGTTAGAGTGCAAGAAAGAAATTCAAATTTGAAATTGAAATCTAAAGTGACATAATTTTTTTCAGTGTTTTAGCAATATTTGCGTCATTTTTACTTGAATTTCTACCAAAAAAATAAATGACTTCCTGTACATTCGAGAAGCTTGTCGAATTAAGGAAGAAAATTTCCTCGTCATTTAACGTCATTTGTTTCATAATGCGTATTAGTCTTCATTGATTAAGAAAGCCTGACTGCCATTTTCATGGTAATGCAAATGAAATTTTGTTCTCGGAGCGATTATTTCATATTTATAACGGAATGATTAAAAACATCTGGTGGAAATGGTGAAATATTGAAAAGTACATACTTCAGAAAATTATCCACATGCCCGTAATCAGTGCAGATTAACTGTTGGCAGAACGTGCGAGGGTCATGTGAAACCAATGGTTTATGTTTTATCATAAAAACGGAAGTAGTTTTATCTGACCCCTAAGTTTAGAAACACTCAAACGATAAACCAACATTATTCATTATTTTTCTACTCACTCCCTTGAATGGCAATAATTGCCTCGTCATTTTGAAGGTTGCCGGACAGATAATAATAAAGGACAATGACCAGTATCGCGTAACCAATTATCACTCAATCAAATAGCCTATTAATTGTTAAGGTAATTGTTTGTCTCGCTGCGGGTGATCTATCAGGCGTTTCAGACTGTCATGCGTAGACATTGTGCATGACAAGGTCATCGTCATCGTTGTAATTCAACTTTCTGAATGGTTCTGTCATTACTGAATGAATTATGTAACCCAGCCAAGTTTTTCTTCATTGGAAAAATGGAGAAATTACTGTCATTGACCCACGCTGTTGAAAACAAAACGCCGCATTATTTTTGAATCACAATTTTACCTTCTCACTCATCACCAAAAGGGAAACAAAGGGGTATCTTATCAAGGATTTCTCTATTATTTTTTACATTTCTCTCACTAAAATTATCCCCGAAATTTAATTCAGTACCAGAAGTCCCTCTTCGCGGGCTCTGGTAATTATCGCAAGTACATATGCGACGAAAAGGTGATTTTATCCTTTCACTTTTGCGTTTGACAAGGAATTTTTTTTTGTATGAATTATCTCCCCGCCTCTCATCCGTGACGATATCACCCCCAGGATTGCAAGCAACCAGAGGGGAATTTTTTAATTAAGTAAGCCCGATTAATTCCCCTAATTATCAACATCAAAATTGAAATTAATGCAGTACTCTGGTGTCTCGCGGAGATTAATTCCATATTTTTCTCGTTGCAGGGAGGCAACGCGTATCATTCACCGATAGTTGGGTGGAAGAGAATCAAGTCAATTCAAAAAAACGTCAAATTTCAATTAGGAAAAATGACAAGAAAAGTAAACACTTTCTTACCCTCTCTCACGTCACGTCTTTTATTATCTCCTCCCAATAGTTGGTAATTGAGCCCGAGGGAATCCACAAAAAATTGGAAAAAAAAACTGTTCGCGTGTAAAACTTTTTCAAAGCGAAAAGAAAATATCCTACTTTATGGTACTACACGACTAGGAATAGCTGATTGCTTATGATGTTTTGCTCCACCGAGAAATCCAACGCAATTACGCATCGCGTGTCCATTCTACCCCGAGTTATGATCCCTGACGAGTTCAGAGAGAGCTCAGCAGAGGAGAATTCCCACTGAGCCCTCATGTAGAGCCACTATAATTTTCTCCAAGGGTAAATGTGGAATGAAACTTGGAAAAATTGAAAAGCAAAGAGTAAAAAAATGGTAGTTCATACTGAAAATAAATCAGCATGGAATAAACTTATACTCAGATTTATCACGATGTATTGATCCAAGAAATCAATATTCTTATTTAATATTGCAATTTCTACAGGAAAAAATGGGTAATTATAATTTTGTTTTAATGTGATTTTATACTGCTAAAATTGGAATTTTTTGTAAAATATTTGGCGCAGAAAATGGTGTTCTAAAATGATAAGGATAAGTGGTCAGTTATTGGTGAATGTCTCCTGAATGAAGAGAGATAATAGAATTTTTGTATAAATCTTCTTTGAAGAGCGGGGTGCGAAGTACAAAAAAGGTTCGAATTTCGGTATCTCCCCCATTTTGAAAATTTTCATTGATAATTATAATTACAACCAAATGCACATATATGCTGCGTTATCAACTCGGCGAAATTGTACTATAGTTTCCCTAAGTATACAAAAATTCAAATTTTCAGGAGGAACTTGTCAAATCGGTTGCGCCTTTTAGTCCAATGTAAAATAGCAATAAAATCATGAGTACATGAGGGAAAATTCGGATGTAAATTTATTTGGGTGCAATAACGATCGGCATAAATCAATGCAAATAATTGAAATAATTATTCTGACAGAAAAAAGCAAGCCTACTATTTACCGTGTGAACCATCGTTCATTACAAAATTGAATGCATTGAATGACACATCATAACATATGGCCGATGGGTCTATGGGACGTGCAATAACTCAGCTACTGACATAATAATACTCACATATCGTTCTAGCCTCCCGGATGTTTTTGACCTATCGTTCACACCGTTTTCCAAGTTTTTACCCACTGATTACTTCTTCCACTTGAAGTCCCTCCACTCGAGCGATTACCAAAAAAAACGCCCCCTTCCCCCAGTTTATTTCTCCTCTTCAATTACACAATCCTAATAAGTACTTCCACCGAAATTGTTCTTGAGCCACTCCAAATGCCCAGATTTTTCAAAAAACTGAAATGCCCGCTAATCCTCCGAGAATTCAAATAAATGAATCAACAAGTTTCTCCTGAACCCCCGAAAAGGGAAAAAGTAAAGAAACAAAAAAAATTTTTTTTTAATAAAAAATGAAAAATTATTGACAATCACTGGACGTTGGCTATCTCAAGAGTCACTATATCGGAAATATTCACCCGAAATCACTGTGGAATAAATGCGAAAGAATATTCCCCGCGGCGGAAAGTTCCAGAAAATTCGAGATATTCAATGTCAGTTAATCCAGTTATTCAAGTGGTTAGGTTTAATCACCGGATTGAGCGGTAAATTCACCTTCGCAATAAGTGTTCCAAAATGACGATGAAAAAAGAAATGTTGTATTTTGAAATGATTTTTCACTTGAGAACGACGCGACAAATCGCCGCGACGAACCAACTGACACTGACAAGAGATTTTGCGCGGCTGCGCGATTCGCACACAAGTACCGCTCGCAATTTTACCCCACCATCCACCCACCATTGCTACAGTGTGGATATAACATTCACAAGAGCTTCGTAGTTTAAACTGACCGTCTATCCCCTCTTTTGCCTTACTAATCCGTGAATTACAAGACCCCACTAAAGAAACACTAACACAGTGCCACCTGTCCCCGACCCAGCGACTTCCATATACTCTAATGTAGAAGGGAACAAATCTGTCTCACTCTTTGCCATTATATTTTATTTTCTCTCGTTCTCTTTTGTTCTACTCGTTTTTTCTTTCACCAATACCTGTGACTCTAGCTGTGAACACTGCGTCAAACTTTCCCGCGCATCTCCAACTGCGTCATCCCGTCGACGTTCCACTGCCCTACCGCAATCTCAATGTGTGATTAAAAAATTTTTGTTATCACACGGAAAGTGTGAAATTGAATATATAAATGCAGTGAGAAAAAACACGCACTTTTGTGAATATTGTGGGATTGATACGAGAAAATATGCTGTTGTCGATTTTTGAACCCACAAACACCTAGGTTCTGATTAAATTCTTCGCTCGTGGCCTCAGCAAAACGTTTTTTAATTACATGAGGAAAAATTTATTCAAATGTCAGTAAACTAAAAGAAAGATGTACTTTTGAAAATCAAATTCTTTCATTTCTTCAATTAATTCTGTTTTATTTGATTATTTATTCTGTTTCTTTTGTGTTTCTCATGAAAACTCGATGAAAACTCACTAATTTTGGACAAGATTATAATTAGAATGGAAAATTCTAGAATACCTAGGGCGATTCCGGAGTGTTATAAAATGGTACATAATAGTGTAGAAGGTTTTCAGTCGCTGCAAAATATTCTGCCTTCAGAATAACGTGAGAGATAAGCCAGGGCAGAGGGGATTGTGAAGAGGATGAAAATTGATGCTCACTCATCCTTTAACGCCTACATGTGACGTGTGATTTTTCACTTTTCAGTGCAATTTCAAATGAATTGATTGAAGAGAGAATTATCCGACTGAATCATGAGCAGATGACCCTTTTCTCACTCTAATACTCTAAACATTAACATCTAAAACTTTCAATTGATTGAATAATTAAATAAAATTACAGATTGAATTAAATCACAATGAAAGATTTTCTCGCTTCAGAATCAATTGTAGTTTTTGAATTTTAAAGGCTGATGGTTCTGAAATACCAAGTGAAAATCTTCAGAATTTTTAATAACAAAGTGGCAGGAAATTTTCATAGAACCCGATCAATTCTTTATTTTAAAACCACAACTTTTTTTTCATTGAATAACATTTTCAATTCCATCAGTAGAAAAGAGGGAACATTATCAACTGAAATCGTCTTCAAACTTGAATAAATTTCCAGAAACTGCCCGCATCGCAGCTCGTCACTTGAAAATATCGCATTTTTCGGATCAATGATGAATATCTGCATAATAACATAAAAGGGACTTGATTACCAAGTGACAAGGGTACATCGTTTTCGCATTAAAGCTGAGATGATGCCTACGAATGCTACCATAAAACGTAAGATTAAAAGGGTTGTTAAATTTTGAGCCCCCGCCGGAATGGAGAATGGGAAATAGTTGAGGGATAGTGTATTTTAGCGGCACGTTAAAAACGCTGAAGAGTTGAGAGGGAATAGTAGGAATAGTAGTAGTTGGGCTTATTAGACGGTTGAAAAAGCAGAAAGTAAGAGTCAGAGTGTTGCCACAGAGCCCCTTGTGGCTGTAAACTTTGCTGAAGTTGTTACCAGCTGATGCTTTTTAATGTATTAAATGACACAAACCGGGGGATAAAAATTATTGAAGCCAGTTGGCTGGCCTTTCGATTCTACTTCAGTCATTATAAAAGACTTCCAATCTTTTACGACATGAAATCCCCGGTATAACGCGAAGAAAACGAGTTCGGTGCATTCCAATCGTTAGGCTTTCTTCCGGGTAATTAAAGAACCCGGTGATTTCATATGCGGATTCTTGGCACTAGACCAAGTGATGTATACCTTTGGTACATGTTATTTGTGTGCGTCAGATAAATGTCATGTTTATGCTGCCAGTGTGTGAGAGCATTCAGCGTACATTATCTCGGCAATCGGTTAAGTGAAGACGATGGAAAATTGGATGGCGTGATTGACATTTTTAACTTTCACGATCGCAATACCCATCGATCAATACTTTCTGATTATTTCGATTAGTCCCTCATCTTTATTGATCAATTGATTTTCATCGTCTCTGTGATTTCCATTTTTTTCAATAATAGGGAAAATACCTCCGATTTATTGTTGTTTTTCTTTTACCAAAGTTAAGAGTGCCATTATTTTTTATTATTCATTATCAAACTCTGCCTAATGGATAATTGGCTCAACTAAAATGATGAAACGTAATTTTCGGTTATCAAGAGTTTTTGTATGTTTGTCAGTAAGGCTTTCGGAATAGTCGTTGGAGTAATCTGTTTTCAATTTTTCTTTGGTAAAATTAAAGTTTTCCTCTGTACAAAATCCATAGCAACTGATCTCTGCAAACATATGTTATTTGTTGTTTTCAAATTGGGAATAATCTATATCTCTATTGATCGCATAACACATTCAAAATAATCTCTTTATCATAATTGAGATAGTATATGTATAGTATAGTAGCAGAGACGAGCAATGAATGCAACAGATTCTAGATATATTCTGGGGCAAACCAGGGCAAGTCATCTTCCAAAGCATTTCGTTCGCAATTACCCAATGAAAACTAAACAATGCGACTGTGAATTCGATTTTGATATTCTGAGACTGAAAGGGAATTAAATAGTTCTATATCCTCTTTCTCTCAAATTTTAACTTTCGCACTTTTTGTTCACTTCTGGAAACACTCTCACATACATAAGAATAATTATGTTAGTGCGTTCCAATTGGGTGGAGCAACAGGAGAATGGTAAAAGAACAGTACTGAACCGCAAAGAGGGGAAAAGAGTTTTCTGTAGTCATGCAAAGAAAGGGTAATCGATGGTAACGATTACGGTTCTACATGTTTTATCGGTATGGAGTTTTGCTACAATGCCGTTTGGTTCATTCCTAACTCAGCAATCACTTCGAGACCACATACTCTTAGATAAATATATTCACTCACTTAAATTTCTTCCCGACAATAACTTAAAGGGACATTTTTAAGCATCTCCTATGCCCCTTTTAGACAAAATTACCGCTTCTTTAAATCTTCTGATGATTTTTTGATCGGATTAACGCGACGAAATTCACCGTTTTCGCATTTTATCATTATTTAATGACTCCGGAAATGTCACGAACGTGTAAGAATTTTCCCGTGGTTTTTTTTAATATTATCGAAAAATCATAATACTTTAGAAGAAGGGCAGGAAAATTATTTCACGCTCATGAAAAGTGGTAACTTAATAAAATGGTAATTTTGGTTAAAAGGGAGCAGAACATCCTCAACACAATATTCTAATCAGTTAAGTTTTTTCTCATACGAATAATATCCGAAGGCAGACAAGTTATAAATTGGACACCGAAAGTGCGCAGATGGCAAATACAAGAGGAATTACAAGTGTTTGTCACTATTCTATTCATTATTATTATTATTATGGATTTACACAGATATTTTTGGGGCTTTGTGTACTTTTACTAATGAAAAACAGACGAAATATTGTGCCACTGATGTAAGTGAGCGGGGATTAACGTTCCATATCTCCCGATAATATAATCAAATGAAAACATGTTTACACTTTTATATTTTCCTTAGAATTCCGGGAATTTATTCGTCGAATATTTAGACGTGGAAAACATTTTGGTCGATTACACCCAGAAAATCAGTGAAAAATAGAAAATATTCCGAAAAAATGTAGCGGCTTTCGGGTTATCCAGAACTGAATTATACAAAATTCATTTTAATAACAATTCAATGAAAAGAAAAGTATTTAACACAACAAAGATTTCTCCTGAATTTTCGGGGACCGCCACAAAAATAGCGAAATATTTCCCACAAGTCCAAGAAATAGTAAGAAAATTCACTATATCTTTCAAGGTAATAATTGCCAGCGCGGAAATTCCCCTGTTCTTTCGTTGAATTTTCGGAGAACGTGAAATTCCGGTGTTCCGTTCAAACGAGCCAAGAGGTCTTTGTCCGTAAAATACCGTCTTTTCCTCACGTACAATGAAAAAAAGAGTGAAAAATTTCCACAATCCGAATGGTCTGACTGTCAATTACTTTAATCACTATATTTACCAGTTGGTCTATCCTTGCCGGTTGTGAATTGCTCGTCAACTCGATCTCTCGATCTCTCTCTTCGCGGCGAATCTCGAGACAGTGGTGCGGGGTAATTAAAAAGTGTCTAGGCTAGAAAAACGCTGACAAAGTGCGGCGCCGCGGGATAAAGTGAAGGTGGCGATGACGTAATTATTGCCAGCAACAAATGCAAGTTGGTATGGAGCCGCATTGAAACTCTCACAAGGCACCAACTTGTGATATCTCCTGGGTGGATTTTCAGCGTTTCCTTTTCCAGGGAACGGCCCAACCTCGCCACGCACCAATGCCTCCTGTTCATTGGTGTTCGTTGATCCGTTTGGTTTGAGCGGTTTGAGCTGGAGGCCGTCAAGGACGTTCTTCAGATGGCGCCAACACCAGCGCCACCACTTGGTCCGGTACAACAAGTAGAAAATGGCTGATTGTTGGTTGGCTCCGTTGGCTCTGTAGAATGGCCTCGTACGGCCTTGCCGATCACCACGCATCATCCACTACATTTTTTTTCATTTATTCCTTCCCAATCCATTCTCATCTTTAAACCTGTTTTGCCCCCTTTACCCGAAATTACCGTTTTTTTCACTTGATCCGATTGACCCGAAAAATAGACCATTTTTTCATTTTTATACCATTTTTCATGAGCGTCCAAACATTCTTATTTCTGTTTTTTTTTTCTCCAGTTTTATGAATTTTTTAAAAGTTCAGAAGCAAGACCGAAAAATTATTGCATGATCATGACTCTTTGACAGTTCCTAAATAATGATACAATGTGAAAATGGCATATTTTTTGCGTGAATCCGATCTTTTTCGAAACTTTTTATTTGAAAGTCTTTGCTGACTTATTATAATTGTTTCATGATTCGATAGTTTGACGATTAACACAACATTCATTGGTACTAAAATATTCCAAAGAATTTATGATGAGAATGATTTACATAGGTATAATACGACAAACAATTATTAATAAAATAGTATTCACATGCGAATGTTTTTATTTCATATTTTTTGTTGACTTTATTGGATGGATTGATACATGGGAATTATTTCATAATTCGATCGTTAAAAAATTAACATAAGATTCATTGATACTCTAATATTTCAATGGGGTACTAAAAAAAAACAAACTAAAACAAAGCGAAAATTCCAGGAAAAATTGCCATGAAAAAAAAACTAGTCCATCGGCTGTTTCGGTTGTTTTCAATCATAAAAAAATCATCTATTGAATGAAAATATAATTTTCTACACAGAGTGAAAAATACCGGAAAAATGACAGAATTTTCACGTGTTCGTGGGGCGACCTTGCTTTTCGGGAAAAAGTACTGGAGTTTTGTAAAAATTCCTGTTCGCTACGAAAATTTTACGGAACTTACAGCATTTTTCCCTGAAAACCAAGGTCACTCCACGAATACGTGAAAGTTCCGTTATTTTTCCAGTATTTTGTGTAGGTGAAATAGTAGATTATAACAAACGAAGAAACCGTTGTTATTTTATTTGAACAAGTGTCGAGCGACTTATTTCAAGTAGTGTGCTCTTACGATATAATTTCCTCACCATGCCACAGATGATTATCAGTAATAAAGACTGCCCTACGGAAAGCAATTACCATTCAAATTCTCAGCAAATTAATAAAACATTGTTGCAGAGGAAATGATAGATTACAATAATTTGTGACGTGGACCGATTTCGTTTTGTCAGGATGAAAAAATATTCGTCGGAATCAAAAAAATCTTAAGCGTACAAATAAGATTTTTAGACAATTTTAGGTTCGATACCGTTAATTGAGAAGAATCTTATTAAACCAATGGAATGAAATAAAATATAAATCATATGTTAAAAGATATTAAAAAGATGCAACATGAGGATTTGGAAGCGCATGGAGAATTTATTAGCAAAAAGGGCATTAGTATATGTTATACATGGGCAATTTTCCCTTTGTTTTTCATTTTTTTTCTCGCGTTATTCTCTCTTCGAATTTGTTACTCCATCGTTCATCACTCCGACACGCTCACTGCTGATTGACTTAACCCGCCAATGGTCTAGAGTGAGGGATGGGTTATGCGTTGGCATTTTAGTGTTACATTCATCATTCTCTCTATCGTAAGTGAGTAGCGTAAATTGAATTTAATCTCATGGATTTATTCGATTTTTTTCATTTAATTTTTTTGCCATTTTTTCCTCTCAACTGTCAGCCTCCAAAGTTTAGCATTTCATCATTAATCATCTACTGGTTCGGCGCCATTGTTTATATTGACTAGTTAATTGTTTAATGGCGCATTCGATATTGATTTATGTAACTGTAAATGGATGGTATTAGTATGCCACACGATATTCAATTAAATCCTCAACCTTTCAAAATTATTAATAGTAAATTAAATATTTATTAACTTTTCTCAAACAAACGTTCATTATGCGGTGGATTTTTATCCTCAATACTACAACCGGTTTTTTTAACATTTAATTTTTTTGTCCCCATTTTTCGCGGAGTAATTTTCTTTCACCCGCGGATTCCAATAATGTTTTTTTTTACCAGTGAGAGTGTCTTGTCTTTCACACTAATAATTTACATCAGCCCATTTTCCAATCGTCGCGGTTGTTACTTAAGCCGCGGTGTTTTGCTCCATTTGTGGGTGAAAGGGAGATGCATTATTTTGCGAATAGAGGTAACAATGAGCCCCGGGTGCCGCTTATGTTTCAGCCAATTCTCACAAGGAACTTGTTGCCGCCAATTTTTTATCTTCATTTTTTTTCCACGTCGAAACGTGGAAACGACCCCTGTTTGACGTTAGAGGAATTTTTAAGATCCAATCAATCAAGAACAAAACGAGAACATTCTTTCGCTGGTCGACAGCAAATATTCCCGTGAAAGTCAGACAATTTTTCATCACATTACTGATATTTATATGCCATTCTCTCTTTCTCTGTCAATTGAACCGAGTTGACAGGGCACCTCACGCACATGTGCTATCTAGCAAATAAGAGAGGCAAAGTGACTTTTACTTTATACTTCGGCCTCAGAAAACTCGGGGGGCATTTATGTATATCAAGGCCATCTGGTTATCGATCAAAGCAACTAACGCACACCCCATTGCTGTACACTAATAAAATGTGTAATTGTTAGTCTTTTTTTTTCTTCTCCATTTATCGATTTCCCCCTTTCAACTGTAAATTGTGAGATGATCCCTCATACTGTATATTCTTTATATATTTTTTTGGTGGACATGCGCCATTGAAATTTGAGAGAAATTTTCAACAATTTCCAACATTAAGTTACGATCAATTCATACAAAATACAAAGTCCGTGATAGTAATTTCACCTTTGCGCCCGCTTTGATCCATGGTTCGTGATATTTTTTATGATGATAATAACTCATATTGACGGTCTGTCGTATCTTGATAAAACAAAAATGCGAAGGACGTGAAAAGTCAAACGTGCGCCAGGATATTGTTGATTAAATAGCGGCAAATTGCCGCGATAATTTGAAAAAATCATTTGAATGGCGGGAAAAAAAAAATCAGAACGTAGAGGAAAAAGTGGCCTCGGGGTAGGCGGGTGTATGTAGCTGGTTAAAAATCAATGACCCGAGTACGACCGATCGACCGTTTCATTTAGTGCGCCCCAGAATGGAGCGATGTATCGAGTACCCGACTCGCATTCACATAGAGAAAATAATGGCAAGAGAGATGTAATAAAAGAAGTGGATGAAGAATAGACGTGACGACAGTCTCTGGGGACGGTGTAAAATATATTCCTCCAAGTTATTCTGGCGAAAAAATAAATATTAGTAAGGTGGTTCATTGAATCGGATGGAAAAATCAGTGGTTGCGCGTGATATTGCGCAATATATGGTTTCTTTGCACTGGTATTAGTTGACTTGCACGTATTACCAATCGTTTGTCTTTACACTCGCCATTCAAGGTGCTCCGGGTATCAGGAGATAGTTTGTTTTACAGCTAGGAACGCCGACCTTTTACTTTGAATATGCGACATCTGTACGGTTATTGCGCCTTTGTCCACACACTCGGAAAAATCCTATTCAATAATTCAGTTGGAAATTTCTTGAAACTCCAATTTAAATGTCATATTATTTTTTTATTTTTGGAGATTTGATTTTAAGTGACTTACTTTCAATTGAAAACTCAATTAGGAACTAAATTTGTTATTCCTCTTAGAATTTATTTGGAGAAATTAATGTAAAATTACTGTGCCGAACACTAGAATCATTGTGCAAAATGCTAAGATATCAGAATTTCTTTAGTTCACAAATAAAAATTGCTATTAATATCGTAAATTTTTTAATACAGTTCGTAATTAATCGCATTAATCGCACCATAAAATTAACGAAACACCACTATAAAATTTGAAGGTCTATCATTTTTTATTTGAGCTTGAAGCAAAAATTGATAGAAATCCTTTAAAAATTCTTATCCAGATCAGTAATTTCTACTGTGCTACACAGCATTTTTTCCAAACATTCTTTATTTTAATCCAATAGGAATGGTTGGCGGTGAACACCGAATGTTTCCTATTCTTGCCGAAGTTGAACTTAATAATGGTAACTGTTGTAACGACTTTGAATTTTGACTTGGCCGATAAAGAGGTTTTCCTGTCTGATGAAAAAATTTTACTGTGCGGCAGAGTAATTTTTCTTAGACCATAAGTTTACACCGAAATTCTACACAGCACAGTGATTTTTATCGGAATCACACTATAAAAATTCACTGATTTTTCTCTCCATGTAGGAGTTATTTAAAAAACCATGCAATGCCTTATGAATTTGCAATTTTGGAAGATTGACGTGAGTTTGGAAGAAAATGGCAACTAAATTAATTGTCCATCTTCAAAATTTAGAAAAATCATTGCATAGAAGCTATCGAAAAATTCAGTTAATAATGAAATTATATATGCAACTTGGGAAATTTTTAGAATAGTGGAAACTTCTTGAAATTTCAGTCAGATTTTCACATAAATTTTCAATTTTTTGAAAGATACACATTCATCATGCATTTCGAAAATTCATAAAAATTATTGCCTGAATTTCCAACATTTTCACGTTATGGACCCGAAAATGGGGAATTACTTGGTTATTCCAGAAATTGATTGTAACGTCAAAAGAGAAATGTCCAGAAAGTTCATGTGACTTCGTGATTATTAAAAAATTTAACTGCTGTCACCTGAAATTTCAATTGTAACTCTTCAAGAGTTATATCTTAACAAAGCGTTGTTTTTGCGGAATAATTTTCTGTCGTGGAGCAAATATTTCGCACAATTATTTATGAAATGCGGTTTCGAATACTTTCAAACGCATTTACAAAACCATGCGGAATTTTGCGTAAGAATCTAATTGTTTATAGATGAAATTAGCTGTTTGCTGTTATACCGCTGACTTTCATGAAGGCAAACAAAATCACTTATTTTACGGAAAATTCAGTAAATTGCCATATTTTAGAAAGACATGAAAAGTAGGATCCCTATAAATGCCTTTGAATTTACAATTCAATACAAATATTCAAATAAAAAGACAAATAGCTTTGAATTTTGATTAAAATGTGAAATCTCATCACTTTTTTTTTTCAAATGTAAGAATAATTTCACCGGAATGTTCGGCCCATGATATTAATATTGGTATCGTGAATATTGATTTAAATATTGGCAATCCTTTTGATGACTGTCGGAGATTTATTTGCGACTCCTAGAAAAAAAAAGAGTAATTTATGTGTTCGTGTCCCTCTCCTTGATCCCTCTTTGCTGTATGAACTTTTCAATGTCACAACGGTTGCAGTTAATTGAAAAATCCAGATAACGGTGGATTAGCGGTTTTAAAGTATTGGCTTAGCATCCAGGAATCTTCTTTGATTATTTGTTAGTAGAGACGAGGTATTCAGTGGTCTACCGCCACTGATTGCATGTATCATCGTTGATTTTCCACCATTCTTCTTGAATTTTTACCTGAAAATACCGACTTTTGTGATGAAAAAAAAGGACAGTACTGGGGTGCAGTGTTTGAATTTTTTTTAATCTCCCGGATAATATCACACTATCGTTAATAATGAGTTTTGAAAATTCATACTTTAAGTACCATGTCATGCAAACGGAAAAAATCACGTTTTGAAAAATATATAAACTTTAGGTTTCTTATATATTTTTTGAACATGCAGTGGATCAATTTAATGTATTTTTTTTCAACTCATAAAAACTGATTTTTTAACGTATTTTTACGATCCAATCTGATGTTCCTTATATATTTTTTAGGATTATAAGAAATACAGAAGAAACATGGAATTGGATAACATGAAATTTAAGGCTACGTCGACATTGCGTGTGAAAAAAGGGCAAATAAACTAGCCGAATTGCGTCTGGTACTCCGAAGGACACAAAGTACACGTGTACCCACAAATAAATCCCTTATTCATGATGGTAGACATTCTGAGGCATTAGAATTTCGAGATAGCTCGTTGAACAGCGGATAGATGAACACGATCGTTCTTCATGGTTATCTCGTTGAAGTTTAAGCATGAGCCTGAAGAATCGTGTGATCAGGCCAAGTGGTAATTAACATGAAGGCGTGTACGAGAAACAAACCGACATGAGAAAACTCAGAGACTGGCGCAAAATCTGCTCACAGAGGGTTGTACCTTCAAGGATCCAGTGAAGACACCGTAGCAAATACTTTAAGATAAAAAAGAGGGATGGAGGTGAGAAATTTATATTGCCATCTTTTGCACTCTGAGGACACCTTCGAGTCGATGTTTTCTCACCCGTATCCTCTCATAGAGAAAGAAACAGGGATTAAGAAAAACAAGAGCATTGTTGTTTTGTCGTTGTACCAGGGTGACCTTCACAGCCGGATGAGTTAAAATATTTGCTGCACTATCTGTGTGTTTGTGGTGGTTGTTGCTGCTTGTGCAGAGAACCTGCAGGTACCTGCCGTCGAAGAGCCAACTTTTTATTTAATTACATGGCTTCCATTGATCTCCGTCATTTATAGAAAATCATCTGGCGAATGTTATTTCAATGTTTCGATTAACCGAGGGGATCATCCTCTCTTTTGGGGGACTGGATAATGCGGGAAAGAATGCGGTTAAGCTATCTAGAAATCCTGATGTATTAAAAAATGAAATTAGTGCTTGAAGTTTTATTGTTAGTACGAGAGGAATGTATGCCAAGTCGACCTTTGGTTGATGGAAAAACTGAATTGTTAAAAAATATTATTTTCCTTTTGCGAAAATGCTAAATCAGTTAGCCGATAGTTGCAGAAGTGAATATTGCTCGCTGAATGAAGCGCTGTGGTTCTTTAAGGTTTTATGACCCCTTCCATTGAGTTCAAATTGATCAAGGCACATGATGAAGTCACTCGAGGACATAAAACTTCACAAGATGGTGTTGGCAACAGGCTTTCACAAATTAATAGCTTCGGGCTATTCTGAATGAGAGATCTGTTTCACTGGTTACACCTCTGACCCCGAAGATAAACCCGGAGTTTATCATTTGTACTTGGTTTTTTGCTGAATTAAGATGTCGGGAGAATTTGCTAGTCTACATTAGTATCGGGGGATAATTGCAAAAAAAATGGCAAGAATTTGTGTCGTTAACTTCGGTATGTGATACAAGAAAAATTTCTTCAAGTACATCTAAACGCATAGCCTCACTCTTACTTTATTCCCTATATGTTTTTGCACACGAGAATTCATTCCCGTCTGCACGGTTCACTTTATGCCCCGATAAAACAGCTGACTTAGTTGTAAAATAATATTTATTAAACCATTCACCTCATAAATAGCCGTCCTCCAAATCATTCAATGGGTGTTGCGTGCTGCCTCGAAGGCGAAATCAATAAAGAAAATATGAAAGAATATTCAATAGTTGAGGAAAAAATGACAAAGTAATGAATACGTTTCAATCCCAGGAAATGTTTATTGAGGTAATCTTCATTGTCAATCAAACTTTTATTGCAAAAATGTAATACCAACGCATGATCATGGCCAGCCGGATGATGCCGCCATTCTAATGTTTCAATCAGCCGATGATACGACAAAAATTTTCTATCGTAAAACACCGATCACTGCAATCGCGTGGAATTTCCACGATTAAGTGGATAAAAATTGTTGAGTGTATATTTACCAAGAACTAATGCTGATAACGATTATTTAGAATCCTTCAGTCCAATGGAATACCGAGAAAGTCTTATTACTCTCTCCAGTAATTTCCCCGTCTAACTTTTTTCCTTAAATCAACCAAAATTACGAGAACTTAATCAAAATTTCGTTGAACTCATTCAATTGAATTAATTCTCTTATTTCCAGAATAATTCATTTGATTTTGGGATTTTACATTGATAAAAATGAATAATTTTTTATTGACCAATTATTTTTTCATTCATTCCACGGAAATTTTACTTTCTCCCGGAATTAGGGAAAAAACTTGGATACTTCAATAATTGGAGTAGTAAATTAAAGATAATTGTGATTTTTCAGTTGAAAACATGTCGCACAAAAGATTTTATTTTAAGGAATATATGAGGAATATGTTAAGGATGTTCTGCCCTCTTCTAGCTAACATATTATATTATTGACGTAAAAAAAAATATATCGTTTTGGTATTTTATGACTTTTTAATGACTTGCAAAATGACATAATCGTGTATCAGTGTTCCTGCATTTTTTCTAAAACCTTCAATGATTCATAAAACTTTAGAAAAAGCATAGGAAAATTAGTATGCCGTCCTGAAACTTTGTGAGTCACGAAATAATTATAAAATGCAAAAAAGGTAATGAATTTACTCATTCACCACACAACTCGAACATTTATTTACTTAAAAAAATTTCCCCGCGGGCAATATTATAATTAATTTGAAACTATTTTAATTGTTGTACGTTCGGGGATGTAATTGACTAAAATTAAAAGATTTCCGAAGAGTTGAAGATATAACACCATTAGCTTCCCTCGGGGGTCAACCAATGGAGTTTAGTGCAGTTATTCAGACAAACTTGTAAACTTTGACGCTCAGGTCGATACATACGAGTGCACCAGTATTTCTAAGCGACTTCTTACACGAAACACCTGTTGCTATGCCACTTCAACTTTTCCTTATAAAAAATACCGTTGCAAATGAGCATGCGATAAGCAGCAAACACCCATGATTTACTGCCACTACACTGTTAGGAAATTAAACTTGTAACATCAGACTTAAAAAATAACAACGACAAAGTGACATCAAATTTCGGTACAAAAGTTCAAGTAATTCGAAACTTTTATATCCATATAGCACTGAAAACTAGCAAAAATATTGTAAATCCGGGCAATAACTTCTTCGGATTTTCAAGCGTGCGATGACAAATCCGCATTAATGAAAGATGAATGAGAATCTATAGTGAACGGGTCCAATAAAAAGAAAATTCAAATTCAGATAATTGAAATAATAATTGATTCGCATTCCTTGAGATGGTCCATAATTTGTAATGAGCACTCCAAGTGTTGCGAATGATTTCCTAAAATAAATACGTAAGTAGAATGTCCAATTGGATGCACAAGGCAACCATTGAAGACGAATGTTTCGATATATTGAAATGTTGTTTCACCTCAGTAAATTCATTAATCAAATCGAATTGCATTCATTACTCGCCACTGCCCTTGACATTGAGAACTAATGTACCTCGGTAACTGGACGTCATAGGAAACCCGACAGTAGTCATGACGTTCATAGATTAACGAGGATACCCCGATGTTGGTGATTAAAAAAAGCTGAAGAATACATGCACGTGAGAGATGAGACATATAGTTAGTAGATTGAAACGCATGACAAAATCGCGCGCAATTTGCATTTGATCACGTGCCGTCGTCAGAATATTAGGCGCCTGTTCCCATTATTTATCCGTTGACAATCTGCCAAATAACCGCAGCTCCTCAGCCAAGTGTTAAAAAATGTTGGCTCAATTGATCGTTCACCTCCAAATGGCGGAATTAAATAACCACGCACAATTGATCGGTAAGAATCGATTCTTCAGGACTTCGGGTCATTTGTGCAAAGAGGAAACCTAGAAATCTGTAGAATTCTTCAGTGTGAGCGAATATTGAACAGTCGCCGGCAAATCCCTGAAGACTATCTCCATTTTTATCAGTTTGGCAAAGGATCGATTTATTAATCGCATATTAACTTCTAAGAAGTGTTTGCTTTAACGTCATCGTGAATTTAACAATAATTTGCGGAACTTTTTCTTTCAGCATAACGCCTTTTTTCTCTCCAGAACACATTCATTCGATCGGAAAATTACTGAATGCACAAGTCAAGCCGGATTGTTTCAAGGGAATCCCATAATTCCGTCAATTTTAATCGGCCCCGGTGCTGCAATGTACTTTACAATAATGTCTACAAAGTCATAAAGACACGTAAATGCCGCTAGTGAATTTAAAATCATCTGGGTGGAGTCCGGTTGATCATGTGCTCACTACCTTTCAAGCGGAATACCATGAGAATAAACTGGGGTAAAAAAAAGTGAAACTGCATGTTGATGGACCAATATCAACGGAAATTCACAGTCTCTCGATTGCATAAAACTACTGTGGTTCTGCTTGTCACCCGGATAAACGCAAAAATCTCCAGAGTGGAAATAATGCTGGATGCACTGTAGAAACGCCCACGTGCGAAATTTCGATTGAAGATAGACGTTCCAATTTCATTCGAGGGAGGGAGATGAATACAGATGGAGAATATTGCACAATGTTGAAAGGGTGAGTTGTTGCCTTCATCGTAAAGGTCACGGAACAAGCAACTACCTTTTCCCCAGCTCCAAGTGTCCAAATAATTCAGCTACTGAGTGCTCCATTCACACACTCCAACGACTTGACTAATTTCCATTCGTTCTCAAGTGGTGGACCCATTCAGGCGGACTTTAGGGAAAGGAAGAGTTTATGCCGATTTTATTTGAGTAGTATTGACCATGTCTATCCGAATCATCGGATTACTTTCAGTATTAAGAATGGTAAAGAGTTGTCACCTTTTAGCTAAAATTTACTAATTGAAATTTTTGTAGAGAATTATCGATGGGATTGCCATGCTACTTTTCTATATTTTTGTGATTCTTTTTAAGTTTTGGAAAAGGGCAAGGAAATATTCGGAACTCGAATACTCGAAACTTTGCCAGTTATTAAATAATGATAAAACGCAAGTGTTTAAATGTTTTTCACGCCAATGCTGTGGTAAATTTGTCAGAAAAGGAAAAAAAAAAATGAATTTTGGCGGAAAAGGTGGAAAACATCCTTAAATTGGATCGTTGTTGATCATTTAATCCTACTCAAATCAAATAGAAATTCCGGATTAACTCAAGAAAACTTTTATTTAGGTGCTTGAAAAAGAAAGTTTGTAAGCAAAGTATTTTTTTAGACAGTGTCTACACACACGGTGTATGGTTGAATACCATAGACGTATGGCATTTTTGATACCATGGATCTATGGCTTTTATCGACCATCACCGCAAGTAAATCATGGACTATGGTAAGTTTTGCCATGCGTTCATGGCACAATGCCATGAACTCGTGGATGCGAACCATAAATGCATAGTAAAAAATACCATACACTTAACGATCCTTATGCGTCCATAGCACAATGCCATGTGCATGGTGATTTCCACCATACACCCAACTGATTACTTTCAAAGAGCAATTGAAATATTCGAGTCTGTTAGTGAAGGTACAAATAAATTGAAAAATGTACTGCCTGTATAAACATTCACAGTGAAATTCCTCAACTCCAACTATCTTCGGAACACCGTAAACCTTTTGACTTGCCAGAAAATGCGGTAAATAAAAGAAAACTCATCTAGTTATATTTTTCACTCTTCCCTCTTTTCGAGACAATAAAAGGATTCCCAACTAATGTACATATGTGCTATTTGTACCAATAGAAAAAAAACGTAAAGCCATAGTTCTGATTGCCATACACGCAGTAACCGGTGCATGGTATTTTTTACCATGAGTGTATGGTTCTCATCCATGTGTCCATGGCACGTGCCATGGACGCATGGCAAAGCTTACCATAGACCATGATTTACTTGCGGGGATGGTCGATAAAAGCCATATCCATGGTAGAAAAAATGCCATACTTCTATGGTATTCAACCATACACCATGTGTGTAGACACTGTCATTTTTTTTACTTTATTGGATTGGATTACCTGTCACTCAAACCTCATGAAATTAAAAAAAAATCTAAAAATGTTGAACCACACTGAATATTGTGAATATGTTCATTCAACTGTTTTTCAACTTTTGACAAGTACGAAACACTTACGAAATTTTTTTCACCTTACTGATGCCAAGTATTTTCTCATACTCAAAAAAAAAAATAAGATTTCACTTGCCACAAGTTTTCAAAAAAGTAAGGAATTGGCTGGAATTGAAATTATCTGCTGATACTTTTCCCAACCAATTTTTTGACTAATCAGTTCTAATTCTTTTTTTAGAGTGCACTGGAAAATACGCTGAATAATTGATGGCCCAAAGCATCTCGTGGGATTTATCGGTGATTCTGTCACCTGTATAAAGCGCCATATGCCGCATAGGATTTGCCTAGTCGTAACATAACCCTCACTGACTGATCGATCATTTCACCTTTCCAGCCTTCTAGAACGCGAGATATTATTCAAGAAGAGATAATGACCGATCGATCCCCCCCCGCCGGTGTTTTTCACTCGGAATTGAATGCAGTGCAGGTTAAAGTCGAAGAGTCCGTTGTGAGAAAGCGTGACCGAGGCGTGATCACTACACTATTGATTACCATTATTTGTAGGTGGAATTCTGCAAAGAATAAAGAGATTGGTTTATTGCACCCGAAAAAATATTACCTCTGTCAAGTACTAGAGAGGCTAGAGTAGTCTAGAGAATACTTGCAAGATTTGACTATGAATGTGATGATCAACTCTCACTAGTAAGATCAGTGTGATCACCTTATCACGAACTTCTGTAGTACCTGAGCTGAAATGTTTGGGCCCAGTAAATTCTCAACTTCTCACAACTTAAAAAAGTTTGAGTAATAATGAGTAATGTTCAATCATATGTACACTATCTCGCAAGTTATAGGCCCGTGCGATGCAAATGAAAGGAATTATCTCATACATGAAACTTTGCATCGCGATTTTGATGACGATCATTAGCATAATCAATCCTATTTCTGCAATATTAATACGATAGCATGACAAATTGATTGAGGAAGATTCCACGGGGAACTCCGACCTTTCCCAATAAAAAATAGTAACGTATATAATAGTTTAGCATCTCTTCACGTGATACCAGATGTAAATTCAATAGTAATGCAATTATGTAATGTCAAGATCAACCACTCTGTCACAATTAGCTTGGCAGCTGTAGAATTTCAACAAAAGTCATCGAAACTTTAGATTTAGCCTTTGTACACGTCGAATTAATTTTTAAACTAATATCAACACCAGATCCTTTAGAATCTCATCGTTTAGAACTTCAGAAATGATTTTTTTCCTGTCGTAGGATTTTGCAACAATTCGTATTCATGAGAAAATGTTAGCGATTCGCAATGAGCTTCCGTTATATATACCGTTGGTATTTCAGATCGACGCTCTTTCATTTCGAAATTAGTGTACACCGAACAATGTGAATAGGCTAAGTGCAGTCAAGAAGAAACATAATGCACATGTACTATTGTGGTATTATTGTGAAAATAGGTAGTCTATATAAGGAAAGAAAACCAACTAGAAGCATCTGCATTATTTTTAACAGCCGACAGGTACTTCTTATGGCTTTTCGTTGGAAACTTATTGAACAGAATAATAGAGTTTATGAAACTAAAAGTATGAGACAACTAGGATTATGAAAATATCGTGGATTTTCCATAGAGAGTTACGTAGAAGTACTTGGATCGTAAATTTACAGAGCGATCATCCTTTCACTGGTTTTTATCTTTCGAGAAGGTTTAAGAGATGAATTGGCGAGGTATAGTAAAGTGGGACAGCGAATTGGAATCGATTGGGTCACTGTGTTCATTCCCCCTTCAAGTTGAAGGAATGATGGGTTTGGGTGAACAGCCGCGGCCAATGGGCTAATATATCGCACTGGCAATTCGCCCGTTGTCTCTCAACTCTATTCTCATTTTTATCACCACATCTGTCTGTCTCCTATACGTAATCTAGTATTCCGATGCTGGTATCTATTTGCTTTGCAAGCTCTAATCAGGACATTGTAAAAGTGAGATTCCGCAGGAATTAGAGTTAATGGGCCAATTGACCAGTCGTGCTGATGTCAACCACGTGCTACTGATTGCATCTTTTGTTTTCCCTAATTTTTTTTTTTGCTTCTTGCACTCGGAAAAACCATTTCAAATAAACTGTTACTCCTCACAGTTTGATTTTTACATTTCCAGAAGTTCGACGATTTTAGCTACTTTGACCTACCTTTTGTCAAATTGAAATGAAAATAATGTTTGTCGCCCTGAAAGGAAATGAACTGATCTTTTGGTCGATTACTAGTGACAAGTTGACCTGCTGTGTCATGACTTTGAAGGGTAATCGCTGGAATAATGAGTGGTAATCCTATTTTAGAATGATGCAGGCGAAGAATGAATATAATTTTACTAGGTTGTTTTTTTTAGTGTGGAATTGGTGGGAATAGGTGGGCGTGATTCGCCGGGGATGAAATGGTCAAAGGGACGGAGAGGAAGTAATTGTCCTTTGTGGGTCAATCGGTTGCCCAGCAACCTGCGCCTGCGTTGCTTACCATCGCCCACGCAATGTCCTTTACCATCTGCACGTGACATGAAAAAATTGTGGAGCAACCGGCGGCGACTGTTGCGCTTCCATGCATCATGAGTCGTTATTTTTATTGTTCAGCGGAGATATATATTTGGTCATAACAATTACCGAGTACGAGATTTTTCGTTGTTTTTTCTACAAATAGAATAGAAGAAATTGTCACAATATTTCACATCAAATTAAGTTTTACAGATCTCCGAAAATTTTGTTATCCCTTGTAAAAAGAAAATTCAGGAAGGCTCAATTTTTATGAAGTTCACGAAAATTCTCAATAATTGGCGAAAAATAACAGATCATCTAACGATCTAACGAATGGTCAATTTTTAAGGAAAAAGTCGGAGGTTTTTTTTTAATCTTCTGGTAATTTTTGGTGAATTTCTTTCGTCACAACATACACGAGGAACATTTTTCTGAATGTACATTTGAATTTCAGTGTAGCAATAAAATTGACTCGTTGTTACACCCACAACGTGACCTTTCGAGCAAGTCCTCTTCTCTAGTTTGCACTTCACCGCCTGCATAATGACAAAATGAAGATGCTCCTCAGGCCTGATTTTCACCGGAAAATCACGAAATAAATATTATTTTAACTTTTTTTAATTTTTAATTTTCAACGGGATTTATTGCAGAAAAAAATACGAAACATGGGATTTTTACAAAAGGTTAACGTCTGAGGGCCTCAATACCTCTCAATATTCCGGATTTTCTATAGATACCAATATTTTCTCTATTTTTTTATATTCGTAGATGTAAACAAAATTATATTCGTAGATGTAAACAAAATATCCTCATATTAATCATAGAAATGGAAATTAATTCCTTCATTTCCTACGTTTATTGTTGTCCTGCCACTATTTCGTTTTGCTATTTTATCTAATTTAAGAATCATTAATAATCTTTGTATTTTCAGTGAGACAAGATGCCCTGACAGCAAAACCACGTGTCCGCTAACAGATTTTTCAAGACTAAAGAATCCACAACGATATCTCACCATGAGTGACACCACTAGATGTTATGGTGTAACAAAATTGGAGCCATGTACCTCTTACTACTCCAAATTTTGCTAAAAAACATCACTAAAGGTGAAATTCGCCATAAGTAAAAAAAGATGCTTTGATCATGAGTTCCTACAATAATCCTCTATTTCTCAAACTTCCTTAGACAAGGTACTTCCTATCCAGTATTTCAACAGATCAAGAATTCTCTATAAAAATTCGAAGAAATAGTAATTTGCAATAAATCGGATGTTTTGTATTTTTCCTGCAATTAATTCCGTTGAAAGGTAGAAATAGAAAAAAAAAGTTAATATTCATTTCGTGATTTTCCGGTGAAAATATGGCCTGAGAAACACCTTCATGTTGTTATTATGCAGGCGGTTAAGTGCAGATTCGAAAAAAGACGAAGATAATCTTCCCGCGTTTTCCGACTTGAAATTTCTATTTTTCCGTCAGGTTCTGTTAGGGTGACATCACCTATAAACGGACACCCTCAGTTAATGTTTCCATATTTATGAAATATTAGATAACAAGTAATAAGATAATAGTTTTATAATTTTTCTGTCGGATAAAAACACTGCTAGCGAATTATTTGATAGTCGCTTCATCCCGATTGATGGACATCTATTAATAGAAAAAAAAAGAATTCTTAACTGTCGTCTAGAGAAGGTTAGTTTTTGAATGGCAAAGAACCCTTTCAATTGGAGGGAGAATGGAAATGGCGAGAGGTATCATAGGACTCACCGGTCTGAAATTTTCCTCCGCTCGGTACTTAATGTCTTTAATTGTATTCAAATTTCCTCGCACTTTTATTATTTCAAGCAACAAAAAAAGGCACACACAAACTGTTTCTAATTTACTGGTGCGATTGCTTGTTGGGGAGGTTGTAAATGAAAACATGAATGGCGGCTGAATACATGATGGCAGGCCTGGCAGGCGGAAGTGTCAGAAGCGCTCGATGCCGTAACTAAAAGACCCTGATGGCACAGTCGGTAAGCACGAACTCTAATTATTTAAATAAATTCGATCATTCAAATCCGCTCCCATCTACTCCCATCGACTCCATCAAATGGTTTGATTCAAACTGTCAAGGGAATTGAGGAAAAACTTTTGGTGTCTTGTATCAAAACCCTCAGGGAAATTCCACAACCAAAAAATTAAAATTACATCTTTCCTATGGAATTGTCTAATTCGAACGGTGGAACATTGACAGAAAGCTCTTGGCCTCATGAATAAAATTCTTAAAATCCCCAGAGGAATTTCAGAATCAAAAAATGCAGATGTTTAAGGCCGAGAATTGTAAAACATTTAGTCTAAAAAAATTAAACACAGATAATTATTTTCCCCACAGTGTTCATCCACAAAAGATTCTCCCACGTTGAGTTATTGTGAACAGGTAAAAGGAAACGAGATATTCATTTTTGATATGATGGAATGAGAAAAAATCGGTATTAGTTTTTCATTTGATTTCATTTTATTTAATGTAATAAATCAAATTAAATAAATAAGGGATTTCGATTTCTTCTCATTGGATGATAACAAACATTAATACCTCGTTTGCTTTCAATTTCTTATTTATTCCATTTGAATTTGAATTCGTTTCAGGATGTGTGAAATTTTCTAATATCTTTGAACTTTCAAATATTTGACTGGGATAAAGTAGCCGCCCTTGGAATTTTATTCTCAGGGATTTCAAACTGAGTCCAGGATACTGTGAAGCATTCGGTCAAGGTCGGGTCACAACGACATTCTTATCAGTATTGCCTCCCTCGAGTTGCTCAAGGTTACAAGAAAAACAGATTCATTTTCAGGAAAATTCCCTTGACTGTTATGTCAATGAAAATTAATGAGCTTGTGAGCATGTCTAGCGAAGAAATGATTATTATTAATCATTAGTTTCAGTAAATAGTTAACAAATAAAGAGTATTTGCCATACGAATTTGAATAGATGCTGACAGAATCTCTTTTTACTAAGGATGTTCCGCACATACAGTGAAAAGAAAAGTTTATGAATCTTTCTATAATTCGTTATATTTATCGCAATTAATTTTCAATTATTATTCCACTGCGTTAATTAGTTGAAGTAATAGCCATTGTAAATTATTATATTGTATTTGATTCTATGCATAAATATCATATTGTTTAAACAAATTAATGATAAAAAATTTTATTCGATCGTCATGAAAATTATAGAGGCCCCTGTTATCGCTTCAAAAACATTGTAACAATTTCAAGCCATTCTTACATCTTCGCCAATACATGTAAAACAACCTTAACTCTAGCTAACGATCGTTGAGATGGGTTTGAATCACAGAATCACCAGGAAACAGCGAGAGATCGCATATTTTTTTTTACTCCATCAGTGTAAGAGAGTTCTAATATAACGGGTAATATATCATGAAGTATGCAATAAGAATGACAAAATAAATAGATTCTCGGTACACGCGGAAGTGTGGGATAATTTGATTGAAGTTTTTTATCCCGTTCAATTCTTTTACATATATATTTCTCGTATGCAACAGTAGAATCCTCACTTTCCCACGTCAGAGGAAGACACAGGTCAATTACACCTTGACTTGCATTATCAAGTGATTCCTCTAATTAACGTGAAATCCTCAGCTTTCAATTACTAAACTCATTCCTAGTGAAAGTAAATAATAATCGACTCTCCATTGAGAATCAATAATCGAAATGCCAGAATAACAATATGTGGTTCGAATGTCGAAACAATTGGTTCATCGAACCTTGCTATTTGCCATGTTGTACAGATGTATAAAGCTTACGAGACTCAATTACTGCACTCACTTCCGACAATCACTTGGCAATCAGCCCACATACTAAATATATACCTACATATATCCCTAACCAAATGGGTGATTGCTTCGTTCATATTACAATTGTTCTTCCAACAATATACTTGTACGTTAAATCACTCATATCAAAATTCCATTGATTTGGAAGAGAATTTATTATGAAATTTATTCCGACGTCAAAATATAGGAAAAATTGCCGTATCAAATCACAATATTTTTACGAGATTTGGACAAAAAAATAGATTTGTCACTGTAATTTTAATATTGCAAAAAAAAAAGAACAATAAATATAAAGATGATAATATAATAAAATATTATAATTTCAGAAAGAATTGTAGTACTACTATAAATCATTCCCCCGTACAACAATTCCACATAAGCCATTAATAATTCATACCGCCTCGGTGAAAATCATTCAACTATCGGTCGAATTAAAATTCCACAATTCGTAGCAATTCCCTCTAAAACTTTACTCCTCTCGGTTTCATTATCTAAAAGCCATTAATAAATGAAGTGCATGAAGTCCATCACGGATTTAATGGACACTGTCGATTCATTTCCATTTCGTTTGGGGGCAGAATGCATTAACTCTTGGACAAACCGAATTTCATGAATTTTCGCAACCTCCACTGATGGAAAATTACACTTGAATTTCTAATTAAAAACACTTGAAGGTTTGAACAATGACAAAGTGACAGGAAGTTTGTGTAGAATTAATTAGCGAATCAGTCAATTTTTAGTATATTTCGGTGTGTTGGAATATTTGAGTACAGATCCTCCATTGTAGTACAAAAACTACTCGACAAAGATCTATGTCATCTATGACATACTGGGAAAATAGTCCCAGAAAAAGGACTAGTTTACAATCGCTTCATGTCCACTTTCTAGAACGGTTTAATGTTAAACATATATTGAAATTTGAAGAAGGACTGCATTCTCTTGTGTCATAAACCCTAACTTTTATTTTTAGTTTTACCAGTGAGAATTTTTGCTTTCATGGTCATTGTCAGTCTCTGGACAACTCTTATTCGGTAAAGACGTTCCTTCTTCGTGTTAATAAAGAAAAGTTTATCAAGTATTAAACGACTTCTTAAAAATTCTTTATTCACTTGCATCCATATTCCCATACGGTGATTCTCAATTGTCAAATCCCATTGCGAAAATAACTTCTGTGAATTTCCAATGCACTGAAAATTTCGTTGTATTTCGTGAGAATCAATAATTATTAAACATGAAATACAGATTTTCCTTGGGCTTTGTCGATAAATGACGAATTTAATGACTGTTTAAATGAAATTGAATTGAAACTCATTGAAAATTCTGGATTAGTAACTGAAATTTCAATAAATTTCCAACATTATGTCAGAGGTCGCTCGCCTCACGTAGACACTACCGTTACTATCAATCGCATGAATCAGAGAAAAAATCACCCCACATGTTGGATATTGCTCAAAACTCAACGCTTGCGTTATGAAATCGTAATTAATACATAACTACAAATTGAGATGCAACGATTTCACCTTTGTGATGCACGCGCTCAGAGAGCAGAGATTTTTTTCTGATTGTATGCGATTGAAACGGTTTCTTTCGTTTTACCCCACGTCGCGAAAAACATTTCACTTGATTCATTGAGATAAAACATTCATGTCAGAAAAGATACTTTTAGATTGAAGAAAACCGTTTCTATCCCTGAGAAATATTCTTCCAATATCACGCGGTAGATAAAAATTATCATGAATATATATGCATGGATAAATCACTATATACCTATATATACATAGAAGAATTAGACGGGCTAATTATAATAGTAAATAATTATTAAGTTAAAGAATCAAAAAATATATTTTCCTACCGGTTATTAGTGAAATAATGAATTCATTTTGAATTTGATGTTGTGGTAAAAATTGGTTTAGAATCAATGAGAGATAATATTATATGAATGGTTTTGTGAGAAACAGATTGCTGACGTAGCAGTGATGCTTCATCAAGACCTCGGGTAATACCTGGATTATTATGCAGTCGGGGGTACCGATTTAACCCACTAGATGTACATAATGGAATGAAAAGCCCAGAATGAGGTCTAATGGAACTGGATAATATGTCCGAGACTAGATAGGTGGCTAATTCACGTCTTGTTCATATTACCTGGATAAGTACATGAACAATGAACCTTTGTTTTCATCCGGGACGTCAAGTATACGCCCAGAGTAAGAGGTAAGTGACAACAAAAATAATGAGAGAAACAATCATTGCAATTTCCTCATAGACTCTTCTCACATTATATCCTATAAATCTTCCACTATTCTTAAAGAGTCTAATAAAACATCCTGGAATTTCCAATTGTCCAATTAACTCCAATTTTTAATTTATCATTAATTCTCAAGAAACTGTCGAAACCTTTCATTTTTCATTACATTATCGTACGTTTTCTATTTTATTCTTAAATACTCAATTTCGATTAATTCGCGTTTAATTTAATGAACTATTAATCGTAGTGAATTCATAGTAAAGTTTGATAGAGAAGTAAAAACAAATTGGTTTTTGAAAACTTGCCACTTTTTTTCCCAACAAAATTATCAAATCATACCAAATTATTTCCAAATCATTGAAAATAATTGACAATAGCTTCCATTTTGAGATCATTATGTGACTCAAACTGTCATTGTGACATAATAGGTTAATGGAATAAATTTTCACCTCTGCAATTATCCCAGGAGGAAAATAAAGCGAACGAATCCTGTTAGAAAGCCAGAAATAATAATTAAGATAACTAATTGCATTGTTTTCATTGTGTATCTACCTTAGCATTATTGGTTTTACTATCGACGGACCATTGGGTGTTTATAAATAGAAACCAGGGAAGTGGGCTTCATTGATGTGTTGAGGTAACAAAGAAAAACCGAGCTAAATAAATAACCTAAGTGAACGGTTGAATCTCTCTCCAATTCCTGTCAAATTCCTCCGGGCATTCACCACGTTATTTACGTAATCGTTAATATGATAAACACCACGGCACGCTCACCATTAAATTGATACTATTAGCGAATAAACTAAAATTTATGCAAAATTAAACGTATGCAGAATAAAACGATTAGGATAAAAATATAAGCGCGAGTTAACATTCACCACTTATACAAGACTTATTTTCCGCAATCTTTGGGTGAATGAAAAAAAGAAGTTGAAATGAAGGGAAAAAGGGGAAAAAAGGGGAAAAAGGGGAAAGGGGGTGAAAGGCATAAAGAGACTCCTGTGTGTCGATATCCAACTGTTAATTTGCATACGCGAACTCGTGCTTATCTAAGACACATTTTGAGGTAACATTACTCTGTCACATTGCACACACGCCAGGATCTCCAGTGTCCTGGAGGTACACGTGAAGTGCATGATCGGTTTAACTTATGTATGAGTACATTAAGGTATATACGATCACCCGGGGTATGACGGCATTTCGAAACTATCGGGCGTAACTTGGAAAGTGGTCTCAAACGATAACTCGCCATCAGACGGTATCGGCTAACCCTCGATCCCCTATTATTACAATTCATTCGATTAATTGTCTGCGAATGCGTAACGATTGATGAAAAATTTACGACGCCTTTGATAACGACTGATACTAAAGATCGCCACCACTGGAAAAGCCCGACGGTATCACACATCCTTTATTATTACTGAAAAAGCAGCTGCCTTATCTCCTAATGTCAATGACGTTACACCTTTCAATGCTCGCTTCCATTCACGTCATTCCAGTCACTTGTACACACATTGTACTTTTTTTTTTATTCCATTTGACGCATTACACGGAAAAATATATGTACTTGAATCAAGTAGATTATACACTCAATATTTTAACTGATAGTTTTCCAAAAACCTATTTATTATACTATCCTCTCTTTTACAAAACATCAATATGATTTCATTACAATTAATAATTCATTAAATTGCATGTGAGTTAACGCAAGTGGTTGTTTATATTTATGAACTTTTGTCGAGTAATTTAACTTGGCATGTAAGTGTATAAATATTTGCACTTGAGAACGGTGTATTTTCTCGTCATTATATCAATGGATTTAGTGTCTTTATATTATTTGATTAATTCCTATCGATTTTTTAATTATAATTATAATTATGAATGAATAAACTAAATAATATAGGTTTTTTGTCAATTACCGATATGTAATATTGACATGATGAAATTCCCCGAATTTGATTTATTCTCAGAAGATGGACGTGAGAATTTTCCAAAAATCTAAATAGAGCGCATCCGCATGTAATTGCTTCACATGTGCAACAGTGAAGCGATACTTTCACCTCAGATTAAATTATGTGTACTCACTTGAGGAAATACATATTACATTAGTGTACTCGAATATTTTTCCAGTACCATCTGTACTCGTGTGGTTACTACTCACGATTTCAATACGACTCGTGTAGATCGCACAGGTGAAAATGAAATATAAAAATCGGCCATCCGGGAATGCGTCCCTTGCGTAATTTAAGGATCGTAAAGTTGAATATGTCGGGAGTAGCCTATTATTATGTATTTATGCATCACTTATGAGGAAATTTTCCAGATATGTCTGGATTTATCGATTCATCCATCCAGTGAGTTTCCCCAATTTTATTTTGAAAATTTTAATTGCCCTTTTTACTTTACACTGCTTCACTTTTCATGCTAATTCGCTTCAACTGCCAAGAGGTGTAAATGTTAATGTAAATGTAGAAAAGGTGTAATTATTCACTAATTCGGTGTGAGTTGTGCCCACACGTACATAGTCAGCAATGAGACTTGGGTATTGAACACTGTTTCATTTTTGGCAAACAAACGCCATTTCACATATATAATTCCAATTTTTATGTGTAATTCAGATAATAAATTCAAAAACTTATTGAAATTACTTCTGTCGACGAGATTTTTTAATAAAAGTGAATCGCCTTTTACTGCGTACGAGTCGGAAATTTTCAAGTCACAAATATTTTTACGTCTCCAATAAACAAATTTTTTTCTGAAAAAGTACTACTATTTTTCTCTTCAATATTGTGTAATCTGCACTCGTCTTGTCTAGTAATCTCCCTGTGTAATAAAAGAATGAGGTATGCTGAATACCATTTGTGAGAGTTATTAACAAGTAAAAAATTCGCGCCGCAAAGCGCTTGAAACAACGACAATATTAAGACTTCTTCTCTAAACAAGTGAAATTTTACAATCGCGTAATAACAAACATTATTTACAACGAATTCATGGGAATAATGAACAAATGCTCTCTATGATTTATTCGTCGCTAATGATTAGTTTAATTTCAAGTTTCTCCAAACTCGTGGCAACAATAAAGCTGTTAATGTCAGATAATTGAGTTTATTCATGCACGAGCTCCAACATTATTGTTTTGTCCACGTAAGTCAGTTAATGATATATCCTCATGATTTATTACACAGTCATGAGTTAATGAGTCATGCTTTGGTCAAAGAAGCAATAGGTGAGGAATAAGAATCCGAAGTGTTTGGCGTATGAAAACTTATCGGTTCACCGAGTCTGTGTGGATAATTGCGTAATTCTCGTGTGGCGACAAGCGGCATTATTCGGTTCAGTGATCAATTTGTCGACTCGGTGAACGTTAATAGTGCATTTTTTCTTCATTTATGTATTCTCATGAGTATTCAAGTCATTCCTACCGTTGGTGTATCATTGACGCGACAAACAATATGACGATAAAAGTTACAATCCGTGACGGTCATAAAAACAATGTGTTTAACCATTGACGGTTCAACGAGTCTTCACAATGATGCAAAAGTATCAATATTTTCATGAACAATCGCAAGTTGATAATTCTTGTAAATTTTACTGATAATCAGAACATTTTCTTCCAGAAATAGTAATAAAGTGCTAGGACTTTACCTCAAGTTCTTTGAAAACTTGTGATTATAAGTAGTGGTTTTACTTATTACAAAGGTTTAAGAATATGTGTAAAAAATTGTCTCAAAATTTTATGGAAGTATGTTATGTTTTGGTGGAAGTCTATACGCGAAATTTGCTACTTTAGACAATTAAGGATATCCAAGTACGTTCGTCAAGTTAGCAACTTTTTTGCTTCCTAATATAAGTTTCGTCATTGACCTAATTTAAGTTCCTCATTTTTTGTTATGCATCAACTCAGTATAACCCAAGGAGTTCTAAAAACCAGTTTTTAGACTGAGTTCGAATGTGTGTGTGTATGTGTGTGCCTGTATATGCGGTATTTTTTTCCATTCATTTTCTTTGATTACTCATCCTCATCTCCACGTAATTGAATTTTGTTTTTCCAAATGTAGGTCTCATTAGGTCATATCTATCGCTGGCAAAAAATAGTATATCATGCAACAAGTGTGATGGTTTTTTCGCCTTTGACATGTGTTACAACCCTCCCACGAGCCAAAAAAATGCATAACGCACATTTTTCATAGACAACCAGCGCTGCTCCGGCCGCTACGCGTTGACGCCTTTTCATTAGGCTCTCTCTATTCTATTTTCTTCTTGTATGTACCTCCTTTTTCCCCCAAAATTCATCATTCATGCGTATTTCAATCGTAATGAATGTTAATATTAATGGGAATATTATTTTCCTGCCCCCTCCCGGAGATTCAGTTTATTGATTTCTCAATCAGTTCAATTATCTCTAGCATTGTTTTTATTTATTAGTATAAAATAATTTTCCAATCCACTCATCAGAAATAAATCGGCATGTTCAAAATATACACTTAAGGTGGTTGTCGCGCGACAGTCTCTGTAAAAAGTTTGGCCGCTGTAAAACGGGCCAGTTTAGAACACAATGTTTTAGCGGTATATAGTCTCACTTGATTGATTGCATTGTGCATGGATAGCTAAAGCATAACTATATATTTTCCATATTAACTATTTTCAATTATATAAATTTAAGAATTTCCGATAATTATATTCCGTAAACTAAACGGTCAATTGATTTGATTTTTTTTTCTGTATTTCCTCCCACGATGTATATTCCACGTTTTTTTTTATTTCTGAAACTGTCGAGCCGTTGATTTTTAAAAAATTGTAATCGACAAAACTCCGTTTAAACACGTGTTAAATTACTCGAATTTCAAAAATTTATATCTCAAGTTCAAAACGGTCAATTGCAAACGGAAAAAGCTCATTTTGTTGCTAATTTTTCAAACTATTCACCATAAAATTGTTAACGAAAACTGTCGAAAAAAAACTCTACGCGACAACAACCTTAATGTAGTTAATGTACGGACTACGTTTGAATTCACCCGCCCTTTTTCGAGTAGCACTAATGCGCCCACATTGGTAATTTTTCATAAAATTCATCAGAATATATCCACCGATGCGCCGCCATGAGTAATATTGCAATGAAAATAATCAATTATTTCCATGAAATCTGCCATATTCATATCCATTTTCAATTCAAGATATTGCCGCGCTTTTTTTTTAAAGGATTTGATTTTCATCATTACTTCTCTATTACTCAATTAAACTTAATAATGGCAAGGTGCAGTTTTCTATGATGAAAAGCTGAATAATTCTTTATATACAAAATTTTTAACGATATTTGAATCTCTCTGATCGTCTAAATATATTTTCAATGAATCCCAAGCCCGGACTCGTGATAATGCAACATATAATTGGCCATGATTGAATACATCTCGTCTTAAATCAATTGCGATCTTTTCAAAATTTCGTCCTTGGGATTTGTTTATTGTCATTGCGAATGCTAGTTTGATGGGGAATTGCCTACATTCGAATGTAAATGGATAATCACTTTCACTGTAAAGAGTGATACGATTGATGAACACTATTTAAGCAATAATTACGACAATAATTAAACAATTAATATATCTCAACAATATTTTATACGAAAAAAATGTCGTGCTAATTTAAACATTATTGAAAAATTCCCATTTTCGAATTTTACATTTTTTTTCTTACAATTAAATATACATCCTTGTATCAAATTTTCAAGCCTTTCAAATTATTTGGATTTTACATGCATTCCGTTAGTTTCGTGTTCGACTTTCTTCCATTCGATACTCTCGCACATGCCATTTTGATTTTGCATGCATTCCGTTATATGTAAGGATTTTATGTCACTGGGCCCGTAATCCGTGATTGTAGCGAGCGAAGTGAGATTGGAATCGAGTGATTACGGGCACCTACGGCATAAAATAAATTTCGATAATGTTTGAATTTGCTATGAAAAAATTTTGTTTACGGTTGCAGCAAGCGCGTGGTGAGTGTCATTGCGTATAGTCAAATTCTACGAATTCGCTTCCCCTACAGCCCCATGCCCGTGACTATAACGGGAATTATGTCCAAGACCAACCCGAGTGGAAATTAGTTCAGGTCTACTTGAAGTCCGATCAGAACTTGATTCAGTTTCAGTGCGGTTCGCTTGATCAGGTAAGATCTGATCAGAACCTGACCA
>NW_011887767.1:124611-148033 GCF_000806365.1 Fopius arisanus | reverse complement strand
TTGCGTTACATGTCTGATCAAAATTTGATCCAGTTACCGTGTCACTTCCGGATCAATCATCAAGTATGACCTGATCCAGTCTTGACTAGAACTTGACCAAAATTTCCACTCGGGAAGTAATTCGGTCAAAGTAGCAACTTCTTCTGAAATAGGATTTTAGTTTCGCGCAAAATATTGCCATAGCTACACTTTTTCGGATTTCTTAATACTGAATGGGTTGCCGGGAATTTTCTGGATTAGATATTGTAAACAATTTTTTTTAATTCTCTACTTGATTTTTGTGAATCTAACTCTGAGTGATCATATGGCCACATTTTCTATGTATTTCATATAACCTCGTCCATTCATTTCTTATAGTAACTTGAGCGAAACGCTGTTGAATGTCAGGATTGCACCGATTCAAACCATGCAATGTCCCGATTGCAAATTTTGGTCAGGTTCTAGTCAAGGCTGGATCAAGTCAGACTTGATGATTGATCCGGAAATTACATAGTAACTGGATCAAATCCTGATCGGAGATGTAACGCAAATTTAAATCACGACTTGCTCAAAGTTTTCTGACCTGCTTTAACGGTACCCGATCTGACCGAGCTAAGTATCTGAATCAGTGTATCTAGATCGGATGACTGGAATATCGAAACCAATGATAAATATTAACCATAACTCATTCAAAACAAAAGTTCTTAATTGATCCCGATTATAATTATCGGCGAAAAAATTCTATTATTATTGACGATGTCGAGGATCAAACCGGGGGAGCCGACGATTACTAATTCCATGTCCTAACCACTAGAGTCACTAGACTACCGCACTGATGTTGTTGAGTAAATTCTTTTACCTACACTATCTGTAAGGCGGCCTTCGATGACTTTTAAATTATTTCTCTATCCAGCAGATTTGCATGTATTTTCTCAGCGAGAAAACATATTTAGTTTAAGTTTTATTTCAGTACTAAACAATAATTATAATAATTATAGCATTAATCAACAAATGTAAGTTGGATGATTTTTTATCAACTCAAGGTAATTCGCTCTTACGTATAATACTTCACTATATATATTTCTCTTGCTTCCTATACATTTAAATAAAGATGTTCCGTCAATAGATTAACGGTTGCAAGAAAAAAATGGATTCTCAGAAAAGGGTTGATTAAATGAACATCAGGTGAACAGGATCTGAACTTTATGATTCTTTTTTATCGAGCCGATCAAATGAACATCTGGTGAATTAAATCCGAAGGGAGAACAAATTGAGTTGAGACAGCTTGACCTCAAAACGAGATCGTGTTTATCTGACCAGAAATGGATCTGAGCCCGCCTGTAATTTTTTGAATCAGCTCTGCTCGTCAAACTTGGTCAGGATTTCGTCAAGTGTCAGCTGATGACAGGAACATGATCTAAACGCGCTTGTAGTTTTTGGGATCTGAACTCTTGGATTAAAACTTGCTCAAATTCTAATTAGATCTCACCTGATCAGGCGAATCGAACTGAGTCTGAATCAAGTTCTGATCAGACTTTAGGTAGACCTGAACCAATTTTCACTCGGGATGGTCGCTGTACTAATAGGGAATCTTTCAATTCCATTTTGTTCAATTATTTGTTCATTTGAAGCTGGAAACAGAGTTTTTCCCGGAAAAATATAGTACTTTATACTCGGATGTTATTAATCGATTAGGATTTGAAGTCCTTTTAGGGCCAGTTTTCTGGTCAGGTTAACCATGGTTAACGTCTGGTTAAGTTGATGTTAACTTCGGATGAAGAACTGCGATTAGTTGAAATTAAAGTCAGATTAAATTGCAGCCAATGGGAGCCTGCAACCCGCGGTTAAATCTAATCTGGTTAACACATGATGAAAGTTAAAGTTAAGATGTGTGATTGGCTGGGCTCAGATGTGGTGGGTCTTATCTCAACTTTACCTGGCCCTTAATAAAAGGTGACACACAAATTAAGTTGCCGAGAGTAAGATTTCGGCTAACTTTATGCGTAATAGTTCACGCGTAACACATTTTTCATTGGCCAATTGGTCGTTCATTACAACGGAAGCAAATGGTGTGCCCGTTCGGTGCCATAAAGAGATCGTAAACAAATAGACATTGATCAGGGAATTAATAACTTGGACTACTGTTCGTGAGCATTCATTTCATTTATGATGAAGTTACTTGACAGGGGTATTCCACTCGTGCAATTAGTGAACATTTTTCATAGATTTTCATGTATTTGAAGAATGTAAACTGACAGTAATTACCTTATGGTAGACAAAAATTTTAATAAGTATGCCAGACCAAAATAAAAAAATAATCCAGTGTGGATGATATCAAATTTCAACTTGTCAGATAATGAAATAATCGAAGATGACAATCGGTTGCTATTATCTTATGTATTCACATCCTCATTTACTGAGTATAAAAACTCCATGAATACAATGTAAGAATCCAAGACGTAAA
This sequence comes from Fopius arisanus, assembly GCF_000806365.1. NCBI lineage: Eukaryota > Metazoa > Arthropoda > Insecta > Hymenoptera > Braconidae > Fopius > Fopius arisanus. The sequence continues at coordinate 145,590 of NW_011887767.1, read as the reverse complement.
AACATCGTTAGACTTTCTGTTATTTTCCATAATTACTCAGCCACATTGAATGTAGTTGCAGCCAATGCCTCCTTCAATAACAAGAAAGCGGAAGAATCTGCTCAGCCACTTCCTACTTCATTCATCATCATAAAAAATAATTAAAGTGATTCGTAGAGTGAACTACTTGACCTTTTCCATTGTTCGTAAAATTTCTTCAACCATTTCTTCTCCATCCAAAAATTGCTCGACACGTACTTTACGAATAGTTTCACTTACTGACAACTAACACAAGCACTTGGTTGAAGTATTCAAAGGTACTTGTGTGTTATTTTTTTATGACATTCAAGAAGTACATCATTTCTTTTTTCTCCAAAAATGTCTTGATCCTGAGTACAAGTACCTTCATTATTTGACATAAGTACTGAGAACACGTATAATTTAGATATTTGGGGCTAGTACGCGTAGTTTTGTCATTCAGGCAAGTACAAGTATTTGAAAAAGTACTTTTCCGTACTGCTTCTCACGATTTCTCGTCTTAGAATTGGTACTACATACTTCCTCAAGTCGAAAACTTGAATATCACCAGGAAAAAATAATATCTGTACTCGCGTTCGGCTTGATTCGCCAAACTCCATACGAGTAAAAAAAAAACCATCCCAATAGGTCGGAAATAAATTGTTATACGTATGCCAGTACTCTGTAATGAAAAATTAGTCCTTTTGTTTTCCTATAAGAATTTGGTACCTAAGCACCAAATGTGCATTTTCTAAATAATCCCTTCTTATTGGGTATTAGCATATTGTGCACAAAGGGAGGAAAACAGGGCATTCTAACCCGCGTATGCATTACCGACCTGAGGCGAAGCCGACGGTGGTAAACACGCGGGTTTCAATGCTCTGTTTCGCTTTCTCGATGCCCATTGTTCTTTCCGTCATCACTGAACGGAAAAGTTTGATTTTTGTCCGTATGTGACGGGAGAAATATGGGTTATGTCATCCGGAAAATCCTTAAAAACAACAGATATCTGAGGGATAGAATGGACCATTTTTTCCCGTCATTGGGGAGGAAGATCAAACTTTCTGTGTAGGTGTGACGGTAACGTACTTTTCAATGATAGTACAATGCGAAAAAAATCCCAGAAAAATTACTGTGCTCGGTACGGGAATCGAAGTGAAAAATGTGTTTATCGGGAAATTTGTTGATGAGGCTACGAACAATTCCTAAGTACATCATGCTTATTTACAGGAAATTAAACATTTTTTGATCCAGTACTGTGAAAATTGCCACACGCCTGTTTGCTGCTGTGAGATTTTTACTGTGCTCTCTATGAATATTCACGACATCCTCTGGTTTGGGATAAAACAATTTCTGAGGCCCACCGATTACTTCCGGACGTAGAAAAGAAAGGAGATTATCTGAGTTGAATACATTATTCTGTTTGCATTTAACTGAACCACACTCTGTTAAGCAATTCTATGTTTTACCAGTATAAATTGATTGAATAGGATATTTTACTTGGGGTAAAGTGTTTAAAATATACCGTTAAACCTATTAGACTTTTAATATCTCAAAAAATAATATATGTCTTCTGGTGTCTATTTCCCTTCCTTTTTCTTCATTGATACAATTAATTACTCAATGATTTTGTTTCGAGCGGAAAGGCATAATGTTTATCCGGTCGATGAGGACTTTCTTCTTGTCACGATGGAAAAATTGATCTCTCCCTCGGATAGAAAGGTTCTACCCTACGGCGGAAAGTATTCACTTTCCTCCCGCTCTTCAGATAATAAAACACGAAGTTCCATTTGCAGTTATGATGACTTTCCGCCCTTCATGCTCAATATGCTATTGTCATCTAGTCTGGAATTGTTACAGAACAGACGAGAGGAGTAGAGACCTGAAAAACAGTCCTAGCACCTTCTTGCATGGGAACCCCTCCTTCCTACCCATTTCCAAAGATAATGTTGCGATTGATTCTAACGAAATATCAAGGCCTTGCCTTTCTACTAGGTACTCCTACGTAACATAGCTACACGTGATATGCCCATTGCTCCACCTTCAATTTCATTAGTCTATGATACATACTGTTTTTAATTTGTTTTCACCGACTTTTCCAGGTATAAATCCTTCAAGCTACGATTATTACAACTTTACCACTGGGCTTTGACACTTGTTAAATGAATTAATAAATGAAAGCCTTCATTACTTTGTAGTTCAATGGACTAGGAGTATTTCCATACCGCTACTACAATGTCACAACTTTCCATTTTCAACAGAAATTCATGATAGACCCATTTTATAAATTCTTGTCACTTTTTTTATACCTATAATATTATATTATTTGAAGAATATGTATTTTTGTTTCCTAATCGAAGTTTTCCAATTGTTCGATTTTGAAGTTTTCTAATTTTAATTTTCACTGGAAATCATGTTGAATGATCTGAAACATAAGGATACGAAGTTTGGCGACAATGTCTGGGGGTCTAAACTTGAAAAATCTAAAATTGAACAACAAGCATTTTGCTGAGCCTATTTGGCAGGAGGCATTCAACCATTACTTTAAGAACTAGTTTTTCTCTCATTTTTTATTTCTATCAATATAATTGATAATAAGCTTACGAATGGATCCGTAGCTATTCTCGCAATGATTTTTTTGAAAAAGAATTTGATAAGAGAATTTTTTTTTCATCGTCAAAAATCAGGGAACGTGTAGACGAATTTTTCCAAAAAACAGGAAAATGAAAATTTCTTCATATTTTTCTTCGAACGCGTACACCTTTGGTTAATGCACATTGGGCACAATGTAACGAATATTTTGAGAGAAAGAAAAATTAAATCAATTCATTTTTGTGATATTCGAGACAATCGTTTTAAAAACAAAATTAAATATTCGTTTAACGAATCATTCGATCTAGCCCATCTTCAATGCGAAACATCGTGGTTATAAGAGCAAACTTTCTGCCAAATTTCAAGTGAGTAGGTCGGTTTTTAAAAATTAGAGAGCGCATACAACGAATTTTTTCGAAAAACAAAAATTAAAATACTTCGAAAACTTTGCAGGAACCCATATATATATCACTTGTCAGGATGGGAACAAGGGGAGAGACCGCCCGAACAAGATAGCGAAGGGCGTGAAGAACATTGAGGACTACTTACAAAAGGTGGGGCGCGGCTGGGGAGAGGGGGACTCTATTGAACAAAGGGCAGTCTGAGAAGGAGACTGGTGACCCTGAGCTAGCTGCTCTAGAGCAGAGGTGGGCGACCTCAGAGCATATTCTCTCGAAGTTCAGTGCAAAATTAAGTATATCCTAGAGGAGTAAAGTCACCTTATCCCCCCAAAGATGATGATTGACTACGAGACCACTAAATACTGGATTTATTTATCCACCCGGCGACTGGTGTGTTATCACTGGCATGAGGAAGGGCACAGAGCTAGCATCTGTGAGAACAAGATCAGCGAGATTAATGACAGACGCATTGACCTCGTTGCTAATGAACAATTAAAAGAATAAGTTCTTTTTGCCTGGACCCAAATCTCTGATTTGTCCCCGAACGCAGAACTCTCAGCTATACATATATGAGAAACCAAAGTGCCCTCAACTAGAAAAAGGCCCCATGGCTCCAATCAACAATAGTCATCCCAATTTACAAGCTCAACCAAGCTCAATTCATCCTACTAGTCTTACAATCTCCCATTGGAACTGTGGTAGTCTGCTTCTTAAATGTTCCCGAATTGCAAATAATAGTTAAGTCTCTAGATTTTATTATCCTTTCTGAAATATGGCTTAATTCAATAATCATTCGCACCAATTTCTTTTCTGGGTGTAATATTATACGAAAAGATAGAGAAGATGGTACGGGACGAGTTCTGTTAACTGTCATCAGAAAGAATCTAGTATATACATTGTTAAATTCACGAGCAGTGTCAAGTCAAACAACTGAAATTATTGGAATCCGAGTAACTAATACAATCCTAGCTATCAATATCTTTGCCACTTATAGATCCCCAAACCCCAGGAGTTTATCTTGTGGGGAATGGACCAACCCTGTTTCTCTTTTAAACACTTCAGAATATTCTTTGTTTGTAGGGGATCTGAATGCCAAATGACATAGAACTGCTCGATAAATGATGCTAACGGTGTACACTTATTCGATTGTATTTTAACACATAATATTATTTTACGCAACACTGTTGCTATTACTCTTTATGTTCAGAATAGCGAATTCAATCTCGATATTGTTCTCACATCTTCACTTACAGATAAAACGAAGTATTACATACATGACGAGAACTAGTGGTCATTATTCCATTTTTATAGAAATCGTAGTTGTGAAGCGTATTTATCAACGAAAGTCCTGTAAACTTACATCAACTCGTACTGACAACGATCAACTGGAGGAGTCCCTCAAGGAAGAATGCTCGTCCTTTTTTAACTCTGAATATGATGAGCTTGATGCTCCCCAAAAATACCAATTCTTCCTTAACCTTCTTGAAACTAATATTAAAAAACATTCTCCCTCACACGAAGAACATTCAAAACAAAGAATAGATTCAACTTCAGAGAGTTTGCTTCTAGCATAGATATAGAAAAAAGACTGCACGTATGTGTGAAATAGATACAATAAAACAATAAATAGATACATAGTCAATTCATGAGTCAAAAAGATCATTTTCAAATCGATAATGAAGTGTACAATTGCCTCCACTCTGTTTGACCTCGTTGCTGCACCACGAATTCTAGCCGTTGTCCTCCGTGTCCTCCCAACAAATTTCTCAGTTCTCCCTTTAGTTTTAACAAATTCAATATCACGCCCAACTCTCTCAAGTCAAAGTCCTCCCTTCGTATGGATGGTTTCGACTACTTTCTAATTAGAAAACTCAATATGCAATATAAGTTCCTGCTTCTCGACATATTCAAATGTACTCTTCTTCCGACTAGCCTCGTGACCAGTCTGTTCATTTTATTCCAAAGCCTGACGGTAAAGGCACACGACCTATTGCTCTTTCGTTTTGTTTTTTTCAACTGTTTGAAATAATGGTAAAAGCCCGTCTCCAACGGTGGGCTGAGAATTGTGGTGCCTTAACATCATCTTAGAGTGGATTCCGTAAGGGACGTTCCTGCTACGATAATTTAGCTAATTTCATCGTCTACACCGATTACAATCTATCCAAAAACCGAGGGACAGTCGCGGTATTTCTTTATATGAAATGTGCGTTTAACAACATCAACTCAAATATTCTATTAGAAAAACTTGCGGATATAGGTTGCCCCAAGAACCTAGTACTTTTCATGAAATATCTCGCGCACTAACATTCAATATATTCACTCTACAACTGTGCGCCTGACAATTTACAGCAAAGAATTCTTCAAGGAGGAGTTCTTTCCCGTCTCTTATATAATATATATGTGGCCGATATTGCCAAAAATGTTCCAAAAGAAGTTCTTACGTCTCAGTTTGGTGACGTTTCGTGCATCGTCTACATCATAGTTTCTCCTCGTTCAGCAGACGTATCATTAAAATAGAACAAACAGCCAACACTGTTCAGACTAACCTACTCAATATTGGTGTCTGTTTATGTCCTAAGAAAACTAGTCTAATTCATTTCACTAAAAGCCGTGCCCCTCCTACTAATGCATTAATCAGTATCCATGATCATCAAGTTATGTGCTCCGAACACCGCGAAGTTTCTTGGCATTCTGTTTGATCAAAAATTAACTTTCAAAACACATCTAAAACATACCTTTTTACAAATCTTCGCCCGATTAGTTCTCAAATATTGAATATTTTGAGTTTATCCAATGAGAAATACCTACTCTTCCAAACTTGAGAAAATTCAATTTGCACCGATTAAGCATCAAGCGGTGGTAGCTTAGTTGGGACAGGGCCCGGCACGTAACTGGTGGACCCGGGTTCGAATCCCAGCTGGATACTGCGGGGTTTTTCTCTCTGAAAATTTCAATTCTTCGGTTTTTTTTTTAGATTAGAGATTATCTAGGACTCCGCAATTTTACCCCTGTCAATGTACTACTGCTGAAAGCAAATTGCCGTACACAGAATATCGAGCATCCTTTTTATGCATCATTTATCTTATGAAATTTCAAATCCCTCGTCCAAATGATCATTATGTGAGGAGCAGCCCACCTGGTGATGTTACTGAAAACGACTCCATCGATATCTACACAGATGGTAGGAAAACTTCCGATGGTCTTTCGACAGGTCTATCATATTTCTGCCCCCAACTTAACTTAAATCGCTCCGTCAGCATGGACATTTATGCGTCGGTATTTACAGCAGACTGCGTAGCTATCGAGGAAGCAATACCAATTGCCCTAGCTCATTTATAATGTAAAGTGTCAATAATTACTGACTTATTAAGCGCCTTTTAATCACTATACGTAGCCTTAGCACGCATTTAAAGACAAACTTTTACATTTTAGACATTAAGGTACTTCCTGAAGAAGTTCTGGGGGCATAGAGTGGGGATAAACCTCAAACATTCCGACACTCTGCTGCATCGTTAGAAAACAGAAATGAAATGGCAAAAAGTTTATGCGCGAATGAAAATTCTGTCGATCGAGTGATTTTTCACCTATTTCTCGTGATGGATTCATCGGAAATCATTATTTTTCCAAAATATTGTTTATATGAATTTATTAACAAATGAAAATTTCTATGAAAGACTTGATAAGTACGCATTTTTGTTAGACGCAGCTGGTATTCTTGTGTCTTGAAATTATCCTATAGTATGCGATGAATTCTACAGTATAAGCCTTGGAGTGAATTGCAATAAACAAAAAGTTATGTCAGAGAGATTATTTTGTGTGTCTGCTGTGAATAATTTTAAGTAAATAGTCACAGATTATTTTTTGCTTTGTTGTTATTGCGATTTCATAAAGAATTTCATAAAAAAACAAATGAAAAATAATCGAATCAATGTTTCTTAGCGAAAATAACTTCCGAGAAGCGCTACAGTTTGGATTGGCCGCTCGCGCGATATGCCCCTTCTCCTGCTGCCTCGCGCGCTCAACCTCCTTCAACGTTGCCACATTTCACCACCATTTTTTACTAACGCAACGCAAATAATAGACTCTTTGATACATTTTTAATAATTCCTCATGATTCGTGTGGCTAAGGATAATACAATTGTTGGGATAGATTTCTGAAACTTGTACGCTTCTTTTGATGATTTAGTTGGATTTTTTCCTTATTGTCGATTATTTTTAATTGATTTTTGAAAAAGGAGTCTCATAAGACTGTGTTATTGGCATATTTTCAATATTTTTTTAACAATCTACGAAGTCAATCGTTTTGGAACTTCAGAGTATATTTTCAATCCATAAGAAAATATATCCTCAAAGTTTAGAGTTCATAGCATACTTCCTTCTATTCCCATATAAAAACTAAGGATGTACCTTAAAACAAAATAAGAACATCTCCTTCAGATCAATAAAAATCAAAATTCACTGGGATTAACTTGGGTTCCACCACACACTTGTATCCCAGGGAATAAGAGAGCCAATCAAGATCCCGGATCGGTGATGACTCTTTAAAAATCCCATTCACGGATTTTCGCGAGAACTTCAAAACAGAGTCTTTCGAACTCAGTTGAAGAGTTATTGAAAAATTAGCTCAAGACGCATGCCTTAAAGGATTAATATATTTCAAATGGTTGTATAATATTAAAAGAAAACTTTGGTTCAGCAAAAGGACGTTCTCGCGAAAGATCATCTTAGGGATTGGCCGAGCCAGGTCTGATCATTATCATCTAGCGGAGTCCTTGGATTGTATCGGAATCGTAGGTTTTCAGAAAAGCGCGTGTAGTACTTCGAAAGAAGATTTGAATTGTGTCCTTCGGCATCTTTTTTTTACCCTCTCTATCTTCCTTAAAGGAAAAGGACGATGAAGCGCTTGAGAACCGGTAGTTCATTGCCCCGTACTGTATCAATGTTTTTCTCTCCACGATTAATAAAAACCTTATACTGATTAGCGAAGACTTCCTAAATTTCTCCAACCTTGGAGTCTGAACTTGTTATATATGACATACCTAACCGAGACTAGTACAAGAACAAGGATCAAATATGTAACTACTACTTATAGGCGAGGCAATCTTATTCGTTAGGTGAATACCGTTTTTTTATCAATATAAAAAACAATTTCACCATCAATAAATCCGTCTTCTGCCATTGCTTCTCTGCAGCATCTTCCGTCTCTCTATCAGCCTTCTCCTCATTTTCCTTCGCTATTTCGACAATCCACGGGTCTCATTTCTTCCGCTGGGAATTAGGTGATTTTACCAGGAGTTCTTTCGAGTCATCTCCATCCTTTTGTGTGTATCTGAATCAGAATCCTCGGTATTTAACCGATGTTGACGGGAATGTGAAAAATTGCTTTGTGTCAGTCCGTTGCTCGTTGTTGGCGCGTGTGAGTCATGCATGTGATTCTCCATTCCTCAGCATCACGAGGTTAACTGATTTTCTAAGCATTTATAAGTAATTTTGCAAAGAGGAGAAATGAATTGGTGAGAAAAGTGCTCCCGGAGAAGCAGAGCAATGAGGGAGAATAATAGATTGTGACAGGGCGGCGACTATGGAGTCTTCGCTTGAAGATCGCAATCACAGATGCCCTGGGGAGGTTAGTTTTAACGGCAGAACACACATGGAAAAGGGGGGGTGATTCATAGCTCAAATATGGCGGACTCGGAAGGGGGATCCAAGCCACCACGGATAAATGGTGCCAAAGACGCGGGAAAGGACAAAATAGAGGGCTGCGGGATAACGCAGGACACAGTTGCAGGTGCAGAGGGTATAAGGGGCAGAAGGAGGCCAAGAATAAAGAACACTGCCCCCAAAGGCAATAATGGAAATATGGGAGATAATCTCCTGAGGAGATGGGCAACTGGAACATGTGGCGCATTTCCGAAGGTCGGACAAAGAACACCGAAACGAGTATGAGCGAGGGGTTCGCACAAAGATGCCAATACTACCGGAGGATGGAACAGAGGTTGGAGAGAGTAGAGGATAGAGGTTCTATGGACCCGGGGTGGCCTCGGAGATGGAGGTAAGAAACAGCTAGTAGGCGAAGTTAGACAGGATGCTGGGCAGGATCGGGTTGCACTTCCTAGAGCTTAGGGAGAACTCAGCGACTCAGACGAACTGAGTGGCGGAGCGGTTAGAAGATGTCCTGAAAAAGGTGGAACGAGCTCTGGGCGATAACATGGAGGGGAGGGAGGATCAGACAGTGTGACCACTGATTAAACGAGCAGTGACAGCAGGAATCTAGGGAGGGGCCAGGGAAAACGGAGAGCACCCGGGGTCCTTTCACAATGCACTAGGGGACGCGGGGAGGATAGCCAATGGCAGCATAAAAATGCCAACCCACTCCACGGGAAGGGCATCTGGCCAGAAATAGACTATGAGACGTGGGATCCCCTGGAGAGAGTTCACTGGAGATAAGGAATGCCAGCCAAGATGTCTAGGGAAGTGCTAGCCAGGGAGATGTAGGAGAGAAAACGAAGGCTAAATGTAGTAAGGGTCAGTGCCCTGATAAGGTCTTACAGGGTGGAGGTCATAGATTTTAGCTCGTGAGCAAGTGCATGAAGCTGAATCTGTCGATACTGGCAGTGAGGAGATTGGCCGAGAGGCTCATCTGCGCCCTAAAAAGTCATGCCGAGAAGATGGTGCTGATCACAAGGGTTCACCTGAGTGTCTTGCGGAGAATAGGGATGGAGGTCAGTGATGACACCGAGACAGCGGGAGATCGCTAGCTAGCTCCAGATTCTGGCAATAAGAGCAAAGAACGCAGGCCTCTTGGCTCATGCCCAGGCATTCCAGCAGGCTCTATGAATGGGTGGAATCAAGCATCGGTGGAACGAGGGTGAATTTGACATTATTGTCCTGTTGGGATTTAAAACCGGAAGTAGGTTTAATGGAGATTTTACAGGATGTGAGCAGTGACTTCAGATGGGAGCACAGGGAGGCAATCAGAACAAAAAAGGGCAGGGGGCACGGATAGATTCTAGTGGGAGTGAGGAAGGCTCTCGCGGAGGGGATAACGGTGAAAACCTGGGTAAATGGAAGCACGGTGCTAGGAATCAAACTATTGGAGGAAAATAGAAAATGGCGCCTTAGCGCAGCATATAATAATGTGGGGATTGCAAACATTATCAGGGACCTTAAAGACAAACAGGGAGAATGGTACAGACTGGAAGGAGGGTTTCACTTACGTAGAGAATCCGAACGACGGAGAGGGCTCGGTGAGCGATTTGGTACTATATGAGGTTATAGAGAACGTGCTGAGGTAAATGGACATTTAGACCACTATTGACTGAGACCACTTAGGCGTGGAAATCACACTACTCGGTGGCAGGGGTGACCAGGGGAGGAAAGAGGAAAGAAAAAGAAGACAACAAGGACAGAAGAGGGGGTTAAACTAGTCTGGGGACTGGAGGAAAAGGAAGCGTTCTCATAATTTCTCAAAGAGAGAGAAGTAGCAGAGGTAGAAGGGGAGAGAAACGCGAATGCTAGGTGGGAGTCACTGAAAACAGTCATAAGATAAGCGGCAGAATAAACGGGAATGACTAAGAAGGCTCGCGGAAAACTTCAAACTTGAAAGGGCGAAAGTTTTCAGAAATTTGAAGCGCTAGTTAAGAGAAGGGGAGGGGGGAGGAACAGTGTATCAACTTCAACTTCCAGAACGAACACTCCTAGATGAGAAAGCTGGTGAAACTGCGAATGAGGGAATTAGCAGAAGAAAAGAAAAACAAAATTATGGCCAGCAGAGACGTGGGAGAGTTCTGGAAGGTGGTTGCCGGGCGGGATATCACGAAGGATATCGGAATCTCTTAAGAAATCATGATTAATCATATGGGGCAGCTACTGAGCGGTACAAATATAGCCGGAGACGAAAACAGAAAATGGGAGAATTGGGAGAGACGGCATGAAGTAGAGACTTCAGAGGAGGATATTAATCTTTCGGAGTTCGAAAGAGCTCTGGCGCGGTTGAAGAATGGAAAAACCCAATGGAGAAGATGGGATGGCTGGGGAATTCCGAAAGTACTCTCCAAATAACTGGAGAACGAAGTTCTGGAGAGTGGTCCAGGTGTGATGGGAAACGGGCACGCTGAGGGAGGGATGGCAACCGGCGTGAATATTTCCCATCCGCAAGGGGAGAGACAAAAATGTGGGGGAAAAATTGTGGGAATTAGAAGTCTGATTCTACGACATTGTCAGGGCGACCTATAGCGGCTTCGAGAATCAAATTGTGATGTACGCCGCTACTTCATAGAATTAACTTTAATTGATTCTTGTCGAAAAAAATTACTCAATAACTTCAAATTTTGCTTGGGCGCCGATCAGTAAACACATTTTATGAGAGACACTGACTTCTCTCACCTTACTTCAAAATCTGCAAACCCAAAAACTCAAGATGGCTGGCAGCTCATTTACAAGAGACTCTATTTATTACGGGGGGGAGGAGAAACGGCGCCACAAGGGACGCCGTTACGTGGCCAACAATGGGCTCCTGAAAAAACTGTATATTTCCTCAAAACTCTCTATTGTTCGGCTCTGCCCACCTGCTCAGTCGGTCTACACTGTAGACTCTACAGGGTCTTTCTTCAGGTAAGGTAGCAACCGGGATGCTAAAAATACTCAAATTAAACTAAAAATATGAGAACAATGTTTTCTCCCCAAAACTCAACTGGACTCTACGCCGGCCGGGAGGCAACTCTGCTCAAGCTTGAGCCGATACGCTTCACAATACTTGAGCCTCAAAAAAAAGGGAAGAGATTTCCCCGAATTTTGACGAAAACGACTAGTATAATTGCCGTTTTCCCGTAATTCCCATAATTCTCGGAATTCATAACATTGATAATTCGCGACATTGATTACGTGGCTCTAAATTTCTCCGTAATCTCGTCTATAAATTCTAAATAAACCAAAAAATAATTCTCTATAAGTGCTACATAAGTTTTTCTCAAATTTAAACAATTTTCAAAATATGAATTCGTGAAGATGAATCTCTCGAACTGGACCTGAAGAACAGCATCGAGCCAACAATTTTGAACATCCATAAAATTCTGACGGTCTTGGGGAAATCTCCAGGTTAAATTCTCTCCTTCAAAATTCCTTGGTCACCGGCTGATCAGGCAGTGGGGAGTTCTCTCCAGATTGTTCCTTAGGCCAGGGGGACCTTAGCCAAATACTTCTAGCAACTGGAAACGGTGGATTCTTGGTTGGAGATATCTTTTGCGCCCGTTCCGTTAGCATGAGCTCGGTTGATGACCGGAAAAGGGATATCAGACGGATTAACTACGAATAGAGGAGTCAGACAGAGGTGTCCCTTAAGTCCAATTCTTTTCAACCTCTCCATAGACGATATAGATACGACATGGGAGAGGAGAAACAAGGGGGGAGGCATAGTTTTAGGAAGAGAAAAAGTATAGTGCCTAAAATACGCGGATGACATCGTGATGGTACCTGATGGTACAAGAGGGCTGCAAAGGATGTTGAATACTGCCAAGGGATGTTTTAAGAAGAATCGGTTGAATACTAACGTTGAGAGGACCACGGCTATGGTGTTCAGAAGTAAGGGGAGAAGGAAAAGCAACGAAAAACGGGAAATTGATGATAGCGTTCTCTTCATTTCATTGCTTTTTTTGAAAGACAAAACAGTCAATTTAAAGGTACGCACTTGTCGCAGTTTTTTTTACAGAAACCGTAGCTTTTGTCGTTTGTGATTATTTCGCTCCTTCTTTAATATTACGCAAATTAAAAATAGAATGGGGAAGGTCAAGAGAGGGAGAGGGAGGTACAAGGAGGAAGCTACCGCCAAGAAGAGGAAAAGGAAAATTAACGACTACTTCTAAAAAAACTCCGAGGCAAGTGCGTCTGCTCTGAGTGTAAAAATCACCCATACCCCTCCGAGAGAGTTAAGAAACCACAGTACACGGAGAAATGGCGGGGGGACTCGACGGGGATCGTTGGAGAAAGAAATGGATGTTGATGATGCTGCTCAACGGTTGAGATCAAGCCATTTTGACCGGAGCGAAAAGGGGCTGGCACCACAGACATGGAAATGGAATTATCAGGAACAGGGGGAAGCAAGTTTTGGGTCACAGATGGAGCGAAGTTTCAACCTGTAGTGATCCAAGAACAGAATAGGGACATAGATCAGAGGTAGGCGACCTCAGCTCTCGGAGCTACGCCAGCTCCCGATCACCATTAGGCAAAATTGTCCCAAGCCATAAAGTTTATGGCTGTACTTTGCCTAGGCAAGAGTAGCAAGGGTGTTCTCTACTGGAAATATTTCTTCAATTATTATTTTTTCGGTTGTTATGTTTTTGATTGGTTATTGGTTGCTTTTAATTGACTTTATAGAAAAAAATTGCATACCTTTCATACATTTTTTTGAAGTGGAAATATTGTTTGGAAAACAGTTATTAAATATTATCATGTTGTTAATAGACCTGAGTTGACTTTAATTTTCAAACTTTTCATTTCTATATTTCCCGCTGTCCATGCCAAATTAAAATTCACAAATTTCTCACAATCACAAAAAAATTATCGGCGTCCTTTAATCTGCAATTAACGATTCAATTTTTCTTTCTGAAGTTCACGAGCATCCCACTCTCATTTCTACTGGTGAATGTTGAATGTAAACCATCATATTTTAATTCCATTTTTTTTAATCAAAAAGAAAATATCCAAACAGATGCATAAAAATTCAGACCATTTTGCCTTCGCATTTCAATAACGCGCAGGCGCGATCACCCTATGTTACCCCCACCACACAAATTTACGACAACTTATGTAATCACTTTAGGTCCCTTATAATTGGAACCTTAATATTTTTATGGCTATAGCTCCGAGCCTACCTGAGGTTGCCCACCTCTGATATAGATGACAGCGTAGCATCGGGAAGAGGGCAGGCCTGTGTTCACTGTGGGGAACGGTGCGGGCCCTGCAGAGAAGACCAGAACCGAGAGTTGAACAAAACGTTGAAAAGTGTGGAAGAAATGCTGAGGACAGTGATGGGTAGAGAGGAGACTCCGACCTTCTCCAGAGGGTCAAGTAGACTTGATCCAAGACTGCACCAAGTTTTCAGCGATATCCTGAACCTGTAGGGAAGTAGATGGACCTCGGTTTCGACAAAATAGGGAGAAATTTTAAGCTTGGCCAGAGGATGGAGGCAGGCAGAGGATGTGAGGAAAGCTTCGCTCTTGGTGGACAACGTTAGAGAGGATGCCTCCTCGATTAACAAAAATAGGCATGGAGCTGCGATATCGAGCGAGGAGTTTCGGGAGGAATAGAGCCACTGCAGCATGTACACTGAGAATTGCGCAAAACGATAACTGGCCTCTCAGGGAGTGCGAAGCTCAGCGAGAACGGACGGCAACAGGAACTTCGTCAAAGACCAGATAGTCGAGACTAGGGTCTCGATAAACTCCTCCCAGGGAAAGGCCTCTCAAGCAATGTGATCATGATAGATCTGAACGCACCACCGGGCACCGAGGCAGCGCACTTCGTGACTATGGTGAGGGATAGGACTGGTTGAACATCAGGGTGCTGGCTGCGCAGACACTGACCACTGGGGACCAACTTTTTTCACGCGTAACACATGCTCAGAAGACTGCACTGGTGAAGAGGTGATGCTGGCGGAAGCTGGAGGATGTTGGAATCACGGTGAAGGATGATCTGATTCAAAGACAGTCGAAGGTGGTGGCTTACCTCGAAATGCTGGCGGAGCGCGCGAAAGACCTAAGCAGACAGGCGACATATTTGGGCTTCCAGTAGAATATTTGGCTGGGCACCGTCACATACAGATGGAAGAAAGTGGAGAACTCGTCAGCAAGGAACACTAGCAAAACAGAAGGAAGGAAAGAGAAAAGGAGTTGCGATAGTGGTAACGAGGAGGACAATCAATGACGCATGGGGGGCGATAAGGGGGACTCTTCCATCAGAGCCACATGTTAAAATGTTGCAGGGCTTAACGGGTATAACTTGAAGAGGGTATCGAAGGATATCGCTTGTTACGACATAATAGTATTATCAGGAACCCATATAATTAATTCCAAGCAGAAGGATCGGATGAGGAGGTTGAAAGGTATTACAGGTGATTTTGGATGAGTGCATCAGAGGGCCATTAAAAGAAATAAGAATTGGAGGGGCAACGGGGGTCAAGCACACATTGGGGGACCGTATTAAGGTCAAGATCTGGAGTAACGGAGCTGTGACATCCAGAGTTAACTTAAAGGAAGGTGGTAGACAATGCAGACTGGCAGCATGGTACAATAATGTAAGAATTAACTAATTAGGGAGCTAGGGAGGCAACTAAAGAGCAGATTTTTATTTCGAACTTTCTGATCGGGAATAGGATAAAGAATAAGGGAACTAAGCTTTAGACAGCTTTCGTTGATTTGCGAGCAGCTTTTAATACAGTTGATCGAGATCTGCTCTTAGAGAAGATGCAGAAAGTGGGCATCAGAGCGATCTTTTATAAAATAGTCAAGGCTTTTTATGAGTGTACGGAAAATAAGGTTATCACAGGGCCGCAGATCACTGAAAGATTCACAACGGGCAGGGGGATCAAGCAGGGATGCCCTCTGTGCTCAATCCTCTCCAATCTGTTCATTCATGGCATAGATGATAGATGGGAGAGGTGAAATGAGGGTGGGTCTGTCATAAGGAAAAAGGGAGAGTACTGGAAAATTGATGAAAGACCAGTGGAAGTGGTGAACAGTTTCAAGTACTTAGGGTACTGGTTCATCTAGAAACTCTAGGGAGGGGCATATTCGGAAAATGGCTGGTGAGGGGGTTAAAGCGACTAATGCGGCGTAGGGTATTGCTGCGAGGGCAGGGCTACACACACTCGACGATAAGTTATATATCTTGAACACCCTGGGGCAGGCAAGAGCAATGTATGAACCTGAGAGTTGTTGACTGAGGAAGAGGTGAGGAATGGAACAAATACAGGAAAGAGTTACGAAAATAATTGATGCGAGTAGCTAAAGTAACTGCAGACTATCTGTGGAGGGCTGAGAGTAAGAGAGAAAGCATTATTTTAGCGACCAAAAGGCGAATGCTTCGATTCTTGGGAGAGATGAGCAATTTGGAGAAGATTCGTTAGAATTTGCCTGAAAGAAGAATTGAGATCGCTGAAGAACCATTATCCCTTGGCTAGGGATAAAGTGCTAAAGGAAGACTTTACAGATATTCTAAGTGAGGGAGAACTCGAGGGGAAAGAATTTAGGGAGACGGCAGAGGATTTCCTAAATAGAGGAAGAGAAAAGATTCGAGGAGAAGACACTTAGAAAATCAAGCATTCTAGGTTTAATCCAATCTACAAGCACCTAAACAGGAGGATGATTTCTGTTATTGGGAAATGAGAGGGGTTTCGGTGGGTGGGACAAACTAATGTGGACGCGACTGCGTTGTGGTAACCTGGAGTAAGCCGGAAACAAAGGCTACGAACATGTAACCAGTAGGTTTTGTGGAGCAGCCATACGCTCATACCACTGGTCATTGACAGCCCTCTTACTCGTCCTTTTTATATAGTGTTTTATTTTTCGGCTACTTCGATGTTTTTTTTAGCTGGTTCCATCTAGAATTAAAGGAGTGAAAGCCGAATGGAAACTGGGAGCTGCAACAAAAAACGGCGCCCGAGGAGTACTTTCTTTTGAGCGTTTTAATGGCGGAGAGGATGGTACGCGGGGCCCCGGTTTTTTTTTATGGTTCTTGTTTCGCTTTTTGTCTTGCTGTATTGACGAGTATAATAGTTCAAGCCCTGTGATTTTCAACGACAAAAAGCCAAAGACTGAGCCTATTAATCCATAGGTTAACCCAGAGGTGGGCAAGCTCAGCTCTCGGAGCTACTCCAGCTCCCAACCTCCATTAGGCAAAATTGTCCCAAGCCATAAAGTTTACGGTTGCACTCCACTGATTGACTTTCAAATCGGCCTCACCAGGGGCATAGGGATAGTCTATCCAGTTATACAGAGATCAGTGTTATGGCTGCATCCCCCTCGAGCCCATAATGCCCTACGCGTAGGCAAGGGTAGTGGTGATATTCGGCAGAAACTTGGTGGTGGGAAAAGTGGAATAGAAAAATTTTCCATTTCTATAATGGAAATACTTATTCAATTATTGCTTTTTTTGTTATGCTTTTAATCGGTTATTGGTTGCTTTTAATCGTCTTTATAAACAAAAGATTTCGTACCTTTCATAGATTTCTTGAAGTAATTTTGAAATTAGGATTGAAATATTGTTTGGAAAACAATGATTAAATATCACAGTGTTATTAATAGATCTGACTTGACATGCATTTTCAAACTTTTCATTTCTATATCTCTCGCTCTCGATGTCAAATAAAAATGAACAAATTTCTCACAATCAAAAAAATTATCGGGCTCCTTTAATGTTTAATTGACGATGAAATATTTCTTTCTTAAGTTCACGAGCATCCCACTTTCATTTCCACCGATGAATATTGAATCTCAACCATCATCTTTTAATTACATTTTTTTTAAATCCAAAAGAAAATGTCCAACCACGTGTAGAAAAATTCAAACTATTTCGCCCTCCCATCTCAATCACGCACATGCGCCATCGCTCAATGTTACCCCCACCACACAAATACACGACAACCCTTGTAATCACGTTAGGTCTTTTGTAATTGGAACCTTAATAATTTTGAGGTTGCCCATCTCTGGGTTAACCTTTCTTTACTCTCTCTTGGAGAGCAGATATTGCTATTAGTATAAAAACCCTTATGGCAGTTATGTTTGTGATGGAAACCGACTGTAACTAATTGCAAGAATGGTGTACTGTACAATACAACAATACAACAACTGAACAATATTACTGGGGATTTGCATCTAAGGGAAGGGAAAAAAATGTAAAGACCTGAGAGGGTGTACATATGGAAAAAAATAAAAGTAGATCATTTGAAATTTTTAAGATTACAATCTTTTATTGTCGAGCTGAAGTCAATAACTTTCTGTGAGAGAGTTATAAATTGAAAATTCCAATTTCGAGGTACCCTGCGAACTCAGTGCGTTTCTGTCGCAGGTCCACATTCACCTCTATCGCTCTCTCAGGACCAAAGAAAAAAAACGCAAGAACCCGTGCGTGGGACAGAGATGTACTGCGTTGTACAACGACGTTGCGCACTTCTACCATCTAGCATTGATTTCTAAAAAACTAATCAACTTACAAAGATCATTCGAAGATCATATAATTTGTTATGCAATTCTGAATGATACGAAGTTCGAATTTCGCCATAACTTTTCAATAGTTTTCGAGATATTCATACCAAAATATACCCAAAAACAGTCTAATTCAAAATATTTTCGGAAAAATGTGAATTTTATTTTTCCTTCATTCAATTTAGGCGTATAGGTCGATAGGTCCACAGTCGATGCGTAGAAATTCGATCGAGCCGTACTTGTCATTTAATATTTTCGAACCTTTTTGAAAAAAATTACATTTCTAAAAATGAAATGCTCTATCCGGGGAAATAAATAATGGGAACAATTATAATTATAATTAGTGAATTGGTCCAATCAATCTCCATTCATCACGAATGAAGGGTCAAACGATAATTGATTTGATTACGGTAATAGTCGAATGGAATTGTGACCTTTCTCAACAACCTCCGTATTGTCATGTCCTGGAACTAGACATATTATCATTATTTATGACAATGTATATAATTAATAGCAGAGCCAATCTCGAAATACCAGACTGGAAGTGTGATAGGTAAAAAAAATTAAAGACCAGAGAGATTATATTTGGAAATACTTCTGCCATTACGAAGTCGCAAATATTAGCTGAATCTACCAGTGAGCTCTGATAAGGAGACGACTTTTACCTCCACCTCATAAATGATGATGACACTAAAAAATCGCAGATACACCATTACTACGTGGTTAGTGAAATAATTGAATATTTCAGCTACATTACATTAAGGATGCTGTATCCCGTTAATTTTTATCGAAATCACCAGTTTTATGCGTTTTCTGACAAATCATTGATTGGATTAATTCGGAAAGATATACCGTTTGTGCATTTCATTATTATTTCATGACTCACGAAATGTCATAAGCGTGCAACCTCTGTTTGTTTTAAAGTTTTATGAGTTCTCAAAAAATTTACAGAAACTCCAGAAAAAACGAACACTAGGAAAATGCTGGAAAATTATAGCCCTATCATAATATTCTGAGTCGTTAAATATTGATAAAATGCGGAAATGGTTAATTTTTTCAGGCCAAGCCGATCAACAATAGAGAATCAAGAAGAATTTTACTAAGAAGGTGGCAGAACATCTTTAATTAACTTATAAATTCAGCGAGAGTGAACTAGAATTTCGAGACTCTCGACTGGACTTTTGTTGACGAATGGTATCGGTCGTCGAGAAAAAAAAATCCTCCTTCGTTTTTGGTGTTGTTGTCTATCAAGATCGAAGCCCCGATTTTTGGAATGACATCATCCAAGGAACGAAGACGACGGGTCGAAGTACGGAGTTGTGGTGAATCCAAGTGTGGATTGGAGAAGAAACCTTGATCCATAAATAGGTACTGGTGTCAAACTGTCTACTGCGTCTTGAAACAGCGGCTTCATGTCCTCATCCTACTGACGTGTCAATTAGCACTTACAGGTTGCGTTGTGTGTAGGGGATTGCCTGAACGCGTAAACACCTTCATACCGAGAAATCTGTCTACACGGAAAGAATTATTTAATACAATTTACCTAACTTCGTAATTCCATTAAATGCCGGTGCATCCGCAAGCACTTATACTTGTCAATAATTTGTCAATAAAGAACTATCTATTGTTGGTTACGATAAAAGAAGGATTTTTATGAAAATTTTTTGGAATTATGACGACATTTTTTCCGAGGGTTCTGTAATTTTTATGGTTTTATTTATTTTCAAGTTTTCTGGCAATTTGATTTATGTAAATTGACATGACACAAGTAAATGTGTAGAAAAATCGACTTGGCAAAATAATTATTTTTTCCACGGCACGTAAATTTTTTCTGGGAATTTACTCTATCACTTTTAATTTTTATATCAAAAATGTAAAACAGTATTTTCATGGAACTTTCACGAATTTATGAAAATTATTGTTCTGCTCAATTTTTAATAAACGACTGGAGCTTTCGCAAAGACTGCCTGGTACGATTTTTGGGTCAATCTGACTATAACTTATTCTTTCTGCGGGCAAAAATAACATTGACGTCATGGAGAAAATGCTGTGATAGATGAAATTTCCCCTGTCAGCAAATGAGATCATTCCCAGTATGAAAATTCGGGCTGAAGGGACGGCTGGACTCAATATTCTTTGCATTTAGATTGTATTTTACATGCAAATGTAGCGGAACTTGCCGATATACCGTATCGAGTCATTACTTCACGTGGAGATAAGACACTCGTTTTTATATTTCAGTCAGAAATTTTTTTAGATCATGAATAACATAAAACAAGATTAATATTTCGGTATCGATCGTGTGCCCACCAAGTGATCGATTTTTTTCGGTTAAAAACCTTGAAGTCTTCGGTCGCAACTTACGAATATTTTAATCATTACGTGAGATCCTTACCAACGGTTTTTAAATATTTTATTTAAATTAAACTGAATGGGAATGAGATACGGCAGAGAAAAAACGCAGTATAAAAATTCCTTGAGAGATATATACGATATTACTTAATTCCACAACGAGAAAAAAATTTAATGAGTATTTTCGGGTTAAAAAAAAACTATTGCAAAGTATTTTCGAATAGTATTATTGAATTGTTCAGGTATTTTTACTGGAAATATTCGTCCCTCGGAGGTAAATTTTTTGTAAGTTTTTTTTGGTTTGCAATAGTATTTTCTCTTGTGAATAAGTCGGTCGGGTAACGGACTAAAAGAGAAAATCCCTTTTAAAAAAAAAGCATGTAACGTTTTTTGTCAGCATTTTTTGGCGCTATGCATATCAAAATATATCTATATAATAT